>NW_009799179.1:3132722-3568698 GCF_000213175.1 Neurospora tetrasperma FGSC 2508
GGATACTATAATATTAGGCTTAATATAATTGGTATTAGTATTATACAAAAGACGTTGTAATATTAGGTTTAATATAATTAGTATTAGTATTGTACAAAAGACACTACAATAAAGGATATTGTAATATTAGGTTTAATATAATTAGTATTAATATTATACGAAGGATGTTGTAATATTAGGTTTAATATAATTAGTATTAATATTATACGAAGAACGTTATAATATTAAGTTTAATATAATTAATATTAATAAATTTATTGTTAATTAATTAGATTTAATTGTCGAGTATAATAAAATTGAGAAGAAAGTAGTAGGGAGAAATATAAAAATATTATAGTATATAACCTATTATTTAAATTTTATAGGGGGAAAGCTATAGGAAGCCTATTTAAATATTTAAATAAATTTAATATATTTATAAATACTATTAACCGTATAATTAATACGAATATAGTAAATAATAATAGCCTTACTTTCTATATACTTTAAATAAAAATGGGAAATTAT
Organism: Neurospora tetrasperma FGSC 2508; assembly: GCF_000213175.1. Lineage (NCBI taxonomy): Eukaryota > Fungi > Ascomycota > Sordariomycetes > Sordariales > Sordariaceae > Neurospora > Neurospora tetrasperma. Next base: position 3,133,230 of record NW_009799179.1, read on the forward strand.
ATTATAAAAATAGAAATATTTCTTTTAACCTTCAATTTACAAGAATAGTTATTAAATAAGGCTATTCCGGGCGTTTTATTATTTAGCCCGATCTCCCTACGTTTAAATAATTTATTATGACTTATTATTTAGAATTAATTATAATAGACTATTCCCCTTATAAATTCCTTAAAACTTTGGACGGAAATAGTAAATTATATTAAAAAGACGCTTATAATTCCTATCGATTTTGTTATTGGAGTTGGGAAGTCCGGATAATATTAAGAATTTTATTATAAGTCCGATAGGGCTAAAAAGCTGACGAATATAAATTATAATATTAATAACCCTATTAATACTAGCCTAATCCAATTCCCTATCCCCCCCTTAAAAGGAGGCTCTAGCGTTATAGTATCCGTCCTAGCCTACCTTTACTCTTTTACCCCCCTATAGGTTCTATAATTTTTAGTAGAGGCTTCCGTTCTAAGTAACTTTCTACGCTTTAAAACTCCTTCTATTTAATTTAGAATCTAAATCCGACTTAAATAATAGCTTTTTTATTAGTTAGTATAGTTACTAACAATAATATTAATAACCCTACTAATACTAGCTTAGTCTAACCCCCTTTAGAAGAAGGTTTTAGCGTTATAATATCTGTCCTAGCCCGCCTCTATTCTCTTACCCCCCTATAGGTTCTATAACTTCTAATAGAGGCTTCCGTCTTAAATAACTTTCTATACTTTAAAACTCCTTCTATTTAATTTAAAATTTAAATTTAATTTAAATAATAGCCTTTTTATTAATTAGTATAGCTATTAACAATAATACTAATAACCCTACTAATACTAGTTTAATTTAACCCTCCTTAAAAGAAAGCTTTAATATTATAATATTTATCCTAATTTACTTCTATTCTCTTACCCCTCTATAGGTTCTATAATTTCTAGTAGAGGTTTCTGCCCTAAGTAATTTTCTACGCTTTAAAACTCCTTTTATTTAATTTAGAATCCGAATCCGATTTAGATAATAGCCTCTTTATTAATTAATATAGTTACTAACAATAATACTAAACTACTAATATTAGCCTAGTCTAACCTCCTTTAGAAGGAGGCTTTAGCGTTATAATATTTGTCTTAGCCTACTTCTATTCTTTTACTCCCTTATAGGTTCTACAACTTTTAGTAAAGGTTTTTGTCCTAAATAATTTTTTATGTTTTAAAACTCCTTCTATTTAATTTAGAATTTAAATCTAACTTAGATAATAGCCTCTTTATTAATTAGCATAACTATTAATAATAATACTAATAACTTTACTAATACTAGCCTAATTTAATCTCCCTTAGAAGGAAGCCCTAACGTTATAGTATTTGTTCTAACCTATTTTTATTTTTTTACCCCTCTATAGATTCTATAATTTTTAATAGAAGTTTCCGTCCTAAATAATTTTCTATACTTTAAAATTCCTTTTATCTAATTTAAAATTTAAATCCGATTTAAATAATAATTTTTTTATTAATTAGTATAATTACTAATAATAATACTAAATAACCCTACTAATATTAGCTGAGTTTAACCTACCCTCCCTTTAGAAGGAGGCCTTAGCGTTATAATATCCGTTCTAACCCGCCTCTATTCTTTTACCCCCCTATAGGTTCTATAACTTTTAGTAGAGGTTTCTCCGTCCTAAATAACTTTCTACGCTTCGAAATTCCGTTTTTAAAATTTATTTCTAGGAATAATTCGATATTTAAAGGATTCTAAAATTTAGCTTTCTTATTTAATATTTAACTAGCGTCGTTAGTAGCGAGATATTTACCTCCTAATAATATATCTACTTTAGAATCTGCGAGTACTATAGCTTCATTAAAAAGGGGGTTTATATTTTTATTTATATTAAAGTTGCTTTTAAGGTTTAGGTCGTTAGTAATTGAGAGAGGACAATAATTATAGTAATAGTAGTTATAGTAATAGTAGTAATAGTAATTTATTTAAAAGTAGAAGTAGGGAGTTAATAACGATTAATAAGGATAATAATAAGAATAGGGATTAAAATATAAAGGTTCAGGATAGTAGGTATAAAGGGGCGGATAATAGTAATATTAAAATAATAAATTTAGTTTAGGCCTAACTCTATTCTAATAAAGTATTAGAAAATAGAATTCTAATAAGGGAGATAGGTATATTAGTATTTACGTAAATCCGATAGGGGGAGAATTAATTAACCCCCCCCTATTAGATTTAAATATATTAAATTAGTACGAATAGAATTCCAATAAGGGATATAAGTATATTATTTATATAAATCTAATAGGGGGAGAGTTAATTAACTCCCCCTATTAAGTTTAAATATATTAAATTAATATATTCTACTAACTATAAATATATTAATACTCCTATATAAAACCCTATATAAATTTTACTATATTATATAATTTTAGAATCGGTTCTATAAAAACGCGAAAATTATATAGGACTAATAGGTAGATAGAGTGCCCTAAACTAATTCGGCTCTAATTTATATAAATATTTAATATTTTATTAAAAATATACTACGCTATTTTATTATTAGATTTAACCTTATTACTAAGGTATACCCATTCGCCTTTGTTACTACTAATAATTATTTCTCCTATATCCCTCTCTATTTACTTAATACTCCTTTTAAAGTTCCGGATTATAATTTATTTATTTACCTATAATAGTCGGACCTCTTTTATATTAAATATATTAAATTTTAATTCTAGTAATATAGTAAAACTAAATTATAAGATATTAGGGGTATTAAATCCCGAGTAATTAGGTAGTCGAAAAGTCGTATATCCCTAATATACTTACCTATTCTAATAAATTGTATAAATATAATTAATAACGTTTATATTAATAGATAATTTTATATATTTATTTACCTAATATATTTATATATTATTTTTAATAATTTTACGAATAATTGTAGTATAAAGGCTAATAGTAGAAAGGCGGACGAATAAAATCCTCGTATTGTAAGTCGAATTCTTATTCCATTTAATATCGAAGATAAAAAAAGTATTAATATATTCAAAAATTATATTAATTACCTTCTACTAAATACTAGGTATAGAATATTATATTATATTAGAATATAGGATAATATTAACGAGCGGTTCGTTTATAATTTCGGAATGAAATAATTATATTAAATATAGTATTTTAAGCCTATAATTATTTAATTTACTATTGTAAAATAGGATGGGAAGAAGATTTATTATTTGTTAGAGGATATTATAATTTCCTAAGGAGATAATTTTATTAAATATAAGAAAAATACAAACAATCTAAAAATAACAATAAATACTATAATAGTCTATATTTATTATACCTAAAGATATTTTATACTTAAATTAAGTAAATAGAGAAAAGACTTCGTTATAAATAGAAAAAAGTTCCCGATTAATAAATTTTTCTCTAATATTCAATATAGTTCGGCGTATAAATATTTTAGTAAGGTTGGATTCTAAAATAGAATTATAATTTACGAACTTAGTAATAAGAAAGGTTAGAATTCTAGAGGCGAATATATTTTTTAATAAAGACTAACCGTTATAGAATATAGTATTATACTATTTTACCCTTTTGCTTCTTCTAAGGCCCTAAATATTTTATATTACGAAAGGCTAGAAAACCCGAAATATTATATTAATGTAATTTATAAGGATATAAAAGAATATAAGTATAGTAAAGATCTATTATTTATAATTATATACGTAGTTTACTTCGAATTAATTGAGAATAATATAGTAAATAAAAGATATTATTTCTTAATCATTGTAAATAAGGATCAATTAATTCTTAAAATTATTTATATTAAGTTCAAAAATATTAAAGAAGAGTTTATTATAAAATTAATAAATACCGGAGATTTTACCCTTATTTTTTATAATAGTAGGAGTTTATAGGATATAGCTTTTAGCGGTTTTTAATCGTTTAATAACTAGAAAGTAAAGAATAGACTATTATAATTTTTATCCAACTATAGAGGCTAATCGACTTTTAGTAAAATAGTAGGCCGTATTATTGAAGGATAGTAGTATAATATTTAGGTAAGTAAAAAGCTATTCTAATTAGAATTTAATATAGAGGCGCTACTAGAATAGTTTAAACGGCCTATTAATATTAGGATTATTAATAAGGAGATAAGTAGTAAGGTTCTATATAATATCCTTCTAATTAATTTTAAAATTTTATATACGGTTAATAAAATTAAAATTATTATAAATAATAATTATATTTGGGTTATAGTTAATTAGTTTAAAATTTGCTTATAATTATATAAATATATAAAATAATAACAAAAGTATAAATATTTAAATCTTATAAGGGGATAGGGAGTTTCCCCTTATAGGATTTAAATATTAGGTTATATATTATAAAAATATTAATAAGGCGGTTAATAATTTATAAAGTAATTTTATAAGAAGAAATTATATTGAATTAAGCTAGAATATTATATACGTGCAATTGTATAGAGCTATTTTTAAGGTAGATATTAAGTAGCTTTAGGATAAATATATTATTTTGAAGTATATATAGATTTATAATAATAAACGCTATTATAATTACGTAATTACGGATCTTTCTTTTTTTCCGGTTATTATCTTTCAATTTGTATAAATTTTAATAAGTATATTATTATATATATAGTATAGTAAGTAATTCTATTAATTTTAGTATAATTTTAAATATAGTATTATAGGTAGAACAGAGGTAAGAATAGATTTATAAAATATTAAATATATCCTTAATAATAGTAGGATAGGTTGTATTATTAATTCTAACGAATTTATTAGTAGGAAAGGTATTAAATACTAATTTATTTAAGAGAGATTTGAATTTTGTACGGAGGGTTTTATTAAAGTATATTTAAAGTATATATTTAATTAGGGGTTCGGTTAGGTATTTGTCTAATTTAGGTTCGGTTTTTTCCCCTTCTAATTAATATTTTGTTTTATCTTTTTTAAAGTATATATAAACGTTGGTACTTATAAGGACTTTACGTACTTTAAAGTATTGAAGTATATTAATAAACGTTTTTAAATATTTATTATATTATTAGGAAATATTTGTCCTCCGGTAAATATATAAATAAATAAGGTAATATAATAAATTCGTCTGATAATTAATTTTAATATATTAGTAAATATTATTAAGTAGATGCTAAATATTTTTAATTTCCGTATTAATATTAATATTTACTATAAATATATTTATAATAAATATATCTTTAGAATAAAATTTATTTATAAGTTAATTAAAGAATTTTAATAAATACTAAGAAGGAGTTTTATTAAATAATTTATTATATAGTTCCTCCGGATAATAGGAACTTTATAATTAGAATAAAGGTAGAGGAGACGAAAGAATAGATATTAGCTAGGTTATTAAATATAGTTAGTAGGATATAAGTATATTATTAAAATTAGGGAATATAGGAGAAGATAGTATTAATAAGTGTATTAGTGTTGGATATAATTTAGCGTACGTATTATTCATTTTGGTAGTATAATATTTAGGGAAATTTGGGGAAATTTGGGGGTTTGCATATAATGAACTATTTCGTTTATATTAGGCTTAGACCGGAGTATAGCCGCGTCGTTTTAGACCTATAGGGCCAAATGGTGTAATGTCCGGATTGGTGGGTAGGTGAGGGTGGTGGGGCCCGGATATTACAACTATTTGGCCTTGTAGGTTCGAAGAGACGTATAGGCCATCGGAGGTGGCTGAGCGACTGAGACTATTGGGGTCTATGTGGATGTCCAGGTCAAATTCCATCTACACGTCAACGCATCCGGGGAAGGCGCAGTGAGATTACCGCCCGCTAACAGACCCGCTACAAGGACCGGCAACAGGAGGCAAAACTTCCAGAGTTCAGGGCCCTGTAGGTCCATGTCCAGATCGGGACACTGTATCGAAACAACATAATTTCGGTCCATTTCATGACGAGGCCATCCCCAAGTCTGTTGCTGTCCCTTTTCATCCGACCCTCAAGAACGTCGTCCAAGTGCTTCCCGTCGAGTCAGCTTCTACGTTATCTGCAGACAACACACATTGCCTCATCATCATGACGCTCCCCTTCCGGGACATCAACGTCCAGGCCGCCTCGGACTCTTACATCTTCACCTCGCCCTCCAGTCCCAATGCGCCGGCCTTGACAATCGACCGCCCCACTGGCGATATCCGTCTGAGCGATGCCTCCCTACTCGCCGGCAAGCGCGTTGCCCGCGTATCCAGCATCGCCGGTATCCTGGGTGTTGTCAGGTTGCGCCTAGGTGAGGACGACAATAAACCCCTGCATCGTCATGTAACTCCTTTCCGTAAAACTTACACTTCGCAGATAAGTACATCATCGTCATCACCAAAGCGCAACCAGTCGGCCGCCTCAGGGGCCATATGGTGTACAAGGTTGTCGCGACCGAGTTCCTCCCCCTCCGCGAACGACAGATTCACGACCACGATGAGGACAAGTTCTTGAACTTGCTCAAGGGCTTCATCAAGTCCGGGCCCATGTACTTTTCCTACTCGCTTGACGTCACAAACACCAGCCAGAGACAAGCCCAACATGACCTCTCCACGCCTTTGTGGCAGCGTGCCGACGACCGCTTCTTCTGGAACCGATTCCTCCAGTCCGACCTCATCAACTTCCGAACCAAGGGAGGGAGGGGCTCTCCTGCTCCTCAGCCCGGCATCGACCCCTACATTCTTCCCGTCATCTTCGGCATGTTCGAGATTCACCCGACCACCTTTAAGGGTACCCCCATAACCATTGCCTTGATCACCCGCCGATCACGACACCGCGCTGGTACCCGTTACTTCTCTCGAGGCATCGATGCCGAGGGCCATGCCTCCAATTACAATGAGACGGAGCAGATCGTGGTCTTGAACGACCGTGGTAGCGGCTTGGGAGGTTTCACTGGTAGCGGCGACATGCAGAGTGGGAAGCTTGGTGGAAGTGACGGCAAGGAGATGCAGGTCCTGTCCTATGTGCAAACACGTGGAAGTGTCCCAGTCTACTGGGCCGAAGTGAACAACCTCAAGTATACCCCTACGATTCAGCTCAAGAGCACCGAGGCCGCCTTCCCCGCAGCGAAGGCGCATTTTGACGAGCAGATCCGTCTCTATGGCGACAACTATCTGGTGAACCTGGTCAACCAGAAGGGCCGCGAGACCCGCGTCAAGCTAGCTTACGAGCAGATGGTCGACCGCCTCGTATCGTCGCCCAAGGAACGTGTCCAGTCCGACGCATTAACCGATGAAAAGTTCCACACCATCGAAACCAGCACTAAACCCCAGACCTCCTTCGACCGCCTTCACTACATTTACTTCGACTTCCACGCCGAGACCAAGGGACTTCAGATGCACCGTGCCCAGCTCCTCATCGACAGGATGCACGAGGCCCTGATTGCCCAGCAATACTTCCGCGCCGTCGACTCTCCCGCCAGCCAGGTCAACGGTGGCCGTCTTGAAGTTCGCAACCTCCAGACGAGCGTAGTGCGCACCAACTGCATGGACTGCCTCGATCGCACCAACGTTGTGCAGTCCATGCTCGCGCGCTGGACGCTTGACAGGATGTTCATCGACCTCGGCCTCATGGCGCGCGGCTCCCAGTTCAAGGACGAGGACCCGGCCTTCGAGTTCATGTTCCGCAACATGTGGGCCGACAACGCCGACATTGTGTCCAACAGCTACGCCGGCACCGGCGCCATGAAGACGGACCTGACCCGGACGGGCAAGCGTACCAAGGCCGGCGCGCTCGCCGACGCCAACATTGCTGTGACGAGGTACTGCAAGAACAACTTCTTCGACGGTCCAAGGCAGGACGCCTTTGACCTATTCCTGGGCGTCTACCAGCCCGGCGCAGCGAACATCGGTTCTCAGCTGGTCTTTGTCGACCGCAGGCCGGTGTTGATCCAGGCGATCCCCTACCTGGCCGCCTTTAGTCTGTTCTTTGTCTTTGTGGGCATGTGGACGCCCAGGCTACCCGATAGTGCCGTGTGGCCGATGAGGCTGTTCATCATCTTCTGGACGGCTGTCGCGGCGTGGTCGCTGACATTTATCATTTCGAACGGCATGCTCTATGTGAGTTCATTCTTTCGCTTTAATTTTCTCTTTTTTTCCCCCTTTCTTTCTTAGGAGTTTTACTAACATGACAAAAACAGGTAAACTGGCCAAAGCTGGTTCCTCGCCCCTGGGCCGTGGAAGGTTATCATGAGACCATCACCAAGGTTGTGCGCAAGGACAAGATCCTTGGGCCATTGGTGGCCAAGCATGAGCGCGGCCTTAGCACGGCGCGGTACATCAACGCCGAGGAAGGTAAGAAGAGGATTGAGTAAAGTCTTGTTGACGCGTGGAAAAGTCTGGTTCGGTGGAACGATCACAATGGTGGCATATAGAATAGACACATATTTTACAGGTTTAGGGTGACTGGCGACCGGTTGGGAACGAAGACCATGGGCTTCTCAGCTCTATTCTTTTCTCTTTTTCTTTTGTTGTATCAGTTTGACTAGTGTTTAGTTTTCTTTCCATACTTTGGAACCTTTTAGAGGTCTTCTTTGTTTAAACCTGGTAATTGGTAATACCATTGGATTGCACCAGCACTTTATTGTTCAAGATGGAGAGTAGTGTGATGGGAACTAATGTGATAAAAATAATTATTTGTATTAACTCTGCCTAATGGCAATCTGTCTATAGTCACCCTATATGCTCGAAGTGTGTCCCAACGCCGCACGATGCAGATTGCCTAATGCCAAAACAAGAGAAGGAAATAACCACAGAACAAACTCCTAATATCACTCAACGTACTCCCACTAGCACTGTGGATTAAGCGCCCTCTCAGCTTCGGTCCCCCAAGAGCACCATCATGCCTTCCCCGAACGAAGTATATCAGGCCCTTCACCTCCTCACTCCCTCTTGTCACCCTCCTCCCCCATCTTCATCGAAGTGACTCCCTGCGTAATATTCGGTCCTGTGCCAATGCCCGTCAACGTCCTCATGAACCAATGAAACCACGTCTCCGTCTCCAGTACGTTCTTCAACTCCTCCGCCCGTCTCTCCACGTCTGCCACCTGCGCCTCAAATCTCTCTACCCCATCCTCCACATCCTGTACCTTGTCCACGAGCGCGCCAATCTCGTACTCCAGCTTGGCTACCAAAACCTCCACGTCTTTCACGGCCTCGTTCAGCCTATGGCGCTCTTCGCCCACAATCTCCTCCCCGGAATGTCGGATGCGCTGGTACGCGTCGCTGACGTGCAGGTAGAGCGACTGTAATTCGTGCTGCTGCCGAGTAAATGTCTCGTCTAGGCTTTCGACTGACGACAGCTTGGAGGAGACCCAGGGCGAGAGGTCGGATTGGAGGGCAGAGAGGTGCGCATACAGGGAGCGGGCGAGCTCGGCTTGGGTTTTGAAGAGGGTACCGTCGGAGAGGTGCTGCTGCTGGATGGCGGCTGATGTTGTAGCGGGCCCTTCAAGGGATGAGATAAGGTTGCTGATGTCGTAGACTTCGTCCCACCCTAGCACAGCATCCTCGGCTGCGCTGAAGGAGAGGCGGCGAGGATATTTGGCTTCCTTGGAAGGCTGGTTAAGGATGAGCCTGGGACTAAAGCCGTGGATGCTGTGGCGGCGATGGAGTAAGGATATGGGGAGATCTATGGTTCGCTCGAGGGTTTGGATGGGTCCTAGAAGGTCGTTGGGATCTGGGACTGAGTTGATGATGGGAGCATCGAGACTTTTGGCCTTCTCTGCGACCCCGGGCTCTGATCTTGTGATACCAGCTTCTCTGCGATGTGAGCCTGATGACTGTCTGATAGTCGAAGGAGCTCCGGCTGTGGTGCTGGCAATCGATAGTGCTGGTGTAGATTCGTTGGGGTCCCTTTCCTTGATCTCTCTCAAGTACTCCTCTGGTCTCGAACGCCATGTGAATACCTGTCCAACCGCCACTGGACTTGTCAGAGCAGTAGATGTCTGCGCCAAGCTTGCTATACTTGGGGCTAGACTCATTGCTGCCACCGCATTGGGAGTATCGTCTCTGGATGGGCGGTTGACGTGGCTTCGTAAACCCGTACCGACAGCATCTCTGATACGGCCCAGTCCTGAGCGGGCATCGCTCACCTTTCCAGCCACACTCTTGAAGACCGTTTTGCGTAAAGCGTCTTTATCGGCAGGAATATCCGTGGTACTAGCTGCTGAGGCTGTCGGTGCTGAGTATGAACCCATCAACTCCTCTGTCGCTTTTTTGACTTCCTGTTCCTCGTCTATGAGCATCGACTGGGTCCTTCGACTTCCTGCTTGTGATAACACATCATCTTTAACATCTTTCCCGCCAAATGGAGGTAGCATATGTTCGTAATCGTTGAGCGTCCTCCTCGGTTTGCCATGCCATAGCCACTTCGGTCGCTCGCCTGTTGTCAAGTTGATAAACTTGTCCAGATCCAGGGTTTCGATATCTCCAATGTTCCCTTTGTCTTTTCCTCCCACCATACCTATCACCAGCTCACCTCTCTTGCCTCCTATTTCTGCAACAGTGGACTTTACGGCCTTTTGTACACCCCAACCCTCTCCTGCGGCGGCCTTGGCGGTTAACTGATGAAGCTTGAGAAGGGTTTGCCGGTCGAGACGTCGTGTCCTTTCAAGTTTCTGCGATTTTTGGAACGCTCCGATACCCCTTTTTGTGCAGTCAACATCAAAGACATCCTTGGAAACTGGAGCATTGCAATAGCTGAGTCGGTTCCTGGCGCCTATCAGGGTTCCCAACAGAGCAGCAACCGTAGTTGGCCCCAAGATTCCATCTGTCGGTTCAACGTTAAAGTACTCGGATCCGATATCTGTCCACCAATTGTTGATGGCTGCTTCCGTGACGTCACAAAGGAGCCCGTCAATGTACACTTGGTCGAGCAGCCCAAAGATGAATAATGCCACCTGGCATAGCTTGACCAATTCGACCACGGCGTCCTGAAAGGAGATTTTCTCGGAGATCTTGTACAGCTGAGTGAACTTGGCCTGGGTGGCGGGCGTGGGGTCTGATAAGGTGAGACCTGAGCGTCCCGAGCATCCCAAGCGCTTCAGGTTCTCGTTGACAATGAAGACGCGCAGATTGTGGCGCAAGTCACCGTCGGGAACGGGTATAACAGTTAAGGCGGACGGGAAACTGCTGAGATTAGTGACCATGAGCTCACCCAACTCTGTCTCCTTTGGCCTAGCATGGTGCTGCTGTATTGCCTTAAAGTAGGCTTCCAGTCGTTGGGACCAGCCCTTGTCTTCCTTTGTTACTTCCAGGACGCCGACGACTATCGAGTGTTTCGGATCACCTGTATAGGTAACGATAGCCAAAGCGGGTGATAGCCGGGAGCAGGCCCATTGTTCGACCAGGTATAACTCGTAGCCATAGAGGACACAGCTAGTCGCGACAACTGTGACGGCAGGATCCTCTCCAAGATATCTGAGCCTTGTTAGAAGCGCGTTGATGGTTCAGGGGCATGTATGTATTGGGGTACGTACTTGAGCGCAACGGGATCCGGGAGCACTACCCGACGGCGTTCCGGAGGCGAAGACGCAGACGGCGACGGATCTTTGGTAACGGGGGCAGCAGTCGGGGCCATGGAGGAAGACACAATCGTGTCGAACACAGCTGGTTGGGACGGTAAGATGGCATTTCGATGAGAGTTTGTCCTGGCCAAGCCAAGTTCTTCTTGTCGAGCATCAAGGGCAGCTTCGGGAAAAGGCATCGGTAGTGACATGGCCGCGTAGGCGATCGCTGGGGTCTCGATCCGGGTCGTGGGATTCCCCCTGGGTTACAGCCTAGCTCCCGGCCTGGGTCCAACTCTGGGTCCTTGGGGGATGTCCAACTCTGCGTGTCAACACGGGCGGTGGACCATGTGTACAGTACGGTGGCCCAAGTGTGACTTGGGTCGTTTATCCAAAAGTTCAGAAAATAAAAGTCAGTACCAGCTGCAGGCATTAGGCTCGCACTGGGGGGTAACCTTCTTAACCTAACTTAATGCTTACCTTAAGCTCCGGGCTATCTCCCACGAAGTCAACTCCCACCAACTCCTATTAATTCCCATTAACTCCTATCAATTCTCATCAATTTCCATCGACTCCTATCGACTCTCATTAATTCTCATTGACTCTTATTAACTCTCATTGACTCTCATTGACTCTCATTGACTCTCATTGACTCCCATTAACTCCCATTGCTTCATTGCTTCATTACCTTCGTACGAGACTAAACTTTGCTAAGACGTCAGGTAGCAGTGCAAATAGGCCCTGGCTTGCCTGTCCTCGCTAATGAACCCGCCCTGCACTTGGTTCTTCTCCAAATTTTTGAGTTGGGGTAAGGTAGCAATGCAACTGGATCCCGCTCTTTCTCTCCTCCCCCCCCCGGCCGGGGCCAAAAAGAAGGAAGAAAAAAAAAAGAAGAAAAAGAAGAGAAGAAAAAGAAGAAAAAGAAGAGAAGAAAAAGAAGAAAAAGAAGAGAGAGAAAAGAAGAAGACTAGCGAAAAAGGGAAAGAGAAAAAAAAGGAAGTGAAAAAAGGAAGAAGAGAAAGAAGAAAGAAGAGAAAGAAGGAAGAGAAGCAAGAAAGAAGAGAGGAAAGAAGCTAGAAAGGTTGAAGTCAAAGTTCAAGGCCTGGGCGTGAGTGTTGAATTTTGTAAGTGTAGTAAAGGCGTTGATATAAAATAGCCGACACTTGGCTGCAGCTGGGAGCTTGCTTTTCAACGGCACAGCTGATGATGGTAGCCACTCGTGGATGGTGATTCAGATACAACTTTGTTGGAGGTACGTAGGTGTGTTTTAACAAGCAGTTGGTGCACACACTACAAGTAAAGGTGGTATGTGATGGGATCACGGCATTGGTAAATCCAAACAGGAGACATGGTTGTGAGTAAAGGGATCCATGCCATCCAGACGTGCCTGCCTGACAGTGCAAAGGGCGAAGAAGCTTCCATCAGATGTTCCCTGAATTCCAGGGCTCTTCTTCCCCTTCAGAGCTGTAAGTCCCGAGCGTCACCAACCTTACCTACTGCTCTGCAATCCCTAGTAACTCACCTCCAACCTAAAGACACCCTGCCAAGAGCCGGGCTTCCATCCGTCTTTAAGTTTCCATCTTTCCTTTGTTAGGTAGGAGTTGCATGCTTTCGTGTTGCAAGTTCCTCAACACTCGACTTCAGATGTCGAGGTACTATCGCAGATAGGTAGGTAGGTACCTCTAGCCATATACACATAACCTAGAGGTAGTGTAGTTCTAGAGCTACCTAGCCACTGTCCTTGCCCACTACAGCGGGACCTCTTCCCTTCCCTTATACTATGTAGGTACCTAGTGTAGAGGTACCTATCGGGCTACCTCTAGTATGGTGGGGTAATGCTACCTCTACAGGTAGGCACCTACCTAACCAACCTACGCCCGGTTAACGAAACGTCACTGGCTGTGGGGCACGGCACTTGCACTATTGTAAGTGACACTGTATATACCTACCTACCTGCTGATGACCAAAACTCAGTGAGTGAGGCGCGTGCCTTACAATCCAAGTACGGCTATCGACGACAATCTTCCAATCCTCTACACCTTCTCCCGAATTATTTTTTCTAAGATTGGCTTCGGCCAATTAGAGGACGTTATTCGAGAGTAAACCAATTAGGACTAGGTACCCTAAACCGTCGCTAAAATACTAAGACAATTATTACAACTTTTCCTACCCTCTAAGACGGGCTTAACGCCTATCTCTCCCTTACAATAATTATAATAGCGCCCTTTTAAAACGATATTATAACTACCTTACGCAAAGCGAACGAAGAATTTATTAAGAGCCTTTAGGCGCGCTTCTAAATCGCCGAAAAATTTATCGAAATTATTATTAAAATATATAATTCCCTCAATTCTCCCGCCTAGAAAAGGGCGGCTACCCCCCTTCGTATTTAATTTTACAACTTCCTACGCTCTTTCTTTTATATAGAAAACCTTATAATAATTTACTACCTTCTTCCTTCGATATTTCCTCCCTTTTCTCTTTAAACTATTTCCCCCCCTATATTTCCCTTAATAAAAATTACTAATAAGGCTAGGCTTATCTAATTATAAATAGCCCTACCCCCGGCCCTATTTAATTAAATAGTAATTTAAACGCCCGTTAAGGACGCGAATATAATATAGTAAAAGATTATTAATAAAAAAAATAGGACTAAAATAATTAGCCTATTTACTTCTATTAATAATATTAATTATAAGCCCCCCCTTCCCTTTAATACTATTATTATTTATAAAGAGAATTATAAAGCTTTCCTCAAATTCGCCCCAAATATAGAACTTCGGAAAATAATACCCAAAGGAGTTATTTCCTATATTACTAAAGAAATTAAATTCCCTTACTAATATATTAAGAAAGTTTATTTAATATAATCCGGTTTTTATATTGAAATTATTACCTCTAACTAATAGTTAACCCTTATCGAACTTAATAAGAAAATCCTATACTATTAAATCGACTTTAAAATTAAATTAATATTATATTACTTTATAAACGTCCCTTTTAAATTCTTCGCCTATAATAACGCTTATAATACAGAATTATATATTAAATAGGAAGTCTTTACTACTATTAAACAATAAATTAAAATTATTAAGGCTAAGACCCTCGGTAATTATATTATTATCCTTTTAAAGAAAATATAATTATTCTAAATCTTTAATTCTAAATCGGCTTATATAATAGAATAGAACCTATAAATTAATATTTACGAATACTATTTTAATCCGTACTATACCGCTAAATATATTTCTATTTTAATTTATAAGGAATATAATACCCCTTTTACTATTTATAAAAATATATATAAATTAATCCCCTAGTACCCTAATTATTTAGGCCCCTTCTAATTTAATTATTTTAATTACTTAATTTTCCCTAAGGTTAAGGACGGCTATATTATTAAATTTATACTAAATTAGTATTCTAACGTTCGTAAAATAAGTAAAGCGGCTTATAAAGTAGCTACTTACGAATTTAAAAAAGCGAAGGAAGTAGACGCGGACGCTATAATTTAGGAGGTTATTATAATTAATAAAAATAGCGATACCTCCCTTAAAAATTTACCCTTTACCGATATTTCTAAACCTAGCCTAACCTTACTTATAATTACTATACTATCCTAATTAGAACTAATCTAACCGGCCCCCCGCCTTAATACCCCTCCCCTATTTATAATTATATTTATATAAGCCCCGTCCCTCAATCCGAAGATAATATACTTTAAAATAATAATATAAAAAGAGACTAATAAATAATATTTTAATTTATTAGGTATAAAGGGCTATAGCGCTTCCTTTTCCTTTAATTAACCCTCTTCTACTCCTTATATTAAAATACTATTTATAAATAAAGGTTCTTCTAATAATAGTAAAACCCCGGCCGAAATTTAAAGCAACTTCCTTAAAAACTGTTTCTTAATAGTTACTAACCGCTCTTAAACCTCCTCTCAATTACCCTAGCCCTATATAGATAATAAAAATATTAAAGAATAATTTACGTTCCCCCCTATTTCTACCCTATAATAGAGGAATTTAAAATTATATTTATTAACATTTAAAAATCCCTAACGAATATTAATAGTATACTTAAATAGGCAATTAATAATTAAATCCCAGTAATTTATATTTAAAAGCCTCTAATTATCTAAAGCCGACTTTATAAATACCCTAGCTTTTATATTATTAGACTTAATAATTATAATATACGTATAGTAATATATATTATAAAAATATATAAATTTATTATTACTATTACCTTCTAAATATATACTACTACTACCTTAGTTTTAAATATTAATATTACTAATATATATTAGTATTTATAAAATAAGTAAATAGAATTTACTAAAATATATTTACCGGAAGTTTTAATATTCTATTTACTTATTATTAGAGATTTTAATACGTACTACTATATATAGGACCCCCGTTTTTACAATTCTCACTATAGTACCAAAATTAATAACCTTATAATTACTTTCGGCCTCTACCTCCTTAATACCCTAGGCGTACTTATTTATAAGTATATTTAAAGTAAATTTATTATAAATTTAGCGTTCGGCGTAGGTAAATTATATATAAGGGTCGGAGTATAGGTATTAAATTATAAGAAATTTATTATTACTATTCCTATTATTAAAATTACCCTACCCCCCCGGAAATACCTTTTACCCCCGGAATAAATAAATAATACTATTTTAGTACTTATTAAATAGCTCTTATAATAACCTTTAATCCCTTCTATAGTAGTAAAACTCAATAAATTAGTATAAATACTTATAAATACCTTTAAAAGTATAATTAGGGAATATTCTATCCCAATTGGGGGACAGCCTAAGAATATACTATAATAGAACCCTTCCTTAACCGAAATAAGAGAGACCGATTTAATAGTATACTATAAAATTTATAAGGAAACTTATAAATCCTTTTATAATAAGAGGATTAATAATACTAAATCCCTTAAGGACTTAAATAGTATTTTAAGATAGAGGAATAATTTATTAAACGATTAGCCTATATTAATTAATATACTAAAATAAAAATTCACTTACTTAAAAGAAATTATAATATATTTAATATATATAACCTTCCGCCCTTTAAGTAAAAATACCCTTTCCCTATATAATTATAAGGGTAATACCCTCCCCCTAAATATTATTACTTAGGCCCTAGAACCGCTATCGGATAAGGAATTCCGGAAAGCCTTCTTAGACTATAGGTCTAATATTCTAAACCTAAATAGAATTACCTTTAATACTCTAAAAGTTATATAGGACGCAATCCTCCCTTACCTTAAAGTAATTATATAAATTTCCTTCTATTTAAATAAATTCCTAGCCCTATTTAAAAAAGCAAAGGTTATTACCCTCTTTAAACCTGGTTAGAACTTATATAATTATAAAGGTTAATAACCTATAACCCTCCTCTCTACTATTAATAAAAGTATTAAGAAATTTATAGTCCGTAGGATAATAGTAATAGCCTTTAATATAGATTTTATTCCGAGGGATTCTATAGGGGCCTTTTTAATATAATTAGCTATAGACCTAATTACTACGCTCGTTTATAATATAGAAGAGGTTAACTGCCTTAATTAATATAATATAATCCTTACTTTCAATATCGATTCTACTTTCCTATTTACTAGGGTAAATAAATTAATTAAAGTCCTTATAGGCTAAAAATAGCCCCTAACCTTTACTAACCTTATCCAGAATTTCTATATAAATAGAAACTTCACTTTTTAATAAATAAATAGTAGGTTCTATATTAATAATAGCTTCCTATAAGGATTACTATAATTACCTATCCTTTTTCTCCTCTTTACTACGTCCCTCCCTAAGAGAATATAAGGATTTACTTTCTTTTATACGAATAATATTACCTACCTTACAATCGGTAGAGATATAATATAAATCTTTTATATAACGACCCGCCGGGCTACTGACCTATACGAATATATAATAGCCTTAAGTTTTAAAATTAATTATAAAAAAACGGAAGTACTCTACTTTCTACCTAAAAGTAAAAACGTAAAAAAAATTTAGTATAACTCCGCTTATATAATTATTAATACTCTAGTAAAATAAGTCCGCCTATAAAAAGAAATAAAATAATTTAATATCTATTTAAATATAAAATTATCTTTAATTATTTAAATCCGCAATAGAGTCCCTAAAGCAATAATAATTACCGGCCTCGCGGTCCGAATTAATTAAATCTCTTATATTTTTATTATATACCTCCTTCCTACTCTTATATATAATATAATTATACTCTTCCTAAACTTCTATAAATTGGGAATTAAGGGGATACTAATATTTACTAATATTTTATTTATATTCTACGAATTAAAAATAGTAATTTCTAAAGCCCTCTATAGAATAATATTTATTTAATATACTATTTTTAAATAAATCCCCTTCTAACTATCCGGTATTATACTAATAAGAATCCTAAAACGAAAGGTAATTAAAGTTACAACCCGCCTATATACCCTATTAAATAATTATCCTTTTATATAATAATTAAAGTATAACCCCCTCCGAGGATAATTATACTTATATTCTTTCGTAAATTTATAAATACCCCCCAAAGAACCCCCTAACGAATTCTACCTCCCCTACCTCCCCGCCCTATAATAATAATTCGTATTAAAAATAACCTTTCTACTTAAAATAAAAGGGAAATAAATTCTACTATTAAAAACTAACTTAGAATTTTATTAAATTACTAATAAATTAAAATACTTTATAGACCCCCCCTAATATAAATATAACCCCTATTTTATATTCTCCCGGCTATACTTCACCTAATAAATTAAAGAAAGAATAGAATATTAGGACTTTTACTTATATTATAAACAGTTCTATTACCCTTAAAAGGCGTTTAAATACTATATTTATAATACTTTATAAAAAAAGGCTACTTTTTTACTTACTTAATCGTTACTTACCGTAACCTTAATATAACGGCGGATACCCTATAGGTATTTAGTATAAATTACGCTATATTTATTGTAAGAATGAAAGCCCTAAAAAATTAAGGATATATAAGGATTTAAATAATAGGAGGAGAATAAGGCTATAGAAGAATAAGGGTAATTAGAATTGAAATACCCGACCCGGACGACGTACTTATTCCTTTCGAAGAAGTATATATACTACTAGGGTTAGGGGGTTTAGAATAAATAGTCCAATTAGGATAGGATACATAAGGGTTTTTCTAGCGTACAAATAGGATAGGGTTCGACCGTCCTCCCTATAAGGCTTTTTCCCCGCTTTTTATACCTTTACTACACCATCGTCGTAAATACGACTTATTATCTCTCGGTAATAGAACGTAGTCGAAAAATACATTCATTCATTCATTCATTCCAATCCTCCACTTTACCTTTGAATCAAACACCAGACTACCTTCTATACTATACATTCATTATTCCCATCTTACCCACATCCTCTACCCATGCCACACAGTTCCGAACTTTGATCTCGCCACCTTCCGCGTAGATGATGCACATTTCCCCCTCACTTGGCCTAGATAACTCCGGTCTGACCAGCTTTCCTTTTCCATACCATCACAGCAACGCACACGAGTTTAGATAACATGACGGCACAAACAACAGCCATGGAGGCTCTTCAGAAGGAACTGGACCGGCTCAACCGGGCACCAGGTCTGTCCGCGACAGAAGACAGGGTCGACAAGATCATTGAAATGCTCACCTCGGTGAGGGACCAAATTGTTCAAAGTGGTACGTATGCTCAGCACTAGTCACTCATGGGAGAGTGACACTAACAGAGGCACAGGCATGGACACACACGTAGCCAGCATGTCCATCACGAAGATTCAGAACCCCATCAAATCAACGTTTGAAAAAATAAACGACGATCTCAAAGGCGTGACAGCAACTCAGAGGAAGCTGGGCAAGACGCTGGACAAGCACTTTCCTCTCAAGGACCTACCCTCAACACATGACGCCATGGCTGACCAGGAATCCTTGATAAATCGTGCCATTTCTATGCATTTGCTGCGTGAGGGACAGTTCTCGGTAGCCTCAACTTTCATAGAAGAAACGGGGGACGCGGCAACTCTTGAAAACGTCAACGCGGTAGCCGATGGTCAAGATCAGGTGAGCGCGAGCGATAACTATGATGACGAGCCAATGGATGAAGACAGGGATGATGATGATGATGACGAAGACGACGACGATGACGATGACGAAGACGAGTACATGAGCCCCCTCGAAGGCGCTGCAACAGGTTTGGGCTTCAGACAGCTCCAGAACCTCTCCTCCCTCCAATCCCACGAACTCGAAGCGAAATTCTCCCAGATGTACACCATCCTACAAGACATCAAGTCCCGGAACCTACTCTCCGCAATAGAATGGGCCCGGAGCAACTCGGGCGAGCTCGAAGCCCGCGGCAGCAACCTCGAGTTCGAACTGAGCAGGCTGCAATACGTCTGGCTCTTCAAGGGTCCCCGTGTCAACGGCCTGCCCGACAACGAGCTCAACGGTACAGCAGGAGCACTCTTGTACGCCCAACAAAACTTTTGGCGGTTCGGCAACCGCTACATCGGCGAGATCCAACAGCTCGCCAACGCGCAGATCTACGCTCGCAACCTTTCCGAGTCGCCCTACAGGCACATCTTCTCCACGGAAACCGCCTTTGCGGACGTGGCCTCGTCCTTTACGCGCGAGTTCTGCAGCCTCTTGGGCTTGTCAGCCGAATCCCCCTTATACGTGGCCGTAACAGCCGGCGCGCTGGCTCTTCCACTCCTGATTAAGTACCAACAAGCCACCCGAGCCAAGGGAACCGAGTGGACAACCACCAACGAGCTAGCCTTCGAGACCCCGCTCCCCGAACGCATGCTCTACCATTCCATCTTTGTCTGTCCGGTCTCCAAGGAGCAGACCACGGAACAAAACCCGCCCATGATGATACCTTGCGGACACGTGCTGGCCAAGGAGACGTTGCAGAGGCTGCTGAAGGGAACGCGCTTCAAGTGTCCGTATTGTCCGGCCGAGGGGTTGGAGAAGGATGCCAGACGCATCATGATTTAGGGAGGCCATTATGTCGATTTGTCTCAAACTCGGGAGCAGTGGACGGGGAGTAGTAGTACTAGTAGAAATAGTATTTTTGGGCTCGCCACGCCCACACTGGGTGGCATGAATTTGGATTTCCTCCAGAGAGCTCCACAACGACGACGACGACCCTTGTCTGACGGCCTCACGTTTGTTGGCAGGCAGGTCCGGTTGGGTGAGAATGGGAGGCCAAGGCTGGCCCAAAGTGCCTCCTCGCAAGCTCGTCATCGGCGGTTTCAACCTGTGCGTCCATCCCGATCCCATACAAGCTGAGGAGAGCTTCCCCAACACTTTGCATCCCGCTATTGCCATCATCGTGGTACGATGGTTGTAGTAAAGAGCTTTCTTTTCTTTCTTTTTCTTTTTTAGGAACTTGCTCAGGTTTTCTTCACATCTTGAACTTGAGAGTGTTTTTTCCTTTTCTTTTTGTTTTGTTTTTCACATGCAGCCCGGAACAGCGGAGGGGGGGTATGACAGTTTATTGCTATTGACGAGATGGATGGTTCTACTTAGACATAATCTCAACACGCACACGCACACGCACACGCACATACGCATTACTATCGTCACAGATTTGTTTACGTCGTGAAGGATGGCGGCGGTGCTGGATTTCCAGGATGCAATCAAGGCTGCGCTGGTATGGGATCAGTAGGGTACAGGTACTCTCTTATCGATACGTCCCGGATTTGGTGGCTTAGGAAAGCGAACTACGTATTATATATACCAAACAACTGAAACGAGCAAGCACATGATCCAATGAATCCAAGCAGACAGCTCTTTATGGTAGGTCGTAAGTAGTCTCCACTCGACCCTTATGCCACTCCTGTCGACCAAGTGTCGTGGGCTGGGCAGTGTTTTGCGTGAGGGTTGTGATGGTACAAACTTTAGCACCTGTCAGCTCCTTATGTTATCATATGGGAGGGGGAGGGGTTAGTTTTCATCCCATTTGTCATTAAACATATGAACATTTTCCCACCCACGTGCATTCTAGCTTCCTCTTTCTTCCCCATAATTACTGTCTCATTAGTTTCTCCCGAACCTTTTGACGCATCAGGTTCTGATTCTACGTGCTGTGCCAGCGGTTATGTCTCAAGGGTATGTCTCAAAATTGGGGTTGACATAGGAACAACATCTGAAACAACATATGGACAAAGCGGTATGCAACGAAGCATGGGAGCAAATGTAGCCCATATCAATGGATGGTAATAGGTATCTTATGCATATACACTAACTAGAAGCGATGCCATCGTCTTTCGATGACGTGGGAATCACCCTTGGCAAGGACCAAAATAGGATACCTCGTGACTTTTTGTGCAATCTGTAACCCAGAAATCATTTGCAAAGGGCGTAAACCGCCCTTTCCGCCCCCCCATTGGCCATTTACCCTCAATATGATGGAAGGTTTGCAACTGTAAAACGCCTCTGCTTCATTTTCCCTCGAAGCATTTGCAAACAGATCACGCACACCATTCTAGGCTCGTGTGAATAAGACATCGAAGAAAAGAACAGGTAACGAAAAGAAGGGGGGGAGGGGGGAAACATATAAAATATGAAAAAAAAAAGTTAGGATGTGCGTTATCCATCCCAGGTATCCGCCAAAACAATAATAAATCCTCTTGATATCAAAAACTCTCCAGAGACGCGCGCAAATGACCTTTGTTTCCCTCCCTCTCCAACTATGCGCATTCATATCATGCCATATGGTGTTCCTTCACACCTTCCCCTCCTTTGATTTGGTCGTAAATGTCATCAATTGGCAATGGTCATGTCAGATAATCCTGCTCTGACGGAAACTCTTTCGCCGCTCAAGAATCGCATCCAAAAGATGTTCAAAAAGTCCACAACCAACTTTTATGCTTCCTTTGTCGCATCTTGCTCGTCTCGTTCTTTATTCTCTATTTCCGCCTCCCCCACTCAGTCGATGGTCATCCGGGTCGTCAGTTTGGGTTTCTGATCCGTCATCTGGAATGAGTTTATGTCATCCTTTTCCGGGTCCCTACCCTGGGGCTTGACCAAGTGCGTCTTGAGTCCATTGCCAAAGTTGCTCGTGCAGATGAACGCGTTGGCGATGGTGATGAGAATCAGGAGGATGGTCATAACGGCGAACGCGGTAAGGGAGCGCTTAACGGGCGTGTAATGCCAGCCATGACTTTTCGAGTAGATGCGGACAAGCTTGAACAAAAAATAGGCAAGACCACCAAAGAAGAGCAGAATAACTGCGTACATTCCAACGCGGTTTTCGCGCTGCGTGAAGAAGGCGGCGCAAAGCAGGATGATAATGGTGACGGGAATCGCGGCAGCGGTAAGACCGAGTTCGATGCTTGTCTTGCCGGTTACAACAACCAGGAACTGGATAGTGAAGCCCAGGAAGAAGAAGAAATCAAACTTGAGCAATGCGATAAAAATCTGGCAATGGCTTGTTAACAACTGATGGACTCTTTTTCACGGCAGGGAAGATCTGGCACAAACCTGATAGTGAAGAAATCGCTTCTTCATGCGATAATCGGCACCAATCTGCTTCAAGATATCCCACGCAAACTCCTGATAAAGTTGCCAGGCGCACGCGCTCATAGCAACAGTGGCGACGCCAATGACAGGGGGAATGGTATAAAGAAAGGGCGCGCAGGCGTGCCATACCGCTTCATGGACTTCAAGAGGCCGAAAAATACCGGCCAATTGGAGCTTACTAATCGATCTATCAATCTGATCGATCTGAAGAATCGTATAGACAAACAGCGCGAGGTTGGCGATGCATAGCCCAATGATCTGAATGGTGTTCTTCCAGCGCAAGGCATCCCACGTGAGAAACAGGACGTAGAGGAAACCGAAGATGAACAAGGCCAAGAACGTCGGTATCGTCATGTACTGCGCATCGCGTTCCTCATTTTCGCCAGTCGTGTAGTCCTCAAGGCTGTCCTGAAATCTGCCGAAGATATATCTGTTGGCGGTTAGTTTCTAGTCAAGAGACGACCGAAGGAACCAAATGCCACTCACGATTCGAACGTTACACCAATAATAGCCTGTAGAGCGACAATGGCGAAGAAAAACTTTGCCCATCTAGACTCGAGAAAGTCAAAGACGCCCTTCTTGGGGCGTGAAGCGATGTTCTGAGCCATGAGGGTATCGCGGTATTGAGCTGCGTTATCCGAAGCGTCGAAACTAAGGATTGGGTGCGAACCGGCCAAATAGGACCGGCGGATCTCTAGGCGGCTAGCCAGGACGGGCGGTTCTGACGACTCCCCGTACAGGAGCCGGACGGCGTGGACCAGAAATCCGTGGAGGGGGGGTAAATTTGAAAGGTCGAGCAGATGCTGTTGTGCGTTGTTCACCAGAAAGTCGGCTTATGTCGAAAAGGGATAAAGTGTATCGTCGGGAACGGTTCAGCGGGGAAGACCAAACCTAAGTGGCTTCTTTGTCGTCGGTCGACGCGGGACAGGAAATGTTGCGGAGGCTCGGCGACGATGCGACAGGCGGGTGCGCCTCAACCGGTGTTGCTCAGGGCGAGACGATTTGACAAACGAATGAAAAGACGCAGATGTCGACAACGGAATGGGTTGCCGTCACTTTGTCAGGGGAATCGTGCTTCGCAGGTTGGAGGCCGTGGCCGTTCTGAAACACGAGGAGGAGTTGAGTTGTGTTCGAGGGTGACAGGGAGTTCGTTTCCAAGTTGCGCCTGAGATTCCTTCTAAAGGGCGGATTGTCCCGTAGGGGTGGTTTAAGGCCGAGCTATACCCAACCAGGCGACGTGCGAGGCCAACGTGGTAGGGGGTCTTGGGGAGGCAAGGGGGGGCATCAGCCGGGCCGGCGGATTGTTGAGTCGAGGCGTTGAGCTGGCGCGTCGGGTGAAAATCAGAATCTCCCGTCGAGCGCAAAGCGATGTTTGGGGACAGGCAGGACTGGAGTGCGCGGTCGAGTGGACAGTCTGTGGACGGGGAGGGGATCGCGTGACAAGGAAAGAAATGAAGAAACGAAGGACTATCGATCAAAGAGGAGAAACGAGTGACTAGGTGTAGGTGGGATGACGGATATTATTGTACACTACACACTGCGTGTAAGACTGCTTGCTGTTGGAGGTGGGTACACGTGTATAGCTAAGGAATCGCTCCATCACGGACTAGAAATCCGGGGTCTCGTTCTTTTTCGCCCGGCAGTGCATGCAGGAGCCAGCCCACAGGGTTTGTGGACACCTGCCAGGGCCACCAAGGATGTGCTCATATTGAGTAGCTCTGGGCTAGAAGTAGTGTCGGATATGGGAACAGTGTGTGGCAGACGGCGGCGGGATTGAGTGCCAGTGTCAGACAGGAAGGAACTAAGCTTGACCTCAAAGCCAGGAGAACCTCTCGTAGCGATGAAAGAGAGCCACCACTCAGCCAGGGGCTTCTTTTCTTCTCTTTGTCGTGCAATATGCAATGTGCACCGATCAGCCCTTCCTCGCACTAGCGGCCGCGGCGCATCCACATGTTGTACATACAAGTCCGAAGTCTGAATGCACATCAGCCTCTCGGGCTGTCACAACCATGCCCGCAAGAGGTACATTACAGAACAGGAGCACAATTCTCAAGAATGCCTCAGCTGCGCTCGGGGCAGTGCCTTGCCAAGCCGGGGTTAATCTCGTTAAGGGCTCGCTGAAAAGCTTGCTGAACGCGCTAACACGAGACATTGGGTTGGCACGGCAGGCTCGTCCCGTCTTGCCAAAAGGGTCAGATTGTGCTATATGTACAGGCAGATAGTTTCACGATTCTCAGTGGCCGACCTCAGCTCCAAGCCATGAAGCATACTGTTGTACATCTCCTTTTGAATGTTGTGGAGTGACGCGGTAGAGGTACGAAGCAGTCCGCTTAGCGAGCAAATCTGTCCAAGATCACGACTTCTCAAGATGCTTAGAACTAGGTAAGCTGGAGTCTCCAACGACACTTGGCCTGGGAATCATACACATACAAGGAAACCGACGAATGCAAGGAGGTGAACATTGATTGATAGGTACACAAGCTACCGAACATTCTATCCCGCCTAGGCTCTCTCTGTCTCGCAGAGCAACACCAAAATCCGAGCCCCCTAACAAAGGTCACCAAGGGCCCCACCGCATTCCTTCCCCTTTTTTGACTCGTGAGGAGGGCTGCTGAGCCACATTGTCCCACACCTTCATGCAGCCCGATGACGATGGAGTGCAGTAATTGAGCCGAGCCAGCCTTCTCCCGGCCCTAGTGTACAAGTTATACTGTCCGTCATTGCGTTGGCGGCTCCATCACGATGCTATTTTGGATGTTAATGTTGCTCTGGTCGACGATGGTGGTCATTGAATCCGGTAAATGATGGACGATCTATCAGGACGTTGGACGCACACATCCAACTCGTGTCTGATGAATTGAACGTATGCCCGATTCTGGACTGCAACCACCCCCGCCCTTCCATATGCAGTAAAGTAACAGACTTGAGTTTGAATTGGCAGCGAGAAGTGCCATCGACAGGTCCCCAGCCGCACTTGTGTCACTTCGGCGCCCATAATGTACCTATAACGTACCCAAGAGATGCCATAGCGGAGACGCCGAACCATGAGCCTCGGAGGCGTAGCAGCCATGCCGCCAAGGCTATGTCTTCATTACTACATAGGGCATTTTTGGGACGCATAAAGAGATCTGGAATCTAAAGATGTTCACATTCTGATTTTGACGAGACTCAGTGACCTTGTCATTCAACAGCGACTTGCAATGTCATTCGAACTGGCAAACAGCCAATGAAGCAGCTTGCACAGTGCCAACTTGAGACTGTATGGGCAAACTGAAGTTGAGACTAAGAACATGGGCACTCCCCGCTCGTTCTCTCTCAACTCAATGCTCATGGAACGTATTCATATGCTTGCTTAACAGCCGGTAACAAATCATTGTGCAGAATAAAACAGTCCAACCCAATACGTACCAGGAAGTTTTGTAAGGTGGTAGAGGGCCCGAGGAACTAAAGTCATGACAGTGGCACGATTGGTACAACCGCTGCATTGGTACCGGTTCCACTTACACGGTGCGGCCAAGCTCCACTGTAGTTCGCGTCGCCTGGCAACCGCAATTCCCTTGTCACCTTGACATTTCATCCACGACGGACCAAAACACGCCTCCGAAGAACGACATCATGTCCGAGATGGATGCTGAAGTCGCCGACGACATCCTGGCCAGGGTCGCCCAGGATGGCTCTATGGACTAGTATGTTACTATGCTGACTGAATCTCATGTGCATCCTTGTACTGACTGACGGCTTTGTTCAATCATCTCAGTTCGTGCTGGCCCAAGTTGTTGCCCATCGTAGTCTCGCGCATTGAGAAGGCAAGCAAAAGCCACAGCTTTCATTGTCCCCCCCGCGTCGTCGATGGCAGCCAGCTAACCTAGCCCGTTCCCCCATCTCTAGATCGCCCACACTGAATTCCCCATCCCCGACATTCCTTCGTCCCAACCGCCCGCCCGACCTTCGTCCTCGCGCTTCCTCACCCCGCTCCCCTCCTCGTCCGACCCGATCGATACGCCGCTCAGTTCGCAAGAGACCAACAACAAGGAGAACGATGCCCCAACTTCAGCGCCACGCCCACCTGCTGGCGACCATGTTGCTTCCTCGCCGCCCAAAGCGCCCTCGCCAAACCCCAATGCGACGACCGAGGTGTCCCAGGCACAACAGCCAGTCCTTCCTGTCCCCGTGGCCGAAATGTTGAACGGCGTTACATCCCACCTGACTGCCAACTTCCCCGACTACCCGCCGCATACCATTCAGCGCCTCGCCGAGCTGGTCCTCAAGCCGCGCCCTCAGTACAGGAGCGTAGTAGGCTACCTGAATGCGCTCGACCGCGTTGTCCACGTCACCAGTGGAGCAAACCTATACCCATTACCGCCCGCGATCCCAGACCTGAGCGGTATGATGTCCAACGGAGGTCCTGCTTTGGACAAGGGCGCTCCCAGCCTTTCCGCGGCGAACAATATCGGATCTGACGAGGCCCTGGGCGGCGCGCTGCTTACCCCCATCCCGTGGTTGACTCGAAGGGCAAACGGCGACGGCGGTGACGACGACGGAAGCATAAGTGACGCAGGCAGCTCGTCACCCTTATCAGCCAGCGGGGCGTCCGACCCCAACACGCAGCACGAACAGCAGCAGCGAGCTCTCGCGCAGCAGTACAGCCACATCACCTTCGCCCAGAGCTCCGTCAGTCCGCAGGTTCGTAAGGAGAGCACCGAGATGATTGAGGGCCCCAACGGCATGGGAAGCATAGAGACGGTATCCATCTCGGTCAACGGGATTCCCTCTATCGGAGCTGGCGGTGGCCTGCTGGGCCTCTCGCAGCAGCCACAGCGAGGCGTCACACAAGGAGAGTTGCTCAGGCAGGAACAGCGCGCGGGCGTTGTGCCCGTTAGTCAGGTTGCTGGCGGGAACAACGACAACAACACTGCTCAGGGCTACACAGCTGCTCAGACTACGCCCCTCAGCGCTGCCGCCCCTGGCGAAGGTCCTTCAGCTACTGCTACTACTACAGGTTCATCGGTGGACGAAGACATTGTGATGGGTGAGAACTCGGATCATGAGGAGGAGCCGGAAGAGGAGGTGCCCCATGCTCGCGGTCCGCAGGAGATTGGACCAGAGGATACCGGGCCCCAGAGCGCGAGGAGCAGCATTGTCTTGTCACATACGGGCGAAGTGGACATGAGTGCGCTTGACGTTGAGGCTGCTGTAGGTAGGAGGTTACAGTCACCATCAGCAACAGAAGCTACTAGGAGTGCGCAAGCAGATGGCACCACGACGACGACGATGACGGCCACCACCGCTTCAGAGAGCGGCAGCTGCGATGCGGAGAACTTGGTCCCACCGAGCCCTAAGCGAGAGGCGGAGGGTGATGATGATTCGGAGCTCGGCAGTACACACAAGAGACAGCGAACGGAGGATACGGCTGGCACAAACACGGCGGAGGCTAGCAGCTCGACAACTGAAGTCACAAAAGCTGATGGTTCGGAAGCAGCAAAAGAGGAGGAGGTGACTGCAGCAGGAGAGGAGGAGCAAGCGGAAGGAGGGGAGCCGTCAAATCAACAGCAAGCGGAAGCGAGAGAAGAAGAGCAACCAAAGTCTTCCTAGTATGAGAGAACGTTGACTCTGTTGGGTCCTCTCAACAGAGGGACATATCTCTTCCGAAGTCGTAGAAGATAATAGTCGAAAGTAATCAGGAAGGTAAGAGGTTGTTGGATGACACAAGCGACATGTCTGGTTTACTTGATTTGATAGTTTAGCTACTTGTATCAGCGGCATGGGACATTTCAGATATGATATATGGACTACCGAACACACCCACCAACACTCCGAGCCGTTCAGCGTGTTAACGGTATCCTTGTTACGATGAAACCTCTTGCAAATCCGTCTGGGGCCAGTACGTAACTCATGCTAATCAATTGGATCGGCCAAATTGATCGTGAAACAAACATGGGCATTGGAACCCACATACTTGAATATGCAGTCCGAGAGAAAGGCGCCTGCTCAGTGAACAAAAATCTAGACATCATAAGTATTCTACCTTTGCCACATGTACAGCCCAGCCCCCTGAGATGCCCTCAATATCAAACTTGGGCATTCCTACCATCGACCTCCCTTACTCCGAAATCCTCGTAATGCTCTCCCTCGTAATGACACTATTCTGATTCTCATCCCTCTTTACTCTAAAGAAACTATCGCAGAAATCGCTACACTGCATATGCTTCAAGAACTCCTCGTCATGCGTGATCACGATCAGCTGGAAATTATTCTGTGACCGTCTTGCCTTGATGATCGCATGCAAACTCTCCGCCAGACTGCGGATATTGTCACTATCCAAATTCGTCGTCGGCTCGTCGAGCGCGATCATCCCACAATTGGCGCCAAACGACTCGGCCAGGGCAAGGCGAATGATAATGCAGGCCAGCACCTTTTGACCCGCGCTGCACCGCCCACGCATGTCCATTTCCGTGTCGCCCTTGATCATGGACACGCGGTAATTGTAAACGCGGCGCGTGTTGGTGGCGCCCGAAGCCGTCGATTCCATGTCGGACCGAATCTGGATCGTGTCGATGTCGGTTCCTTGATACGTGCTCTGCCAGAGGTCGGCGATGGTCCGGTTGATCTCCTCCATCTTGAGCGAGTGGTACTGCATGATAGCGTGGTCGAGCGCCATGTTGCCCTGTGCGAGGTCCTCGATGGCCGCTTTCGTCGTCTCGACTTTGATGTGGCTCTCTTTGTACCGGGCGCGCGCGCCCTTGAGCTCAATCTCGTACTCCTCATCGAGCCGGCGGAACTGCTCGTCCTTGGTGGACATGGAGCCCATGAGCCGCTGGAGTTCGGCGTTGAGTTTGCCACGGTATAATTCGAGGGAGTGCGCTTCCTTGACGAGACGGTCGTAGTCCTCTTGTGCGTTGCGGGACTCGAGCTCTTCGATTTCTTCCTCGAGAGCATCGCGCTCGCGCAGGTTCTTGCGGTATGTGAGGTTGTCGGCGATGTTGCGCCTCTTGGCGTCGCTATTATCGATCTCCTTGTTCAGCTTGTTGATCTGAATGGTGACGTCTTTCATCTCTTTCTCGAGGGCAGCGATGGTGCTCTCCAGGCTGGCAATGGTCCGCTGGTTGGAGGCAAGGTTGGCAGGGCCTCCTCGGTCAAGATAATCCTGGATTTCGCGGTTGATCATCTTGAGCTCGCTCACCGTAGTGGCCAGTCCATCACGTTCCTCTGCGATCCTCTGCTCTCTAGCACGGCCCTGCTTCCGAGATTCCTCGAGCGCCGCTCTTGCGCTGGCGATTTCTGGGTCGATGCCCTCGACCTCTTTGTCAATGTCTTGCATGTTTTTGCGAAGTTCGCTCTGCTCGTCTCTGTGATTCTTAATCGTGTCCTGGAGACGCTTCTTGTGTTCTAATTTCTGGACGGCCTCCGTGACTTTGTGTCTCAACTCCAATTTCTCAACCTCGAGCTGAGCGGCCAGGTCCTTCAACCGTTGTCGTTCGGCGGTTGACTTGGTCAACTTGGCTTGGGCAATTCTTAAATGCTCTGCACAGGTTGTTTGGTCATCGTTAATCTCGTCAGCACTGCGCACCTGATTGCTCGAATTCTGCTGTGCTCTCTCGATGTGTCTCTCGGAATCCGCAATATCCTTGACGGTCTGCGCAATTTTCAGTACGCTCTTGCTCAGCACATCCGCCGCATTCCGCTTCTCTTCGGCAATTTTGAAAGCGCCATCCTGGTCTTCAAGCTGTCGAACCAGTCTTTCCTTCTGAAGCGTGAGCGAATTGATTTCTTCGACCATGGACGGCAGCTCCTTACACAACCGTCCATATGTCTCGTGCTTCGTCCGCACACTTCTCAGTGTTCCAAGATGACGTCCGTACAAGGCTTGATCCTCAAGCAGCTCGTCTCTATCTTTGTCATCAATCTTATCTTGAATCCTCTTCATCAATCGCTTCATGGTTTTCTCGTCGCCAAGCGATTGCTCACAGAGATAGCATTTGTGCTTTTCCTCTGCTTTGACCTTCGCTTTTAGGAAGTACTCTTTCAGATACATATTGAGTTCCAGGTCCGTGTCGGTTTCCTTCAACACTTTCTCAATTTCTTTGACAGCATCTGGATAATCATCTACCGACTCCGTCACCGGCTTATTTTGACGCGGCACCTTCTTCAGGGCTTCGAGAACGTCTTTCTTGCAGCTATCCCTTTCCTTTACGGACTTGATTTGTTGCTCACGAGCAGTGGTAAGCTTGTACTCAACCTGCTTCAGTTCTTGCTGCGTCGAATCCTTCGTCTTTCTAAGCTCAGATAGTCGGTCACTCAGCCGTCGAAGGGCTTTTTGAAAATCTGACTCGATGGTTTCCGGTGTCCAGTTTCTTCCGACAACATCGGTAAGCTGCTGATTGAATGTGTTCTTCAGAATGTCTAGTTCTCGCTTCCGTTCCGTGAGCTGCTTTTTACGAAGTTCGAGTTGTGCACGTTCGGATGCTAGGTTGGTGCATTCCACCAATTCCCGACTTAGCTGGGCACCCTGAGCTTCTAGAGTCAAGACCTCGTTGTTCAGCTTTGTGATCTGTGAATCAAGTTCTGACACTCTGTTGTCAGCTTTCGCTGCCTTGATCTTGGACTCCAGCCCCTCCATCTCGGTCCGTAGTCCTGCCTCCGCGCCTTCGTCAACATCAAGATTGTTCAGTTCCCCTTGAAGTTTGGTAATATCTCTCTGAAGTGTCGCAACCCGCTGTGAAGAGATCTTCCGGTCTCGGATGCGGGACGCCTTGTGGCTCTCTAGCTCCGTGATAGTGGCGGATTTTGCGTCCAGTTCGACGGCATTTTCGCGTTGTAGACGTTCCAGGTCTCGTTTTGTGTCTTGCAGCATTTTCTGGATGCGTTCGTAAAATGCATTGATCTCCTGGTCATCCAAGTCACCGTCGTAGCCACGAATCTCGTGTTTTTCAGCTGCTTCTTGGATCATCTGACGTTGCGAAACGAGTTGGCGGTCATATTTGTCCTTGTCAGACTGATGCTTTCCCTGCTCCTCCACCTTAGCGGTATGCTTGGCTCGGGCGGTCTTGAGCTCCGTCTGTAGGGTGCCAAATTGGGCCACCTTCTGATCTCGGTCGCTGTTCATTCGTTTAACAGTTTGTTCGTACTGGCTGAGAACGTCACGAAGATATTCATCAGACTCTGTGCTCTCCTCGATGCGTTCGCGCAACTCTGCGATGGCATCCTTTTTGTATTCGAGTTTCTCCTGTTTAGTCTGTAGCTCGTTGACGATCTTGAGGAAACTGTTGGCCTGCTCCCATTTTTGCTTAATTCGAACATCCTCATCCTCGATTTGTTTTCGCAGTTCGTCGCACTTGTTGCGATCCTCTTGTAGCTCGCGAATAAGCTTATTCAGCTCTCTGTCGACCTTGTCCGCCCTCTCCTTGTTCTCCTTATCTTGAGCCTCTTGCATCCTGAGTAGTCGAAGCTCTTCGCCCTTGGACTTTCGAAGAAGCTTGATATTATCGATGACTTTGGCGTACTTTTTGGCCTCAAAGATTTCATCGAACCTCCTTTTCAGGTCAGCCCCCGCGCTCATGGGCCAGAGGGACTCATCCTGATGGCAAAAGATAACCGCATCTAGGACAGCTGGTGAAACGCCCAGCTTCTCGGGAACGAGCTTGTTGAGATCCACTACTCTGGTAGACAATACTTGGCGATCGCCATTGGCGCGTAACAGAAGACTTCCTTCGAGGGTCTTTTGTTTACTTGAGGTCTTCGTGACGGCCAACTGCACGTTTCGAGTCACGACGAAGGATTCACCAACAATGGAGCGGAAGGAAAGCTTGATCTGAGCTTGTACATCTTTCTCGCCAACGAGCTACAACATGTCACCGCTTAGCCAGAGTCTTCCTACAGCCAGGGACAGTCGACATTGGCACTCACGTTAGGGTCGTGGATGAAAGCCCCGCTTTTGCTGTTGGGCGGAAGCTCGCCAGTAGTAGCGTATTTGAGACATTCGATAATGGTGGTCTTGCCCGAGCCATTGTAACCGACGATGAGGGTTAATGGGGTGTTGAAAGCGATGGCCTCTGGGTGACGTGGCCCAAAGGAGCGCACGCCCAAGATGGACATTTTCTCGAGCTTGGACATGTTGGGCAATTTTTCAACGGATGGGTCTGCTGGACAGGGCCGCTGTGAGGGAGCTCATGCGGCGTGCCTCGCCTTTTTCGATGGACGTCCTCCGAGTGAGGCTCGTGAGGTCCCTTCGACGATAAAAGTAGGTAGGGAATGAAGTCGCGAACTTGTCGATCTTGGACGCGTTGCAGTCGCGGGTTTGCGGCGTCTGATGGAGCATGGGACCAGGCAGCGATAACACGAACTGCACGTATTCACGGGATCGAGTCTGCCAAGTGTGTATCTGCCTGCCTCTGGCAACAACCTTCCTCGCAGCTGCCAGGCGAACCGATGTTGCTGCAAAAACATGCTCTGCCAAGCCGCCAAGCGATCGGTTGCCGAAAGCAGATGAAGCCGATGACTGCCGAGAGCTGCCAAGCCTTGGCATGTGCGCGTACAAGTGGAGCGGATGGCTCTAGCTCTACACTAATGTATCTGGAGAAGGGAATCCCCGCCGCTCTGCAAGGAGACGATGAGTGGCTCCACCAGTGACCGCCGCTGCGCGTGTTTTCCTTTTTTCCATTTACTTTTTTTGCCCAGTGAGAGGGTCGAAAAGGGCAAGTCAAACAAGGGTCCGGACCTTTTTGTCCGGCTGTGGATGCAAAACGGCACAGTGAAGCAGAAAAACTCCACTTAAATGGATGTTTTGGATGTCGGTTGTCCAGAAGCGTTTTGATATTCTGGACAATCGCTTCGGCATTTTGGCAGCGGTTTTCAAGAGTCCCTAACCATTGCAGACGGTGGCTCTCCCGACAACCACGAGCCAGGTATTCCCGAGCCGCCGAGCGTGCTCGCGAGGTGTTTGGTTTGGGCGCTATGCCCACCCACGATTAGCGATGGTCGGAGTTTACCAATTACCGTGACCGGTGACAAAGCCGAAGTAGGTGGCAGGGAAGCCCAGCCCAGAGAAGGGGGTCTTAAAGGGCCGAGGGGCCACGCAATGGGGAGAGCCGCATCCTTTTGGGTCAGAGTTGAGGAGACGCGACCAGCAGAGACCGTCGCATACTATGGTACTATGTACTCTGAGATTATGAGGTATGCGCGCAGGGCAACAAAATAAGATATATATAAAAAGGGAAAGGGGGATAGAGGTAGAGAGAGAATGCTAGGAACATGGAATGAGGCTGCGTGCGTACACGTGCACTGGCTCATAGATCTCGCTGACGGAAGCCGAGGTAGGTATCACAAAGAACGCCGCAACCCCTTCTTCCATCTGAAGTAGCTGAGGGACGAGTGACGAGTGACAACCAACGGTACCGTTCCCGGTTCCTTGGTATGGCTTTCTGGTTTCGAATCAGTCCCTGAGCTTTCCTTGATCGCGGTAACTTGAGCCGATTTGCGGTTAGTATCTTCCATATCGCTTCCCATCCAGCAGTAGCTGCTTCGGACCAATAAAGATTAAAGGATGTTGTTGTGTATGTGCATATGTACATAGTAGTAGTATACTGAGTGCTCAGCCCAAGCTCATCCCTCCCAACTGTACACTACACTACAACGTCTACAACGTGATTTATAGAAACAGGCCGCACGGTACCATTAGATCTGACCACTGATAGCAGGCGAACCAAGAGAAGACAGACGTGACAATATCTTGGTTGTCTGTCAGGCCTGGCCAGTCCAATGCCACCGCTTCTTCCAATACGTATCCATGTACCTCGTCCTACTAGCTCCTCACTGCGCACGCATCGAGACATCCATGGATGGAAGCTCGAACCACGGCCTACCATAGTCTACTACCTCTACGACACGGCACCGCAGAGCAGAGTGGCGGTTATGAGTTGGTAACAACCAAGTTTCCTGCTGTAACCACGACCCCTCGACCAGAGCCCTGCTCGACCTTCCACCACCACCACCGCTAGCACGGCACCAGCAAAGCAATACCTTGACGAGCTTGAGTCTGAAAGTGGGGACTTTTTGGCGGCTCCCTTCAAGATTCCCATCTGCCATCCCAGAAATCCCATCCTCGTTAAGGGCGGCATACCTCCAGGTCCCAGGTCATCACACGCCCACCCCCCCGCTCCCGTCCTTACTGGGCTTGTTCTCTTTGATCGACAATACCGTTTTCCCTCTTCCTCTTTTGTCGTTGCTGCGCCGCGGGTTCCAGACGTAACTGACGACGACTTGATTTCGCAGCACTTCACCTTTGCTCTCTGCTGCATTTCGGCCTGAAATGGTCCTGAATTCAATCCAGCAAAAGCACCGACCACACAAAGCCACAGTACAACGCCGCCCATCAAAAGGAACGTGATTGGAATATCGCCCCGTACTCCATCTTTCGAAAACGGCGGCAGTCAGATGCAGAAAACTATTACACAGCAATATCGCATGGGGGACTAACCTGACCAAAGCCAACGAATCGCGCGCTTGTGTTGCTGTTAGTAGCCCATTCAAAGCGGGCTCCTTCTTAAGCTCCTCCACCGCCGAAAAGGCAGGAAGCACCAGGAAGCAGCAGCAGCACGAGCAGCAGCGGCAACATTGAACAACAGCAGCCGTTAATACTTCAGTTCCCACCCCCCCTCCTCCATTCGAAAACGAAGGCCTTCTTCGATGCGCCGCCGCCGTCTACACCTGCACTTGTCAGCTTGCCGCAATCTCGCCGCCTCACCACTACGATCCGCACTACTACAACCGCCAGAACAATGTCTCACGGACAGCCTCCCCCTGGATCCAGCATGTATGGCTTTGGAGCCATGGGGATGGGATCCGGTATGGAAACTGGCATGGGAACCGGCATGGGAACCGGCATGTCAGCCTCGCAGGTGCGCAGCAGCAGCAAGCAGCAGCAAGCAGCATTTTCTTTTCCGTCAGATTTTTTTTTCTCTCCTTTTTTTCAAGAGAGAAAAAAAAAAAAATTGTTTCTCTTTGCTGGACGAAAATGGTGAGCAAGCTAACGATTCGCCGATTGATTGGCTTTCAAGCTGTAGATGACTTCCGACCCACAGGACATGATGTCGCTTCTGGATACTTCAGTGTTTCCTGGGTTTGACGGAATGTCGATGAGTCTCGATGTTGGCGATTCCATGTCAAACCCCTTCACCCCGGTCTCGGTCCCGCCACCCCTCCCTGCAGGTAATGCAGGGCCCAGTCATGTTGGGGTGTGCGGCGGTCACGGGGCACCCGACCAGCTATTTTCCCCCGACGACCTTATTGCGACCAGCATGTCCAGCGCCGGACCGATGATCGCCACGCCTACCACCACCACCTCCGGACCTTCGGGCGGCCCTTCGTCGGGCGGCGGGAGCACCCTGACCGAATTTACCAAGCGCCGCAATTGGCCCGCCAAGGTTGTCGAAGAGCTCCAGGACTGGGAACACATTCTGGATGCCAACGGACGGATCAAGCATGTTTCGCCCAGCGTAGAGCCCTTGACCGGCTATAAGCCGCCCGAAATCATTGACTTGTTCCTCAGAGACCTGATCCACCCGGATGACGTCGGGGTCTTCACCGCGGAGTTGAACGAAGCCATTGCGACGGGATCCCAATTGCGACTGTTCTACCGGTTCCGGAAAAAGGATGGAAACTGGACCATTTTCGAGACTGTTGGTCATGCGCACATCGCCGCCGCCAAGTTTGCACCCAATCCACAGAACCAGTCGCCTTTCTGCCAGGCCGTTTTCATGATGGCTCGACCCTACCCGACCAAGAACGCGGGTCTGTTGGATTCCTTTCTGGAACACAAGATTGAGAACGAGAGACTGAAGCGCAGGATTGCCGAGCTGCGCAGAGAGGAGCAGGAGGAGCAGGAAGAGTCGCAGAGGACATGGCGAATGAGCCAGGAGGGACGATCTGATGTTACGCCGTCCGACGATACCGCGACCCAGATGGGAATGACGCCCTTCTACATTCCCATGAATGCCCAAGCTGACGTTATGATGCCACCACCCAGCCAGCCGGCGTCGTCGCTCAACATTGCGCTGACGCGGGAGAACCTGGAAGGCATTGCCGGAAGCCGGCCGGATTCTATACGCGAAAAGATGTTGCGTTACGAGGGCAACCATGCAGACACGATTGAAATGCTTACGGGGCTCAAGTACCAGGAGGGTGAAAGAAGTCATGGTATCACAACGGGTAATGCCAGCCCGACGCTCATTAAGGGTGATGCGGGAATCGCGATTCCCCTAGACCGAGATCCCCGGACGGGAGAGAAGAAGAAGAAGATCAAGGTTGCAGAGGAATACGTGTGCACCGACTGCGGTAATTACCCCTTCTCCATATTATATAACCCGCTCCCAAAATAGCTTCTTGATGACTACCAGTTGCTGACAAGGATGCTGAAACAGGTACGCTCGATTCCCCCGAATGGCGAAAAGGCCCTAGTGGACCCAAGACACTATGTAATGCCTGCGGTCTTCGCTGGGCAAAGAAAGAGAAAAAGAAGAACGCCAACAACAACAATAACGGCGGAGGTATAGGCGGTCACAACGACATCCATACACCCATGGGCGATCATATGGGATAGAAGATAAAGATGCGCAATGAACAACGGATTCCAGCAGCTATATTTAGGCAACAGAATTCGACCGCTCTCAACACAATCTCGACGTTTATCAAGATCCGCAGCACAAGCTCGGCGCATTGGCCTATATACAGATTGAGAAAAAGAACAATGACCAGTTTATAGAAAAAGGAAACGCAGCCACGAAGTGGGAGTAGACACTGATCTTACATTCCTTGCTTTGGGTTGATGAAGAGGGACTACCTAGACATGGAAAAGGGCGCGAGTGCATGAGGAAGGGATGGACCATAGAAACAGAACTGCATCGATTCCGTGCTGCCTGGTTCGTAGAGTGGTCTTGACGTGTGCAGCTTACCTAGCTTTGTGGACCGTTCCGAGAACGTGCCTTGGAGAGCCGGTAGTGCTGCGGTGCACGGTAGGATGAGATGGCAGGAAACGCAACCCCGGCATCGTTACGATACACATTTTTCTTTATGCGATGGACATATGACTGGAAACCGGTTGGGTTTGGCGAGGGTATGGAGAGGAGTTTGTTACGCCGCGTCGCCCTTGCTGGCGGGTGTGTTCATCAAGCGATGAACGGAAGGAAGGGCGCACATGCAAGAAAGGGGCTACTATACCACCATGTCAACGTATGCATTTGATCGATGATGAGCTACCGCCGCCTGCTGGTACTAGGCTTTTTGGTTATCACAAGGACTGCTAATGGCAATGCCAACGGTATAATGTTGCAGTGATGGTGAATGATCGCGCCGGCCTTTCGAGCGCTGTTGTTCAGCAACTCGGCCTACTGGGTTCTTTTGGGCCCTTGGCGGCTACGCTGCATTTGACGTCTGACCTATCTGGAGGAAGAGATTCCTCAAATAGGCAGACGATGGGATCTCATCAATGGCAGGGACACTGGGGATCACGAGAAAGATCATGATCCTAGGAGGAATCTCCACTTCCCATAATTAAGCTGACCGTCAAGGGAGAGCAGGTTTATCAGAAACTGAACACATCACGATGTTAGAGCAAAAGACCTGAGTGTGCAGACGGAAGAGACGGGTAGAGAGCGGGCTAGAAATCCAACGTGGATCAATACGTCCGAGATCCACAGAACGCCTTTACCCAGACTTTATCGAACCCTGCCACTGGGTACCTCTACTCTGGCACTCATCTCTTTCCTGCTCCCGTGCGAAGGGATGCAAAGCGCCAAATGGAGCTTGATTCAACGGGTTGATGCCCGTTGGTGTTCTACAAGGGACACCGTTCCAACGTCACCCGTATCACGGTGGCTTGACTTGTGTCAGAGTCATCAAAAAGATGGGGATGGGATCTATGGGATGGTTGGTCCCTCGATACCTCTAGGTCACAGTAGAGACCCCTGGTACTGCAAGTACTTAGTCCGGGCATTCATCGATCTTTCTTGCACTTGGAGGGGATCTTGCAGTACCTACCTAGCTCTACGCTAGGAACTTTGAAGCTGCTGTCCACGGTGTGATCGCGAGGTGCACATGTTCTCTTCTAACAAAACGAAGGACCTTGTAACTGCAAATCCGGTTCACATACTTTGCTAACTCATCGCAGTTTCCGGTTCCAGTCTATGAAAATAGGTAATTCAGGTTCGGCACGAACTTTTCTTTGCACTTGCAAATGAGGCCGGATTTGCAGAAAGGAGGGGCTGCACTAGCAGGGATTTCTACACTACTGTAATCGCTGGAGGGCAACTTCGAAGGAGGGGGCCGGTTTCAGACGGGTCCAGCTTTCCTCCAGCGGCCCAGCGTCCAGACTCGCCGAACCAGGGGCATCCGCAGCGTACCGGACCGCCCACCACCTTACGACGAACGACTCTCCTCCTATCGATAGGCGCGATAAGGGGCACTGCCCACGCTTGCTACCCCGCAGAAACGTCATGCCCAGGGCCCGTTGTGTTAGAGTTCCCGTCAAGTCAGATAAGTACCTTCTGATTACTACGGCGACCCAAAGCCCGAGGGGTAAAAACCAAAGGGAAAGGAGGTGACCGGATAAGAACCCAGCTACCTACCTAGCTAGCCTTTCGGGCTGGTGTTGTGTGAGGGGGAGATCAGGAGAGCGACAAGAGGCATGACGGGAAATGTTACATGCTGAGTGTACAGCCTGAAGCCGCTCAAACAGCCCAGTTGGGTTGACATGGTTGATCTCATCTTGCGTTGATACCTTACCTTGCCGCTTGCTGCGATGCAAGCTGTTACATACCTGACACTAGCCCTCTTACAGCCAGAGAAGCAGGTCCCCTTACTTCTGTAGCTCTTCTCCACCTTTTCCCAACCTACCTACCTACTCGTACATCTTGTCTTGCATTTCCTGTCAGGCACACCACACACACCATACACCATACACTTCTGCATCAACCGACCGACCAACACCCGAAATACAGACACAATGGATAGATTCATCGGCAAGGTCGTTGACAAGGTCATTGGTGACGATGATGATGACGCCAAGAAGCAGCAGAGCCAGGGTAAGTCCTCAGTTCAGCTCTCCTGGAGAGCTTCGTTGACCGCTCGTCCTGGTCCTCCTCCTTGGGAACCTGACCTGCGGCGCGACGACATGATGCTAACTTGCGCTTTCCTTTGTCAACAGGCGGACACCAACAGCAACAGCAGTACTCTGGCGGACAATTCCCGTCTGGCGGCGGTGACTGTACGTAATGTACCATACCATACCTATTACCTCTACCCAGAATGTTTTATTCCCACATAATCGGAATCTCGCGCTTTTCTAACTCACGCATTCTTCTTCACATAGTCGCACACGGCGGCGCCTATCCTGCTGGCGGCGGCTATGCCTACGAACAGGATGATGACTTCCGTGGCGCGGCCAACCACGCGGCCAACCACGCCGAGGAGGACGAGAGCTTCT
Source organism: Neurospora tetrasperma FGSC 2508 (assembly GCF_000213175.1). Classification (NCBI taxonomy): domain Eukaryota; kingdom Fungi; phylum Ascomycota; class Sordariomycetes; order Sordariales; family Sordariaceae; genus Neurospora; species Neurospora tetrasperma. Next base: position 3,173,826 of record NW_009799179.1, read on the forward strand.
TCTCTAGCATCTTGAACAGCCTCAGTTCCAAGAAGCAGCAGGTTGCTCAGGAGGATATCGATGAGGATGGTTAGTACATGTTTTGTCCAGACCTGCCTCCTGTGCGCGCGTGCGCACACACCTGCCCTGTTCTACCCCAGATTAATCCACCATCCGTCTCATTACTAACCACGTACAACCCTTCCCACCAAAAAACAGAAGCCGTCCGCGCCCACAAAACCTTCTACTCCTCCTCCGCCTTCTCCCCCAGCTCCGAGACGCCCGAGGCTACGTCAAGCGGCATGGGCAGCGCCGCGGCCCTGCAGGCGCTCAAGCTGTTCACCAGCGGCTCCTTCTCGTCTTCGCAGTCCCAGTCGCAGAGCGCATTCATTGGCCTGGCCATGTCGCAGGCCTCCAAGCTGTTCGACCAGCAGGCGTCGGCCGGTAAAGTGTCGGATAGCACAGACAAGCAGAGTGTGGTGATGAAGGCGGGCGAGATGGCGCTCAAGATGTACCTCAAGAGCCAGGGCGCCGGTTCCCAGCAAACGTCATCGCACACGCAGACGCAGGAGAGTTCGAGCGGGTTGGGCGGTCTCTTGAGCATTGCTGACAAGTATTTGAACAAGTGAGCGAGCGACTTTGGCATGTGTCTCTGGAGGTGATAAATAGGGTTGAGTGGTATATGAGCGAGGGAGCTAAGGCGTACGGAAATGATCCAGTGAGGAATATGAAGAGATGATGAAGTGAAAATACGACTATTTACAGTCATGGAATTTGGAAAAACTCCCCAATGTTTGCGTTTGCGTTTAGTGAGGCCTAGTAGGTACGTGTTATAGGTACGTGAAGTGTAGTATCTATTTAGGAGTAGGTACTGAATGAATAATACAAAGTTCTAGGAGAAGGGAGGAATACGAATATCAGGGTATAAACAGGAAACTGGTTTAAACCATACAGGTGAGGACGTTCAACTCACAAGCCACCTTTTCGTCAATATCACGCTTTTTTTACACTTGCCACAGTCGAGCAGTGTTATCCTAAAGTCTTACCACTCCTGAACCTCGCCAGGCGCAGGTTTCTGCATGCGAACGACCTTGTCGCAGTTGAGAATGCACTTGGGGTCCAGTGCCTGCTTAATCTGGCCGTAGAAAAGGGGGCGTTAGCACTCCTCCACTCTTGGCTGACTTGGTTTGAAATGGAGACTAGTTTATGGTGAGTAGTGGGAGATGTTATTAAGCTCACCTTTCTCATAGTGTCAACGGTGCTCTCACCCAACTCGTGGGGGAGATAATCACGCTTGACAAGACCGACACCGTGCTCACCAGTAACAGTACCCTCCATTTCCACAGCACGCTTCACCATGCGGTGGACGCAGTCCTCTGCCAGCTTCCTCTCGGCGTCGCTGTAAAGGAGAAGGATGTGGAAATTGCCATCGCCGACGTGGCCGACAATGGAGCTCTTAAGTCCACTCTTCTTGAGGTCGTCCTTGGTCAGATCGATAATGTCAGGGAGCCTGCTCATGGGAACGGCGACATCGCCAGTCCAGAGGTGGTCACCGGGCTTCTTGATGCTGAAGGTGCTCCACAGAGCCTCCTTGCGCGCGCTCCAGAGCTCGGCCTGCTCGTCGTTATTCCTGGCAAACTCGAACGACTGGCCGCCCGTCTGCTTGGAGAGACCCTGCACGATGGCGACCTGCTCCTTGACGCCGCTGGGGGTGCCGCTGAACTTGAAGAAGATGGTGGGGGCCTCCTTCCAACGGCGGGTGGTGACGCCGGCCTGGTTGATGATGCGCATCTGGTCGTCGTCCAGGATCTCGACAGCGGCGACGGGGACACCATTGGCGACGACGGAGGCGACGCAAGAGGCGGCCTCGCGGATGGATTTGAAGCTGGCAACGGCGACGGACTCGGAGGCGGGCTTGACGGTGAGCTTAAGGGTGGCTTCGGTGACGAGACCGAGGGTGCCCTCGGACCCGATGAAGAGCTTGGTCAAGTCGTAGCCGGCGGACGACTTGCGGGGGCGCTGGCGGGTCTTGATGACGGTGCCGTCGGCAAGGACAACGGTCAGGGACAAGACCCACTCGCGCATGGTGCCGTAGCGGTAGGCGTTGGTGCCGCTGCAGCCGGTGCCGATCATGCCGCCAATCTGGGCGCCCGGGCCCGGGTCGGGAGGGAAGAAGAGGTTATCCTTGGCCAGGTCCTCGTTTAGATCCTGCCAGCCGACGGCAGGCTGGACAACCACGTCGAGGTCCTCCTTGTGCAGAGCCAGAACCTTGTTCATGCGGCGGAAGTCGACGCAGATACCGCCGCGGGTCGGGGAGAAGTGGCCCTCGAGCGAAGTACCGCCGCTGTAGCCAACGACAGGGATGGCGCGGGAATGGCACACCTTCATGATCTCGGACACCTCCTCGGTGGAGGAGGGGTAGACGATGCAGAAGGGCTTGGTCGAGGCATCGGGCTGGTGGGAAGACCAGTCCGAGTTAGAGTGCTCCTCAAGGTCGTAGTCGGCAGTGCTGACGTTCTCTTGGCCGACAATCTTGACAAAGTCGGCCCAGGCAGCCTCGAGGTTGGCCTTGCCGGTATCGTGTCTTGGGGGAGTGGTCTTGGCGAGGGGGAGGGTAGAATCGGGGGAGATCTCGCCCCTGGGATACTGGGTGCCCACGAGCCAGCCGAGACCGGCCGTGAAGATGAGGACTGCCGCATTTGTTAGCCTGAATCCAGCATACTGGATGGAGCATCAAAGAAAGCAGCGTTGACAAGGACTTCATACGGCCAGTAAGGGAAAAGTTGTTCCAGCCGGCACGTGAGTCTCGGTAGGCGGCCATGCGAATGCGCTCAGCCTGCTCACGCTCCAGGCGCTGCGTGACACTCTCGGTCAACTGCCCCTTGAAGCTGCCCTTGGCATTGCTGGAGTATGGCCGAGCAGACCGGCTGCCGCCGCGAAGAAGGGAGACATTGGACCTAACAGCGACCCGGCCGAGGCCGTTGGAAGCCCTGCTCGCGAGCTGCGACATTGTTGAAGAAAAGTTGTAACTATGGCTGCAGTTGAGAGTCGGAGAACTCTGCGGTCTTTACAAGCTATGTAAGGTAGGCTGAAGAATGATGCGAAGGGGTTGTGTAATGATGTGATAGCTGCCCATGTATAAGTACATACGGCCCGCGGGTATTACCTTGGCGACGGCTTTAACTGGCTTGGCGCCGGGGGAGTCGGCCGGGGCAGATGAGCAGAAAATGGGGCGGGAAACGGGACGGACTGGTGGGGAATTGGTGAGGAGAGCGGGAAGAACGGAGTTTTTGTGGGTCAAAAAGCTCACTCCCCCGCAGTCGCCCACACCGGGTCCGCATCGGAGCACAGCGGCAGGTCTTCCCCACCGAGAGCTCTCTGACAAGACGGTTACTTTAACCGTGAGTTATCCTCGCGTCTTATTCACCTGCATCCGCGGTGTTGGCTCGTAACTGCCGACCGGCCATTAGCGTTCGTATCGTCATACGTCCATCCGGGTCATCCGGATGGTCATCAGTTGACTTTGTTCTAGCCATCGAGCACGATGTGACATACATACGCTCCAGAGCCCCCGGCAGACGTCTCCAAACATCTTTCAGCTCAATCCACTCATACATCCTCCATGGAACACTTGGTCAAGGAAAAAGAGAGGGTTCGAAGGCCGGAAAGAGCTCCGATGCCGGCGCAGGCCCCGAGTGACGACTGACGACGACCTTCGAACGATTCATTCCGCTTCAGAATTACCCGGCTAGTGCGTCCTCGTCGCCGACGGGTTGATAACAGATAACATAGTTGAAGACAAGGGGAACCGCTCAAGCAGAGAACTTTCGCGCAGACGCGGGACGTGATCATGTCAAAGGCAAAGTAACCAGTTTCGATCCGGGTCAAGCCGTATACACAAATATTAGTTTATTAGCATATCCGTCACACCTCCAAGCTCTTCTTCGCAAGACCATCATGGACGCCTGCGCGCCCAAATCGCTGCTAAACCGAGCCTAATAAACCTTCACCTGACCCTTCGCGACCCCCAAAACATCCACCCACTCCTTCGGCCTCTGCCTCCCCCCCTCATACGCCTCAGCAAGATACCTCTCCATCTCCCTCGCGAACCCCAACAGCCTCTCCTCCTCTCCCCACTCCGCCATCGCCATCACGCCCACCGGCAGTTTGCCCTCCCCCTGCTGCGCCTCGACATACCCTCCGGGGCACGTCACCGCCGGACACCCACTCGTATTAGCATACCACACATACGTCATATTTCTGATGCTCCTATTCCCATCACTGCACCCATACGCATTGTCACCCGGCATAATCGGCCACCCAGCCATGGGCGTAGTCGGCGTCACGATCAGCAGACCGGGGTACTGCTCGTACAGGTGCGCGAGGTGTTGCATAATAACATGGCGCATCTGGTTGTAGCGGAGGTAGTCGGCAGCGGGGGTCTGCGCGCCCATCGACACCATGATGCGGTTCGGGTAGTTGAGGGGCTTGAGGTAGTCGTCCGGGTTGGCGACGCGGTTGCGGGCGTCGGCCGCCGCCTCGGTCAGGCAGGTCGCGGCGTGGGCGAGCTGGCCCTCGCGCAGGTAGGGCAGCTTGATGGTTACGAGCTCGTAGCCGCCCAAGGAAGAGCTGCTGCAGAGCGTCTCAATGGCGCGGTTGAAGGTGGTGCGCACGTCCGCATCGGCAAGGGCGATCCATTCGGGGCAGAGGCCGAGGTATTTCTTGGCCGTGGGCGAGGGGGGGATGGACGGGGCGAGAGAGGATTGCGCTGGGTCCGACGGGTTGGGTTGAGCCATGATCCGGTAGGCGATGGTCAGGTCGGATGGGTTAGGGCACATGGGGCCGACGACGCACATGGATGAGTTGCGGCTGACGACCCGGTTGTGGGTGGGCTTGAGGCCGTAGACGCCGCAGAAGGCTGGCGGGATGCGCATGCTGCCGCCTGTGTTTGGGTTGAGTTGGTGAGTTCGGGTGCTTTTTGATGTAATGGAGCCAAGGCAGTAGAAATGGCCAACTTACCGGCATCAGTACCAATAGCGATGGGCACAAGACCGGCGCTCAGGGCAGATCCAGCACCAGATGACGAGCCTCCAGGAAAGTACTGGGTGTTGTACCAGTTCGTAGCCGTTCCCGTAGCAGGGTTGCAACCCGTCGTGTCTGCGTCGTTGTTATCAGTACTTCTAACCCTTCTTTCTCTCCCGCTCTTCACTTCAAACAAGCAAGTCCACTGATGCACTCACCCATTCCAATCTCATGCTGATTCATCTTCCCCACCATGATCGCCCCGGCCTCTCTCAACTTCTTCGCCGGCCACACCGTCTCCGTCGCTGGCTTCTTGAAATACTCAAACCTCTCATCAACCTTCATGCCCATGGTCGACACATATCCCTCCACCTCGGTATCATCTTTCACGCCAAACGGCACGCCATCCAAGATGCCCAACGGCCTGCCCGCTTGCCAACGCTCCGTCGAGGCCTTGGCCTCGGCCAACACCTCGTCCACTTTGGACTGAATGAAGGCCACGGCGTACTTGGACTGCTGCTGCTTGGGCTTGATGTCGCGCCGGATCAAAGGGAGGAGCGCGTCGATGACCTGTAGCGGCGTGAGCTGCCCAGAGGCGTAGGCGGCGTGGTAGTCGGCTATGGAGGTGAAGCGGCCCGGGACGGTGGGGGGTTGAGGGGTGGTTAGGGAGGGGTCGAAGGGTAGGATTGACTGGGTAGAGATTGAGGAAGAAGAAGAAGGAGATATGGGGATGACGTTGGGCTATGTGACTGTGTTAGCCTTGATAGTTGAGACCCAGGAGTGACGAGGAAGATTAAGAAAGGTGAAGCGGTCAGAAACTCACTTGCGCCCTCCATTGTTCACCATTCAGTTCGAGCATATACTTGGCCTGGCCGAATTTGGCATTGCTCCACATGAACTTTTGAAGCCATTGCGAGTTGGAAATGCTGGGGAATGAGTTAATGTGTTAGTGAGCACATGCTTGGGCTATTGATTCTCTGTCGTCCGAGACCATCCACGAAAGAAGTACTGACAGCATCGAGGCAGCTACCAACGGCAGTCCGCGCATGGGAGGGTTGTGGTCCGCCTCCGGCTGGAACTCCAAGACATGAGCCGGAGCCTCCTTGGCTCCCGGGTGGTTAAGGAATTTCTTAGTTGAAGCCATCGTGAGATTCGAGATGGTCACTATGATTGGCGCTGCTTGGAGTTTGGAAGGGCGCTGGTGGGTGGTCGTGTCTGCACGGGGCAACGATACTGAACCAGGAACTGAGATGGGATGAACCTGTCTCGTTCACGTCGTCATCGATCAACGAGTCCAGGTGTCTGTGAATTAATCGAGATAGGGGTAAAAGATTTATGTTCACCTTCCCCAACCCAGGAAAAAAAAAAACAGATGGCTTGGTCACAAACTCTTACAAGTACCGTTGTCAGCTTTGTCGTTACTACATTACGAACGGCGGGCCCATATCTTCGTCCATTGAGGGAGGCTTCGCGACACGATTGGTTTGTACACAATTCAAATTTGCTGAGGTGCAGCTACCAGATGCTAACAGTGGAGAGGTCGCGATAAACATAAATTCACCTGCGTATGGTGGAGATAACGCTGCTCCAAAGTCCAAAGTTCCAGAATACTTGGCACCTGTTAGGAGATAATTTGACATACCATTGAGTGAGGTGGTAGCTTCCACTTGTGAACAACGAACGCTGCTGCCGCATTGGGGCGATGCCGAGGCTATAAAATCCAAGCAGGTAATAGGCCCGCGGCTCGCTTTGAGGTTGTATCTGTTATTAGTGGTTAGATGGACGCGAAGCATTCGATTCGGACCGACCAAGGAGACAGAATGCTATTCAAAGTAACTTCGATATTGACGACATATTCCAACGGGTTTCGATACTTCGGTCTTGATATCTGTGCCTATCTCCTCTGTATAACCATAATAGGCCGTCTAATGGTCGTAGCTTCTTGTTTTCGACTCGGTTTAAGACTAAATTCAATGGCGCGAGGTAGGTACCAGGAAGCAAGTGAACATTGATCCTGTATCGTAGGAGAGGCTCCCAAATTGAGTGGTGGTATCCCGCCGTAAGATCAATCAATGTAACGGACTGCGCAGCCGTTACAACTTACAAGCAATCGATAGCGCTTGACCGCAAAGCAATGCAACCCTCCATCCGTACTTCATCCACTTACAACCCCAAACCAGAACCAAGGAATGGGTTTCGGTCATCCTCCCAGCCCCCAATTCTGGACGATATCTTGATCATACACACCGAGATTACCGTTGGCAAGAAACAATAGTATGTATGTCTAACTTTTACTGTATTGTTTGAGTGTGTCTGTCCTTTGACTGAGTGCCAGTCGATACTTGAAAAGTATCCAGCTCTGAGAGCTGAGGATCTAGACTATGTGAGGAGCAGCTGATGCTCAATATCCTATCGCAATGCTCTAACTAAATATGCGTTGAAATCAAACTCTGAGACGTCCTGCTGTGCAGTACGATCCAGTTCATAATCGCCGTCCAATGCAAGATCCGTTCTATGCCCTATCCAGTGTCATAACAGGCGCTCCATCGAGGGCCTTCATCATAATGAGTGTAAGAAAAGTAAAAAAAAAAAACCGCCACCGGATGCAAAATAAAACTCCAGTGCATGTGTAAAAAAGATTACCAAAACGCCTGTCGCTGCTCACTTCCCTGTCCAAGCGGGAAGGGCTAGGGCACTAAGACCCGTTGATGCATGCTGATGAAAACAAATAACGCCCGCTACGCCTTCTTGTGCAGGAAATAAAGTTGCCAGCCCAGTGTATGTTGACGAACGAAAAAAAGATCGCTTGATGTGATGCTGAGTGTTGATGATTTTCGTGACTCGTGCACGACTGATGGCGCCGTTCAAATCGATGTTTGTGAATAGGTTGTGTTGTTGGAATGGTAGAAGGTCCTTATTTAGCGACCGCTCAATCGAAGAATCTTGGTCCTCAACCAAAGGATAAACTCTTGCCAGTAGTTCTGGGTCTTCCTTTTGGGTCCGCTAGACCGGCGGCGAGTCTGCTCGAACTTGACATGATCCACGGGGTTGGCGATGAAAGCCGGGGGAGCAGCCTGGTCAGCCGGTACGCTTTCGTACTTGCGGCTGGCGAAGCCAAGACCATGCTTCTCAGACATTTCGGGTTGCGAATTGTCGCCGCTCGTAGGGTTGGTAGCCGGGCCGATAGTGGAAGACCGATCCCAGAACGAGGAAGCAGTGACATCGCCCTTGGAGCGACTCGTCTTGGAAGAACCGCCACTGCCGTGCTTGGTGAAGCTGAATCCCGAAGCGGTTCTGGTAGGGCCGGTAATCGTTGCGATACTAGTTGCGGTGGCCTTGCGGGTCATGGAGGGCCTGGGAAGATCGCTAAGGCTGCTCTTTCTCGCAGACTCCTTTTCGATGCGGCTCGCTTCCTTGGTGTCCTTGCGCTCGCGCTTCTTGATCAGTTCACGATCATACTTTTCCTGGTTGGCCCTCTCCTTCTCCTCGAACTTGCGGCGCGCATTGCGAATCTTCTCAAGACGGGCAGCAGAGTCGATGTCAGTGGAACGGCTGCGCAGACGAGGGAAGCCCGAGGTGAGATCGAGCGAGGTGCGCAGGGGAGACATTGGGGTGCCAGTCGAGGATGTCGGGGACACAACCGTGGACTGCTGCTGGGTGGAGGAAGCAGCACCGCCCACAGTGCCAGTAGGGGAGTCGTTCTGGCCAAGCTGGTCGTCTGAGCGGCTGGTAGTAACAACGCCATGTGCGTCAGGGTGGGAGGAGATGGCCGTGGGGGTTGATCGGCCAGTGTTGATGCGGAGGGTCTTTGAGGCAGAGTTGGCGTCCGAATAGGAATTGGCGCGAGAGCTGGCGATGGATGGCCTTTGGCGCAGACAGTTGGTGGTGTTGGACCTGACGGGAGGAGGAGGGGGAGGCGACTGCATAGGGTGACTTGTTGGTTGCGGCTGCGCTTGCTGTGAATCAGTGGCCGTCTCGTCTTCTGTCTCTGCAATGGTAGGCGAGTAACGACCGTTATCGAAAGAGGCGAGTGAAGGGGCATACGACAGCGGCGGGGTAGCTGTACGCGGCGTCTGCTGGAAAGGATGGCAGAAAGCTCGGGAGCCACTGCCAGACGATGTTTGCGAAGCAGAGCGAGCGTGCTGGTACTTGACACGAACGCTGTTTCCAGTAGCACCCAGGTCGGCAACACTGTCCTCGTCTGCCTTTGCGGCTACAACACCTCCGGCGTACCCAAAGCCGACATCCTTTGCGGACCTGTAGTTGACGCTATTCCTGTTGTTTCCGTTGTCGATGTCGAGTTGATCCACCGGCTGCTCATCCCATCCACGGTTCAAATCCAGCGAGTTCTTTGGCGAAGACGACAGCTTTTTCAGAATTGGCTTGACCACCTTTGCGCCTCGGGTCTTTGTGAGTTTGTTGGGGGCGGCGCCCGTGAGGGAGAAGGACGTCATGGTTACAGAGTGGGATAACCTGGAAGATTCCAAGTTGAGGGATCCTGAGGGGGGACTAGCCGCGGAAGCCGGCGCGGGGCAGGGTGGGTATTATAAAAGTTGGGATGATATTGAAAGAAACTTGAGATCGAAGGAACCTTTGATGAAGGGTAGGAGGGGAAGATAAGATCGCAACCGGCCACCGAAGTTCCTGTCCAACCACCGTAGCTTCCGACGACGATGGCGTCTTGGAGGGGGGGGGACCGGCGGCGATGGAAATATAAACGAGAAATTGGCCCTTGTTTGGGACCACTTGCAATTTGGGACCCAGTGAACGTCCCCAGCGGTGCGGTGGACGCGGTGGACAAGACCTAGTCCGCTTTGGAAGTCCGCTCTGGAAGCACCACCCCCTTCGACAAGTGCCCTTCCCTTGTCTGGTGCAAAAAACCAGAGTCCCTGTCGGGTTTGTTCTCCCCGGGCCCTGTCTGGTGGAAAGAGAGTGAAAGCGGAAAGGTTCGAAGCGCAAGTTATTGCCCGCCGCCCTGGTCCCTTGTCAGGCGCGCGTCAGGGGAGCCGCGAGCGGGGTGAGCGTCTGATAAATTCCAGTTAAGCAAAGCCCGCAGTAAACAGTCCTAGTCCTTAACCAGGCACTAGCATTCACGACGGGGCGGGAGACGAGACCGCCAGTTTGGATGCATCGGGACTCCGCAGACGCAGCAGTAGCGAGTGGTTAGCGAGAAAGGAACAGACGAGGAAGACTGCTTCCGCCTTTTCGAAGGTGGTATCTGTGGTATGAGATGCAGCACCAGACGCTCGATGGAAAAGGCGGAGGAGGGGTAACTCTTCGACCAATTCCACTTTGGATGGCGAGGAGGGGGGATCGGTGACCAGGATAGGGCTGCTCAGACTTTGTGTCGTGTGTAGTGTACAGTATCACGGCACGAGAAAGATCAGATGGTCGATACCGTCAAGATGTACTCTGTGTGTGGGCAGAGTGGTAGTAGCGGGCGGATCGGAGAGGTGCTTGAATAAGTAAAATGAAGAGTTTATGCAAGCCACAGCCCGCCCCAGTTCCAATGGCAATGCCCAGAGAAAACCCAGTTTTCTGTCGGTCTCGCTCTGCAATTTCATTTCGCCTGCGCAACTGAACTTGTGCACTGCAGTGGCTTCGACTCTCGCCGCACGGGCTACCTACTATGTAGGTGAAAGGTCAAAGGAGATCTGCGCGCTCAAGTGACGAGATTGCCTCCTGCTGTTCCTCTTTCCATCATCTATTCTGGGCTCCTTTTCCAATTGAGCCCAAGGTGGAATCTCACCATGGTGTATGCCGCACATCTCCATGTACATAACTTAGCTAGCTAGCAGTACGTACACCACACTAGAGCTAACGATGAACTGCAGCGCGCAACTCGCAGCCCATGCAGGACATCCGACTAGAAAGTGGACGGGCTTGGACGGCGCCGCTCAATGGGGTCGCCCACTGACCAAGGCCGGCTTCTGATTGATTGATTCAGCCTCATTCCTCATTTCCAAAGCCCTTCTGTGGTGCTGCCAGTAATGAAGCTGCAGCGTCGTGATGCCAGTCACCGCACCAAAGCACCCGTCAACCCACCAGTCTGCGTGCGTGGTTCTCGCTCTGAGGCAGGCGGCTGTGGGGCGGGGAGAGGAGAGGAGAGGAGAGATGGACCCTCTTCCCCAAGCTGCATTAGGTTGGGAAGGGTGGAGACGACCGCTCAAGTGTTAGCCGTGGGCGGGCCGCACAAGCCAAACTCTTAACAAAACACCTTGACCGCCTTCAGACCGCCTTCAAGCTCGCTGCTGCACCAGCTGCACACTGCGTGCAGACCGTAGAAAACTCTGCGAGTCTGGTCGAACCACCGGCCAATCAATACTACATGATCTTGACGGCGGTCCGGCCGCTTGTTGGTTCTGGCTTCCGGGCCGTCGCCGCCCGGACGGAATGCGGGTCTACGGTTTGGAGAAGAGACACCGACTCGAAAACCCCGAGGCCTGGAACCTGAGAGCTCACATATCGCACATATCCATCAGAACACTGCTCAGACCACGCTATCTGGCCTGACCAACGGGCAACCATCATATCATCCCTATCCATGTCCCCTTTTGCAGGACGAGGCCATGGATCGCAGTGGGAGTTGCACCCGGCATCACCGTCGTCCATGTAGGCCCAGGTGTGCAGGCATTGGTTATAGTGTTTCAGTATTCCTTATCACGTTTCACCCAACATACATTCTCACGGCAAAAATAAAAGAAAGACATCATAAACAACAAACAATCATGGCAACCATGACAGCGATCTATGGTGGGGATTCAGGACGCACAGAGCACATGTTGGTTTGTGATCACTGGTCCCCTTTCCCTCTTCAGCCAGAGTCCCCTCTTTTAATGGCTCGGCCGGCGAACATGCTTCAGCCATATTGGATTGGTTCCTCCAAACCACTCAAGCTCTCACATAACTTTCAACCCAAAGACAAAAGCACCAGCAACCCGGACCATACTACCGGGCTTTCTGCTGGTCCGTGGTTCCATTCCGTGGCCCAGACGCTCAGTAGCGTCCATGATAGCGCGCAACCACCGCTGCGAGAAGTGGGAACTGAACTCACCTACACTGGAGCAGACCGGCAAGTCCTCAGCAACCCCGTTGGTGCTCTTCTAACCGAATCCCGCCCGGTACTGTTCCGCGGCGCCGAGGGGCAAAAAGTGAGCATGGGATGCTTGAGGAGCGGTGACCAGCACCACCAAAAACAATACAGAAACCCGTGGATCGTAAACGGCCGGAGAAACTCGAGAGCGATCTATAAGTGGCGGACTTCCAGCTTGAAATGTAAAAGACTGCATCGACGATGCAACTCCCAGCTGCTACTTGGTAGGCTTTGAACTCGAAACTACGGTATGTATAGTGGCAAGTGACTTGCATAGGGTTCTCTTCCTCACATGTTCTGAGAGAGGACGGCAGCAAAACAAGCGGTCCGCAAGCAAGAGGAGCTACCGGAGTCCGCAATTCAGATGCCCCTCTCCCCTTTGATTGATCAACTTGTTGCTTCACAGCCTCAATGGGTTATATGAAGTGAATCGTTTCCCTGGTATCCGGGAGCTCGGGTCTCTCTATTTCCGCCTTGCTCTTATCTGAGTCGGGACAAGTCAAAATCTCGTGATAGGGGATCTGTCGACCGAGCGGCGACCGCGAACTGCCAGGGCTACAGAAGATGGATTCACCAACGGATATTCAGGAACGGGCAGAGTGGGAGAGCTTCCAGAAACAGGGGTTCATCGCTCCACCAACTCAAATGAGTTTGGGTCCTTGAACTCCGGAACCTACCAGCCGCCTACGAACCTCTTCCCAGACGAAAGTCAGAGTCGGTCGAATGCTTCGCACATCCAGCAAACACCACACGGTCTCAACAGCATGCGCAGCACACCAAGGAACCACAGAGCCAACCTCCAAAGCCACAGCACCTTCCCAAACCGGCTCAAGGCGCCCTCGCTCACCAACCACAAGTCTTGATTATCTATCTCCACTGTCAGGCTTCAACCAGTCCAGTTGAACCACTCAGAGGGTGGCTTGCCAGGGGGGGTCCTCGAGGGGGTCATCCACTCACCGACCTGTTGACATGCAGTTCATATGGCCTGCAGTGTCGCTCTCCCAGTTGCTACACTACACTGCAACTGCGCAAATCCCGCGTCGTTGTCGGTCGGGGAGGAGGTCGGGGTCGGTTAGTCGGCCGGGTTACAGTCCCCGGGGCTCTTTCTGCGGATCTGCGCACAGAACGCTCTGCGGTTCGTGTCGTTTGGGTCAGTCCTCTGATTCGCCCGGCCCTTCCCTTCTCTTTTGCTTCTTTTCCTTCCAAGGCCCACACTTTCCTCCACAGGTCAAGGGTCAGACCGACTTCTGGGAGTCGTGCACGGGTTCGCTTCCCGTTAGCTTTGGTTGGTGGCTCTCAAGGTTCTCGGTTCGGCCGAGTTCGCTCTGCTGAGAAGCTGCTGACTGAGAAATCACCGCTTTTGATGGCGATGAGCAACGAGAAACACTACACGTGCATTGCACACAAGGTACGCAAACCTCCACAAAGGTCTACCGAGTTAACCAGGGATAAGGAGGATCTGTTACCAAAAGTCACTCTTTGAGGGATTCTAGCTCTAGTGTAGTGCTTGAAAAATGCCTCGTTGTGTTTTGTGACTATTCACGGCTCGCTTGAAGCACAAGCGAAAGCGAACCCGTGGGTTGTTTATGAGGACGGGCGGAGCAACTGGTGGATGCAGTAATTAAACGCAACCCGGGCAACCTGATGCGGTGTGGATCCACATCCGTCAACTCTCCCCAGGGAGGCACCTCAGCTACAGTACCTAGCGTAGCTCTCTTGTTGTCGCAAATCATGGTGTACTTGTCAGTATGTCGGTAGCGGTGCACGGTCGCGCCACCACGCGATGAACATGAATTCCACAGCTCAAGAATTTCATTCGCAGAGGGGTCCTGGAAAATTGTTAGAGGCTGGAAAAGCGACAACGAAAAAGGCTTGATTCTGGAGTTGTCTAACGAAAGAGGGAAAACGGAAACCAGGGCAGCCTAAATACCCAGGAAGGGAGTGCCAGTGAATGGGCAAGGCCAGTGAATGGACGGCCCAGGACACGGACTTCCAACAAAAATGCTCAAAACTCATTTCATTTACCAAGCTGAAAATCCTATCCCATGGACTTGGCAGCTCGGGTATGGATTATCAAGCTGTTGTTGCCATGTGCCTTTTGTCCCCAGATTCGATGCTCTGTGTTGTACATACGTTTGGTTGTGTTGTGAGCATGTGCCGTGTCTGCCGCTCTGATCAGGTCACGGGATCGAGATTCAGTGGATTTTGGCCAAGCGCTCCGAGCTGCCGGGACTTCAAATCATTCTGTTAGTAAGCCGGTGTCTTGTCCAAGCTTGGGATGGCAGGTGATACTGAGAGACAGGCAAAATCGGCGTAGCCTTAACCAATGTCTAACAGCAGCTGGATATAACTACCTTTGACCTAACACCAACACTATGGTACACTCTAATTGGGATCAACCTCCTCCTCCTCCTCTATACGTCAGAGGCGCTCTATTTACACTTCACGTTCCAAGTTGATGTTTTGGCGTCAACAAGAACCGAACAAGTTCTTGGGATTTCAAGCCAGTCGCGCAAACGTTCATGTCACCGTTTGACACCAGGGCACTACTTCCCGTCAGGTAACAGCTCTGTAGGTGACCGAGTTGGTCAACGGCCCGCATCAACTTGAAGCCAATCCCGCATGTTTGACATTACCTAACTCGGCTGCACAGAGGAGAACACAGGAGGTAGTTGAGAACAGTAGGTAAGCAAACACTGACAAGAACGTACCAGCAGTACCCATTGATCCCGTACATCTTAGTAAGTTAGTTTGTCTGAAACCGATGGCTACGTGCCTAATCCGAAGCCAATGAAGAAATGCTCGCTGATGATGTTTGCTGAGGTTGTACTACACAACATGAAGCAGCAACTCATGACAATCAGCCCTTTCACTTGATACTTGATCAGATTCAAACCTGATGTGGTTATCGGAAGCAAGTTGATGTTTGTCGCAACTAGCTAACCCTTTTCGCTTCCTTTCGTTCTTCTTTGCTTATTCTGTCCAGGTGTACCTACGCATTCAACGGAGCCATTCCCCCATTCAGACGAGTGTTATCACAATTCGCGTCTCGATTAGGCTTTGGTCAACGGACACATATGGCAACTTAGGCTTTGGTCAACGGACACATATGGCAACGTCTGGACAAAGTTTGATCAAAACCCGAATCGCATCCGACCCGGTGAATGTATCTGATGTGGTCAGGGCTGACGGCAACTGAATCTAACGGCTGTAGATCAACAGCGTCAACGTTCGCGAGTGTCTAAAAGCCAATGCGAGAGCTAGCAACATCTCAAAACGAATGCTTTTCTGTTACTCTTCAACCGTTGGATTGCAGTAAACAGGGCGGTCGTTGACTGCCTGTACCTAGATTCTGGCGGTGATCGTACAGCACCGTGTAGTACGTGGTTTGTTGTTTTGTGTTGGTGTCCATTGGATTGAAAAGCCCAGAGGCGTGAGGCGACAGGGTGGTTGACTGAATAAGAAGGGACGTGATACAAGCAACATATCTCGTTAGACTCCCGTCGCTGGTAGTGAGTGATCTTGCATAGAAGCAGCCAGGGAGGACCTGTCAGCTACCTCTACAGAGCGCAAAGTAACTGATTACCACTTTCCATACCACGGAAGAAGTCTTGTTGTCGAGGTACAGTGTGGGAAAGGCTCATGATAAGTTGATATCATTCCATTACGCACATCTTATAGTTCTTTTTGTAAGCAACCAGAGGTTCAACCGGCCAGAAAGACTACGAGACACAAGATTCCCATTGGACTACAAAAGAAGAAAAAAAAAGAAAAAAGAAAAAAAAAAGGCTTCTGCGTAGTTCGTATGCCGGTCTTCACTATATTAGACTACCTGTGCCATCAACTGAAGGAAAACAGACCTATTTTTATACGCCTAAGAACATTTGTGCACATAACACATGTAGTGGCCGGCTCTGGTAGCACTCACTATTTCACTCGCTCCGTTGATCTGACTTTTGATCACCTCTAGGTACATGGATGGACTTAGACTATTCCGTCCTTCATCCTCCGTTGCTTCATTTCTCGAACCAGCAGGATTAGATCCAATCCCCAATTGGGGGTTAGGAAAAACCATTCCAATATAATAAGTACTCTGGGATCTCTCTCCTGTTAGCATTTCGAATAGAGAAATGTCCCTCAACTGCCTTCCATCAACTGTGTTCCTACCAATGTCCATCATCAAATGAGGAAATATCGATCAAGATGGGTTTCTTATTTGTTTCATTTCTTTTATTTTCCCCAGGATCCTGTGCAACGATCAGACGATCTCTGGATATGGACTCTTTTAGTGCGGATCAAGGAGATGAATCAAGATATTGCCCAGCCACACAGTCCACCGATATATCCAAACAAGACGCATAAACAACATTTAGGACTGAGTAATGACTTCTCGAAGCACTGTAAAGACAGAGCCGTATTGATCATTGTATCGTCATGCTCCCAAGTACAGGGCATGATGCCTTTGAACTTATTAGTCGGGGAGGATATAACAACCAACACCTTCTGACAGGTCTTGAAGGTAGTCACGTCTCCGACCTTCAAAGGACACTGTCTAAGTACTCTCCTAAATTTCATCTATAGCTGTCTGAGTTTAAGTGCTGACTGTTCTCGCACCGTCAGTTTCAGAGCTGTGTTTCATAACTGGAAACGACCTATCCCTATAGTAGTTTTTTTTTCGGATTTTAGTCCAGGTCTATCAGAGTGTCATTCCTGTGATCCACATTGACTGATTTAAACAAACTAGATTTCAAGTGAGTATCTGAAACAACTGGTATGTGAGTAGTAACCGACCGTATCGCTTCATTATCTTCTAATATATGGCATCTCCGTCACAATCAGCCACACCTTCCATCAGGCACCTACTTCTCCCGATGTTAAGCTAGAGGACAACAAGCACCATCGGACTAATTCTGGACCTCCAGCCCTCGTCCCGTCTGCTCTTGATAAGCAATCAACCCAGGCAGTTGGCAGAACCTTCTTTAGCCCAACTGGTCTCATTGAGGGTACTGCACTGCAGCTTCAGCGACAGAGACACTCTTCTTTTGAAGATTAGTCAACACTCGTAGGAAGACGATGGACCTTTGGGTACAGTGTACCATATCAGCGTTTCTCTCACCAGGTAATACTCGACCACTAGGCCCCTCTTCTTGGAGCTTTCATATTTTCAATTTCATACTTGGTCACCACCTGCCGCCATCCCAGGAACAGGGATTGATTCATGCAGTTCAGTGAGGTAAAGTGCTTGTGGCTACTTGGATACCTAGAGGTACCTACAGGCCACAATATTTTCTCTACTACGTAGATCAACCCTACGTAGGTAATAATGCAGTGCTCCGAATAACGGCGTGATACGTGCGAAGTCAACTTACCTCTATCAAGAGACCTCGGCCTGCTTCAACATTCATTTCTTCGTAACGTCATCCCAGTTTCACTGGTCAGTTCTTTACTTGCAACACTCGCGTTTTGCAATGGAATGCGAACTTCAGTGGTTTGACAGTACTAGTTTCGTCGTTCTTGCAATGCAGTGCACCCATTGTCCCGCCAGCGCTGTTCACTTACCTGCTTCTGATCGAGTTGTCTCCTCAGCTGGATTGACTCGAATGGAACTTGGGACTCATGGAAAGGAACTGTCTTCTCGTTCTGTGAATCAACAACAAATTCATCTGGCCGGAGAAAAGAATCTACCTGGAGGCCCGAGCTGAAAAGATCCGTGGTTGTCTACCTACCTACCTAGAGGTACCTAGTGACCTCTACACTACACCAGTTCATCATGTCCAGAGACCGATAGTATGCAAGCATGAAGGATGTCTCTCAACTGAGCGTGCCTTCCCAAACTCGTTTCTTTTTTCTACGTACGGCCAGGCAGGTAAGAACGACTTTCGTACGTGAGATGTTCCCTTGCTCAAACTGAACTACGTAGAGGTAGTAAGGGAAGTAAGTGTAGGGGTAAGTATTACTGTATTGGGCAGTTGCTCGTGAGCTGCCACTTCCGTGAGTGGTGGTAACGCGGCGGTGATCGGAGCGACCACCACGCAACTGCCTTTTTGCCGGCGTGCAAGTTCTTCTCGATTGTCTCCCGCCCAAGTTGCTCGGTTGTCGCTGCAGTCAACGAAGATTGCAGTGCTGAGAGGCAGTGGCGTAATGACAAGTACCTTACGACGCTGGGTGGCTGGATGTCAAGACCTCTGTTAGTGAGTGTCATCCTTAACTACTATGGTAGATTTGATCGCTCTACTACCCCGGGCCCTTCTAACACTCAATATTAGAAAGACTGAAACAACATCTTAATATTAGTAACCGACTGTTATGGGCTTTCGGTTTTGGTTGATCAACTAGGTAATCAACTGAATGCGGTTGAGCCACTGCACACTAATGATAAAATTTTAACCCAAACAGTCGGGGACAGAATATGAATATAAGTGGTCTGGAGGTAGACATCGTCTCCAATATGACGATTCCGAAACTACCTACTTACTGATACTTGGCATTCACACATCGGTGCAGAGGCATTCGCGAAGCACAAGATGCAGCGGGAGTAGTACCATCCATGTCAATTACTGTATTGTCGACGTGACTTACAACCCACTCCGCCGTGAGAAGATTGTCATGTCCCTCCCCGGGTCAAGGAATTTACTCACTCTTGAAAGCAACAAGGTCGAAAGATAGGTAGGAAGAACGTACAGTGAGCAAGAGAATCACTCCGTACATCCAAGAATCAGGCTGAGCTTAGCAGTATGATATAGCTCTAGGCACACGTGTAGGGCTGATCTATGTGTCGCCGCACATGCTATTATCCATCCTTACCTTACAATTGTGAGCTCTCCATTTAGCAATGTACCTTATCCAGTGCTCCCTGCCATTTTATATTCAACGCTCTACGGCGGATGGATAGGATATGCGTTAAAGTGTTAGAGTCACCAAACACTCCAAGTACAGTACAAAGAACATGAAGTTTGAGCTACTACTGTAATTGACATCAATGGCTGGGTGACTTGGCTCTACTCTGAAATCAATGTTTCTTCACGCACTGCATCTTCAAGTAGGCTCCAGTCACTAAGTCCTCAGTAGTACACTACTGCACGGGCAGTAAGCAGTGCGTAGCTACCTACTCACATTAACATGACTTACCGATAAGTCAGAGGATCAACACAACACTTTACATCGCACATCGCTACCCAAAAGAAACCCGAAAGGGGTTAATCGGTCTCCCGGCTCCCTGTGGAGAGACTCTGTAAAATTCCGTTCATGAACAGCAAGGGAATCGACTACTGTGTCAATGTCAGCATCGATGGTAAAGAAGACCACGAAACAGTGTCGTACGAGAGAGAGGAATGAGGCCAACTCCAAAAAAGTCACAAGCCAGCCACACTGTCACTGTGAAGTGTGCAAGCCTAATGCTCGGGCTCGGACCAGTCTAGACTCCTGGCGTAGCTTCCTCCGCGCGCCGATCTGTTTCCATTCACAGGACGACGTCGGGGGAGGGGGGTGTTGTTATACCAGCCTACCATACTACCTCTTTGTATGAAGACAGACTAGTAGCAAAGCGTTTGAGAGATCCGTTTTGAGGAGGGGCTTCTAAGTATAGTGTACTGTGGCGTACTAAAACCAACGTTATCTCTCTTACTCGGCTCCGGTGATCAACGTTTCCCCCCTTCCCCCCCACGCTGTTTCACTCCATCTTGACCCAGACAGAGCCTTCGGCAACCAGAGCCGCACGGGTGGACGACCCGGTTTGGTGCTGACCATCCGTCCTTGCCATGGCCAAAGTGCCGAGTCACTGGGTGATCATTGGAATGCAAAGCGCACTTCGCACCGTTGGCAATGCCTTCCACTTTGGTCGGAACCAAAAGAACAAGGTTGTAGTTGTATCAACAGTGTAGTGCTAGTACTAGGTTAGTCTTGTGATTGCCGTCTGGTAAACCTTTGGGCATCAATCACTAGACTACCACCTAGTCCATCCCGTGTGGTTGGTTCTCAAAATCTCGCGACAAACATGCACGCCTGCGAACGTTGGCCAGGGCAGATTATTTTCCGTCATTAGATGTGGCCATTCTTCAAGTCAACCACTTACTGCCTGTTCTTCTTCTTCTCTTCTGTCCATTTATGATACCTTTGTCTATTTCATTAGTGTATGTTGGTGGCTCGTTTCCCGCTGTAGTAATATTAGTAGAAGCCCCTTCACTAGGCTAGGATGGACACGGAAGTTGAGCCATTGCCCAAACAAAAGCATGTGGACGCGCTCTACCTTTGCCCTCGAGACAAGCATCTCTAAACACTCGGTCCGTTCCGCAACCTACCTATCTGGTTGGCGAAGGGGTCTGGGTCAACCCCTTTATCCGTTCCACCGAATGGAAAGGCAGCAGGGGCTGCTGCTTGGTTGACGAGTCAGCATCGTGGATGTTACTCGCCATCGGGCCCAGGTGAGAGATATCCCAATCACCCCGCGATCCTACACTCTACATGCCATGATTTTCCAGTCCCTGTCAAGCCAAACCTGTAACAGACCGACTACCAGCGAGGACAGCTCGTCAATGGCCCCAGCTTGGGGGAAAGTCGGCACGCAGTGACTACTGTCCTGGCGCGGGGTGGACTATCCATCAAGCCATAGAAACCCCGCATATCCAACCAGCCAGCCAGTCCTTGACGCGGAATGCCTTCCTTCTCACGCCCATGTGCCTCTCTTTTTAGCTGGGCCGTGACCCTTCAAGCGGCCCGAACTAGGCTCAAGCGATATGTTATTGTCACCTAACTACCTCCCTCCCTCAACACGGAATGATCCCGTTGCTCGAAGGTGGGCTAGACCATTGCGGCGGTGGGGTCTCGACACATCTTGGGGCTCCGGCATGCGAAAATCCGAAACATAAGGAGGGGATAGTTGAGGGGTTGGGCTTTACTGAGGGTGGCGATACTTTGCTTGTCGTATGGTTTTTTATAAGCTCGACAGGGTTCAACGATGGGACGAGGATTAGGAGGGGAAGAAAAAAAGAGAAGAATGGAGGTAAGAACATCACTTGTAAATCCACTCTTGAGCCGGATCAACTCGACAGGGGGGAGGGGTTGCTCCTAGGACCAAGAGGGAACTGCTGACTTCGAGAGGTATCCCCATCGGGCTAACCAATGGAGAGAAGCTCGCAGTTTTTGATGGTCAGTCCAAGATGACACGGGATGGAAGCAGGTCATTTTGCATCAGTGTTCAAACGAGGTCCATGTGATGACTGGAAACCTTTGAAGAGCAAGAGTTTGAACCTTGGAATGCCCCGGAATTCTTCGAGTGTCCTTGGGTCAATGTAGAATGGCGGGAGTGTTCTTTTCAATGGCAGGCAAACAAGTAACAGCATTTTCAAGACAATCTTGGAGGGCGAGGAACTAAATGGATGGCCAAGCTGGTAATGGAAGGATAGCGGCACATAGCCACTAGAATGGACTGATGGTATCATCGCCTTGCCACAGGAGGCCACCCATAGCTGAGAGCTGCAGTCCAGAGAGGAAAAGCCCTTTGGAGGGTACCTGTATCCGATCATATGTGAGTCTGATGCTTACACTAAATATGGAGAAACAGGAGACCAGGTTTGCGTAAGAGAGGGAACAAGGTTAAATTCGTCACTTGAGCCTCGCTGAATAGGGATCTCGCCTCTCTCTGTAGAAACCTCGTGCTATTTGACGAGGACCAGCTGCTGGCGTGAATGGATTCCCAGCGGGGACAGGTCATCCTGCATTGGCGATTCGAGAAGAGCCCACCTCAGTACCTGGACAGTTCGAAACCATTCTATTCGATGAGTTGGCCAAGTGGTCCGCCAGAGGGCCTGTTGAAACGGCATGGCGAGTTGATGATTCGGGTATGGTTCGTTGACCGCCAGTCGTAGGATCCAATCAAAGGAGGATCTCGAGTACAGCTCCTGGCCAGCCTTTCAGCCGACGAGGCCAGACTAGAGGAGTTGCTGTGGGCTTGGAGGTTTCAAGGCTCTGCAGTGTTCCAGGCAGGACACAGAGCAATAAATTCCGACGGATCTGCTTAGATGCTGTTCCCATCAAAGGTGCAGACGAACATAGAATCTGACAACACCGACGCTGGACCACTGCGGCCTCTCTCAGCACTGAGTTCGAAACTGGACAAGTCATGAAACAAAATTTGAATACCTAGGCACGCGTTTGCGGTCCACACACAAGATAGTATGCAGTCGATGCTGTTCTTGCA
Organism: Neurospora tetrasperma FGSC 2508; assembly: GCF_000213175.1. Taxonomy (NCBI): domain Eukaryota; kingdom Fungi; phylum Ascomycota; class Sordariomycetes; order Sordariales; family Sordariaceae; genus Neurospora; species Neurospora tetrasperma. The sequence goes on from NW_009799179.1 coordinate 3,196,115, forward strand.
GTGGGATGGAAGGACGTTTCAAGTCGTTTTAGCGTGTCATTGTTTTGGGAGGAACTTGGGGCGCTACGTCGGATAGTATTCACCGTCTTTCTCCCTTTTGTGGATGGAGCGTTGTGCTGTTTCTCGGTCTCAGCTACTCCAAGGAAGAGCGGACGATGCCGATTCTCATGCCGAGTGCATCGAAACAGCATCGAGGCCCTGAATGCGCATCATACAGATCGTCCGGGAGCGCGATAATGGTTCCGCGAGCCATGTCTTCCCGTCGACCTTTTCTTAGCAATCTCGCGGTTGCGCGCGTGGTGGATTGGATTCTTGATTGCCAACTGAAGGCTGCCAAGTATGCCAAATACTCAGGCACGGGTAGTGCATCCATCCAATACTATCGTCTGCGGTCGAGTGCCTTAGGTAATGCTGATGAAGGTGGAAGTCACCCCCTGGCTACGTCCTCAACACGCATCCTAAAAAGGAACCACGCCAGTGCAAAACAGGCGATAGTGCAGGTCCATTACCCCTGACCTCCCGCGCCCAGCAGGGGCAACTGGTGGAAAGCTATGACCGCAGTGGAGCTTCCATTGCGTTGGCAGCAACTAGGGCATGTTGCGTGCATTCAAAGTAAGCATCGTTGTCTCCAAACTTCTTGAGCTTCACCGCGGTAGGGTTTGCGAAAGTGTCCATTTGCGTACACTATATCCATTCCACACTTCCGGAATATCTATTCCCATCATCCGATGTAAGCCCGGGCGCATGTTTGTTAGTGTGAAGCTTGGAGACCACTGGAACAAGTGACCACTGACGGGATTGACGGCCACGTACAACAGAAGAATGTTCCTGCATGAAAGAATGAGCATCAGTTCCCTTGATTGTTCGTATCACATGTCTTGAAAGCGACATGTTGATGTTGCAGTCACAACGCCAAGAAAGGGAGATGACCATGGAGATCGGTTCCTAGTAGTGGTTTATCAAGCAACGGTTCGTCGTCTCGCAAGAATGCTTCCAAATGGCACCACATCCCAGTGCTTTCTTTCTTAGGGTAGCAGGGCCCGCCGCTCTTGATTCGGGGAGTTCTTAACTAATACTGGTCATGGTGTGAGTGGTGGATGGTGCGTTGAGCATATATGTAGGGCCCTATTCAGGTCTTGCCGGCTAACCCTCATGGATCGGCTTATGGTGAGAGCCATGAATCAACGTCGACCATTTTCACAGGCCAAGAGAAAGTTGGAGAAAAACAACCTATCAGCCCGCAACAGATGGGTAGTTTTCCCCCTGGGAAGGGTGTGATGTGTGAGCAGGGAACAGCCACGTGCCAATTAGATCTAAGACATCGATGGTCGCGCCAGACCTTCTTTCACATATGATGGATTGCGAATGCGAATGCCGTTGACCATTCTGGAGCGCGTTAGGCAAATACGATTTCGATCCGGAAACTTGAGGTTTGAGGACAACCGGATGTTCGTCCCATTTCGGCATTTGACGATCCGGGCAGCTTTATGGTTTTGCTAATCGTATGTATCACAGGGCAATCTGGAACTGCGTATTCAACAATAATTAGTACAGGCATCAGAAAACAGTTGTTGTCGTTAAGTCCCAATCAGACCCGTGCTTATCTCGATAACCGAATGTTTAACCCCGGTAATGGGTTATTGATAGAAGGCACCATGGTCACCGCGAAGCCACTTTGGATCGTCTGCTTCTATTCGTATCAATCGACACAACGATGGTAGAGTAATTTTAGTTCAGTTTGCCGATTTAGGCTAAATTTTTGTTTGCAACTCAATTACTGAAGGAGCTTGAACATGGAAAGGGACAGTATATGGCTTATCTTTGGTGACCAGTGTCCAGTGCATTGTTGGATCGGGGTGCGTGTATCGGGGTAAACGCTGCACAAGCTTCTCTTCGCTGACCGAATGTTGCCGGTGCATACCATACCTTCATTGGGTGCGTGTCGTTTGTGAGCGAGCTCCATCCGAAGCTCTTTGACTTGTCCATCTTGTCTGCAACGGTGTCTTCATCCGGATCTGAAACAGCAGCTCGACGACGTTCGCCATGCTGGCGAAACACAGCTTCGTTCTGTAACCTGCCAAGCGTCCGCGTCGACGAATATCATGATGTTTTGCGTTTTCGGTGACAAGAGTGACATTCCATTCCCGATCCAGATCGGACGGACCGGCTCGGCGCGGTACGGCCACCGCCACAGGGCTGCAGAGACGACAATAAGGGTCCCTGAGCTGACGGATATCGGAGAGTTGCCGGCCTAGTCTTGGCAAATGGATTGCTCCACTGTCTGTCTCCGGGCATCGCTTATTATTCGCGAGAAAGTCGACAATGTCCCGTTCCGATTTGACCAGCCGGCCGAGGCGCGGTTACGGAGCGCCGAAGGCAGATATTTTTCGGGCCTCTGCATCTTGTTCCAATAATTCGAAAGAAGTGAATAAACAACCTCAAGATCTGATCATCTGCAGTCGGTATGTTTCGGGACAAGCCGAGACGGACACTCAGACATCTCCATCCAAATACATTTCCGGTCGATACACATGCTGGATTGGATAGTATTCGTCATCGTGACAATTGGCAAGAAGGCCCAAATCCTCCTGATACAGACCCGCGTCGTAGCGATAGATGCTTTCTGTGCAGCAGTCGACATTGCTCCTAACCATCTGTAGGCCGTGAAAGGGGAGGGAAACCGCCGCGCTGCCAACCCTGACCCGCCTCAGACGACGGCAGCCATTTCTCTTTTCTTTTTTTTTCTTTTTTTTTCTCGTTTGGGAAGATGGTGCCATGTAGCCTGCGGCGCGGCGGCAGGTGTGCGCATCGCACGTCAGCACGCCGGCAGCATGCTAAGTGAGCTGGTACCAATGCCGAGAGATCAAATTGACCAGCCGGATGTCGACAAACAGCCTGTTCGTCGGTGTCATACAGAATGCCCCATCCCGTTGCTGCAAGCACACGACACTCCGGAATCTATGACCGTCGGAGAATCGGCGAGTGGTTGGTAATTTGTACCTTGCTGCTATGCTAGCATGGCATCGGCCTCCTCCCGGTTCTCGCCAGCTACGTGGAGCCCGATATGCATGAGACACGGAAATAGTATCGGCGGGCACAACCGGCCGCTTCACCATCATCACCGACGCGTGTCCCTTGAACAAAAAGGGTTGGATTATAGCGAATCCCTGAACTCAACAGGGGGTCTTTGGGCCTTCTGTTAATCACCTTTTGTTCGAAGGTTGCAGAGTTACAGGTCAACTTTCAGTTCCGGAAGGAAGCCGGATGTACTGCGTGGCGTGGATGTCTATTTTCAGACATTCAAAACCTGGTTAGGCGTTTGTAACTGGCGCCCCTTTCATCGATGATATCCAGAAGGCCAGATATCGAGAAATTTGAAGTTTCGGCCGCTTTCCATGTTCGAAGAACCCGGACTATAAGTTGGCGTTGAGGGCTGTCAATTGTCAGACTTCGAGAGCTTCACAAGTCCGACAACTTGGGCTCCGGTCCGAACATCCTTGGTTCCGTTGGTTGGCGAAAAACGGTGTTGTGTTCCGTACGGGAGGAAAGTGTTTTGTTGGTCCCCAGCCTGAGCGGGGATTACGAGTGCCATAGAAGTACTTCCATAGTATATGCTGTAATGAAACTGTCAAACGTTAGGCCTGTTTGGTGCGTGTCTTCCTACTGCCCGCAGACAGAGTATTTGTGGTACCATACAATTGATGATACAATCTCGGAAAGTGATCTGTGCCATTGAGAATCTTTCGTTGGCGGCCAGATTGCCCCAGCATTGGTTACTGAGGGCCGTAAAGTGAGCTCGAGTTGTGCTGCACGGTGTGCCCTATCCCCATCCTCCACAATGTTTGTACCAGTAGATGGCCGCCAAGAGGGACGTGCCAGCGTCTGATAACGCTGTTCACGCTGCTTGTCATGTATGCAATCTCGATCGAAGGCCAAGTCGTGTCGTTATCGATCTTTCTTCTTCTTCGTAGAGATCGTAATACTAGTGACAGTTGGTCGAGCTGGTGCCAGCCACTAATAATTCGATTGAAACCTCAGCGTTAATCCTGTCCATCCCAAACTGGATCATGGTAGCCCGGGAGGGGGGCACAGCTAGGTAGTCTGAAAAACGCAGTGTGCTCGTGGTTGGCGCGGGCGGGCAGACTGGACTCCTCCTGCCTTTGGCGTCATGAATTGAGGTTGCCTCCTATCATTACTGATATCTGACTCGACCACTTCGTCCATAGTTAGCCACGAGACTACAGCATGCCTTGAATAAACGAAGAGCAGGCATACCTCAACGGTTCGTAAATGCCTTTACAGCTCGATGTTGTGACTCGGCCAGCTTCTCCGTACCCAAACCGGCAGTCGAGCCAGGGTCGGGACCTTGCATCAAGAATCCTCCTAGCCATCATATGCCCCATAGGCATTGGACCAAAGTATTGACCATACCTTGTTTTCCCTTCCCTCTTGCGCTTCATACTACATGACCCTTTCGCTTTGGCAGGCGCAGGACGGGAGGTTTCACCGAGTTCAACATGCAAAGGAAGTGCCACTCAGGGACGTAACACCCTATCCCGTCTGTTTGTTCTTGGCGCAACCTAATGGGCAGGGAAAGTGGTTAGCATGCATGCAACATCGCTGAACGACCTAGCAATGTGCTGCGAATGCAAGATAGGCGACTTTGCGGTTAGTTTTGCGGATTGTGTCATGCTCGAACAAGATGTACCTGCATGGGCCGGCAACATTCATCGCTCCCATCTGGCTTTTGACTTGCTTTGCAATATGGAGGAACATTTGTGTCGTTAGAGGGATAAGGAAGCAGACGGTAAAAACCGGCACCGCGTTGAAATTTTAGGCACCATCGCTTCGTTCGTCTTGCTCTCCAACATACCGTCCGTGCGCAAGACTTTGGACAGAGGTTGGGCAAGCTGGTTGACGGTTGGTTGTGTCTCGGTGTGCGGTTGTAGTGTACCTGGGTACCACTCCACGATAGTCTTGGGACACTGGGGAAACCGTTATAAACAGGATCCTTGGAAGGTCGAGGCTTATGTCCGCCCGAGTTACCCTGGCTCGCCTAGCTGATGAGCCCGCACTTCTCGAAGGATAATCCTGAAACCGTGACATCGTCAGGACAAGCCACCTCGTTCTATTGCCGGGACCCTTTCTTTTGGGGTCTCCAGGATCCATGAACGCTGCAATACGCACCATGTTCCACGGAACGTTGGTGCAACCGTCAATTCCACCTGGGTTGGCTCGCCGGTTTCCGTCGTTCCAGTATGCGTTGGGATTCATGGTCCTATTCATCAAGCCGAAGCCGAAAGCTTTGTTGGAAGTTAGCATGATAGGTATTCTTTCATCTTGTTCTCGCTCCTCATCTTGAGGCTCGACCCGATCCGCCGTTCAGGGTCGATCTATTAGCGGTTTGGCGTAGTTCTTACGTAGCTAGTGGTTACAACCCCCGGCATAGCACGGAGCTACCCCGTCCTAATCAGCACGAGCCATGCGCGCCGAGAACGCTGTTTTACTGGGACACTGGCAATTACCGGCACACCCTGCGCTCTGGATCCACATTGCCGAAGCACCCTCAGGCTGTCCTTTTGCAGGCTCACTTTGATGTATATCACGGGCGAAATGCTGACGAAACGAGCATATCGAAGTGTACACCATGACCGTCAAACAAAGCTCGTCGAAAATGAAAGAGAGGTTATGTCTGCGAAGAAGTTGCCGCAAAGAAACAAGTGACGAGCTTTGAGGGCACCGTTCGGGTCGCGAGAAAATCGGTTGAGCATCGAGAACAGGTACACTGTGTGCGAAGCTAGATGGTGTGGAGAGTATCGGAGCGAATCGATCGTCGATGGAAGCCCATGATGGACCAATGCTTGGTCGGATGTGAGCCAAAATAGTATCTTGAGCACATCCAAGGTCGGAATGGATGGTTTCCGGATCTCCGCCGTCATCTGGGTTCTTTCACACACGGTTTCGTGAGCAACGGACGGTTGCAGAATGTTGGACTGACGAATTTTCAGGCTGAGCCCTGTCGGTGAACAGTAAATCAGGAGTGTGTCGAGCTCGGTATGGCCCGAGCCGTGTTGCCGTGACACTTGTTCCGGAATCGGCTGAAGGGTCACCGCCAGGATTGGTATGTACACCGCAGTCAGGGGAGCACCTGGGTGGAGGGCCTACGTGTAGCAGCCTTACCCTGTGAATGCTGTGCTATCACAATCCAGTGTCGTCCATATTTTCTTGTACGGCTAAGTAGTAATCAGGTATTTGCCTGCTCGCTGACAGTGGTAGTGGACCACGAACACGACTCCGCATGTCCGCTCAAGCTATTTTTCGCCGTTGTTTCGTATAGGCACCGGACAAAACAGCTGGGCTGTCAATGGCTCGTCACCAATTACATATGCTGCAGCTGGCCTTGCTGCTGGCCTCGTAAGGAATTCGCAGCTGTATTGTATAACGAGGACCACGTCCACTGTCTATTCAAAGTCAGGTACCTACATGTTCACGGCAGGCTAGGGTGGCCTGGGGGTGGCCCCTGAACAGCAAACTGGACGCTGTCTGTGTCAAAGTCCACTCACCTCGCTTGCTGTAGGGCCTACCTTGTTAGGTCTTGCTCGACCGTAAGCCCTATTGCAAGGACCTCCATGTCTCTATGCCTGGGGGGAAAATATGATTTCAGGCAGCATCATGAGAGCTGATTCGCGGACTGCAAGACGCGCACAGTACAGCGCTATCGCGGAGGACACTGGGGCCTGGGCTTAAGCCATTACGTTCTCGCTGTTGCCGAACAGCAGCTTGTGGTGCGAATGTTGAGATGGAATAGACTAGTATAGATAGCAAAGATCAAAGATTGGGAAGAATAGGGGATATATCATTGGCCCAGATGAGAGGACGTGCTCCAGCCATATCCGGCAAGACAGACACTCCAGACCGCAGAGTCCAGTCCAAGGAGGGGGGCCTTTGGAGAGCGGACGAAGGCCCAAGACTGGACTGCTCCTGATATGCGGATGGCGGGAGACGTTGTTGACATTTAGATTGAGGTGGTATTTGGTGGTAGTTGGTGTGAGCGGCAGCCAATTCCACGCCTGGGGCGGGGATTGAGTTCTGACCTGACTTGCCACCAGGCTCGGCGCCTTCATCTTGCAGCATCGCCGCCCGTTGCCGTTGGGGTCCTGGACGGGAACTTAAGCGTGGGTGGGTGTGTGGCCGTCCGTATCTCGATGGTTGCCGTCCATGACCGCGCAACCTGGAACCGCTGTCTGTGATGTCTGCATGTGAATGTCCAAGATGTCTTGCGACTGGCCGAATGGCAGATAAATGTCGTAGGAGGTACTACCTAATGAACGCTTTCGGTGATGCAGAGAGGTGCAGTGCTAGGTAGAGTGGCAGAACCGCGAAAATGGAAGTGGTGAGGGTTGTGCGAATGAGACCATTGCGCTTGCACAATCTACAATCTCTGAAGGCAGGCAGTGTGCGGTGGGTTCCGTTTCTCTTGTAGGTTAGTTCGTTGTGGTCAGTTTCAATCCAAGCCCAGTTTGAGTACTTACTTCTACTGGACTAAGTAGGTACCTCTATCTAGTACTACAGTTGACCTGCACTTCAAAGTTTGAGTACTACACGCACGCCCCTCCTCCTACCGTTTTGAAATAGCCCGTGCCACCCCGACCTTGGCACTTACTCGAGATAGAGTGGCACAAAAAAATCGGGGGAGAAAATGAGTGAGAGGACGCATTAATGAGCTCTCTAAACTCTCTTTCCCCGGGTCAAAGCATGGACAAGGCTACCTTTCCTTCTCTGGACCAGGCCGCTTGAATTTGAAATTCGACGATCAATCACAGTGTCACGCTATGTACACAAAGGGCTTACCTGATATGTAACGGAGCGCCTGGAGCTCTGCAATGAATACTTCATGACTGCGTGTTGTCCCGGCTCGCAGGTTTGCAGTTTGTTACGCCGTCGACAACTCGCCGTTCTGGCCGCAGATTCGTTCGAGTCCACCCATGCTAGTCCAGAACGGGAGACTGGCTGGGGAAGGAGTTAGGTAACGACTCCACCAAACCAAAAGTTTTAGACTTTGAAGACCGAAGCAGCAGCGATGAGCAGAAACAGACAGATCAAAATGCTGGTCCTTCGAAGGAAGGTCCAGGTGCCCTTTTTGTTGCACGCACGGAGTCATCTGTCAATGCAGCGTTCACTGTTGCAACCGACTGAGAGAAATTCCACTCTGGGTCGCCATTTTTGCAGCGTACTAACCCTCCCTCCCACTCACATTGAACCATGGATGGATGGATGCGTCCAATCTGTGCCGCCGCAATTCGCACACTCACTCTCGACACAACGCAAGCCAGTGTGTACTTGGTCGAGCTACTGCTCTGCACTGCAGGTACCTACAACACTAGGTCCAGTACAGCAAAGAGTATCCATCTTCCTACCTCTAGGTATTCCACTCTCTTTCCCTGGCCCTGTCCACCCGTGGGGCTTTTTGGCTCTTGCCCTGTCAGTTTTCCTCCGACTCGGCTACTACTACCTTCCGATTCTTCTCTCTTTCCACTTTCCCTCAATATGCAAATTCATTGTCGAAAGAACTTCCTTGTCTCTCTGGCTGGTTATTCCCACCTATTTTGCGCTGGCACCATGGTCGTATCGGCCACTTGCAGTGCCCCCTCATCATTCGTCCATCATGCCCCAACTTATCCATTGCCTATTTCCACTCTTGTCTTCCTCCCCCATGCCGCGGTTCTGGGGGTCCGTCCAGGACCAGCCAGAGTCTAGACTAAAGTCACATCCAATTCATCCCATCCACCCCATGTTCGTGCTGTGCATGATGGAACCGTCGACCTCTCAAAGCATGTAGATGGAGTCGAGAGCTGCATCCCCTCTGGGTCTGCTCGAGACCGAAGTCTCCAACGCGCGTCGTTGATTCCCCTCTAGCTCCCGTCTCCCGTCTCCCGTTGTGGGATGTGTCCTATCTTGTCTCCTTTCGTCTTCTGCAGCTTCGTTGTTTGTCTCTTCTTATATATCTCTGGTCCCCGTCCCCCCCTCCTCCGCGTCTGGACCCCGACCTTCTGAACTTCTCTTACAGTTCTAGTCTACTTCTTTCTTCTCATTGTCTTGGACAGACCAATTGGTTTCGTCAATGACCTTGCTGCTTTAGCCTCTTCCATCTTCCCATCATCAAACGCTTAGTTTAGGGGTCCTCCTGGAAGTCAAGCATTGAGTTGTCTGTCTTAACGAGCTATCCCCCCTTCTCAACGTTTGTTGTCGTTCGCTATCCCACCCACCCTTCGCTCGAGAACGGCAAACCTCTATCCCCCGGTGGTGACGAGTTCGCCCTATCCAAACTCCGACAAGTTCGACCTGTTGACCTTTCGACCGGGAAACCAAGCTTGCCGGCAACCTGTCCCGGAGGACTGGAAAGAATCAGAGAAACCTCCTAGCTCCAACCTACATTTTCGCCCCATCGTCCCCTTTTCCAATTCAGCAACTCCCGCCTTCGGTCTTGCTTTTTCTTCGGATCCTTCATTCTAGTCTCATATTTCGGACGTCAACAACAGATTGTTCACTTGTCTGCTCCCATCTGTTCTGGACATCTCTTCCCGATTACACAGGCTGTGCTATCTTCGGGCTGGGTTCCTTGAGTAGAGCAGATCCAGTGCGCGTTTGGTTTATCCCTGATCGGGCATTGATTTTTCAGCATGGCTGAGTTAATGGGTTTTATAATACCAAACTTGGACTTTATATGGTCCGCCAAATTCTGGTTCTATTTCCATATTGTTATATGGTATGCTTGACTTGTGCAATTCCGATCCCACCCAAATCTACGCCTTCGCGCGTGCTAACCGCTTCACTCAGGCTTCATCGCTATGTGCGTCTTCTAGTCCACTGTGTCAGCCACTGGACCTACAAGTCCGTGCAGCCGAAAAAAGACCCCAAGTTCACCTCGGCAGATGTCACTGTCGTTATTCCCACAATCCACAATCAATTCGAGGAACTGCGGACCTCGCTTGAAAGCATCCTAGCATGCAAGCCCGCCAAGCTCATACTCGTAACCACGTGGAACAAGTATGAAGCGCTCACAGCAATGGCGGCCACGCTGAGGAAGCCGGCGTGCGACCACCCCATAAAAATCGAAGTCCTCCATGTGGACAAGGCAAACAAAAGACTGCAGGTGTGCAAGGCGTTGGAGGATAACCATGTCGAAACCGAAATCACGGTCATGGCTGACGATGATGTCGAGTGGCCATCGACACTGATGCCGTGGCTCCTTGCCCCATTTGAGGACGATCAAATCGGCGGAGTCGGTACCTGCCAGCGGGTGAAGCGCATCGATGGCGACCTCACAACCCGCATCTTCAACTGGCTTGGGGCGGCGTATATTGAGCGCCGCAACTTTGAGATATCAGCCACCCACAACATCGACGGCGGTACTTCTTGCATGTCTGGCCGTACCGGTGCCTATCGCTCGAGGATTCTCAAGGGCTATCCGTTCCTTAGTGGCTTCAAGAGCGAGAAATGGGGCAAGTACATCCTCAACGCTGATGACGACAACTATGTTACTCGCTGGTTGGTCGCGCACCAGTGGAAGACCTGGATCCAGTATGAGCCCGAGTGTGAGATCGAGACGACGTTGGAAACCAGCGTCAAGTTCCTGTATCAGTGTTCCCGCTGGGCGAGAAGCAACTGGAGAAGCAACTGGACCAGTCTTGTGCACGAGAGACACGTGCTTACGTGAGTTGAGCCGCTCCCAACCGAACCCTAGCAATACCCTTTTAGGTCACTGTGCACGGCACGACTTGTGTTGTGCGCACCACCACTTTTATTACCCCTGCCCCCATTCTCGACCTTGTTCCCCACCTGCAATAGGCGCCCGTATCCACCCATAATCCCTGTTCCTCCTCGTTAACACTCTTCAATAAACAGTCAACAACCATGGTGCACTTACGCTCTCCACATCGCAACTTTTACGTCCTTGGCCTTTGTTGTCGACCCGCTCCTGCTCTGTTCATGCTGGTGGGCCACCGAGGGCTGGGATGTCAACGACCGGTACACTCTTTTGGCGGCCGAGATCGTCTTCATGTTTGGCTTCACCAAGGTCGTCAAGCTGGTTGGACTCTTCCGCAAGAACCCACGAGACCTTATCTATTTGCCTGTTTCGATTCTCTTTGGATATTTTCATGGCCTCATCAAATTATACGCTCTTTTTACACTCAAACATGTAAGTTATTCCGAAATGTCGGCATACATTAGCGATAGACAAAACTAACTGAAGACGCCTCACAGACTTCATGGGGAAGCCGCGCCGATGGTGATGAGCACAATACGTTCCGTCTGCAAGAGAAGCCTCCTCGCAGTCAGACCATGTTGACACCATCCGGACCAGGCTTGGATGACTTATCTGAGAAGCCTTTAAGAGGTTCTCGAAAGACCGGCGGTGTCACGCAGAGTCGACGCCTGACTACCACCGGCACCGCAGTCTCACACAACACCTGTGAGCACACCGACGGCGGAACTGCGGCTGTACCCACGGACCTTTCACCCCCATCTTTGCAAGGTTAACGGTACTGGCTTGCTGCTGCTTCCAATGCTGTACCTGTGCGTATGGCTAAGAGCAACAGCAGCCGCCGATTCAGGCGGTAGACCATTGGGGGGCCTTGGTCCGGGCAGCAATTGAGTCGCCTGGCAGATTTATGCAGAATACGAATTCAATGATGAATGACGAGAATGAATATCGTGTTTTCTCTGTGAAGCCGTCGGGGGAGGGGCAGGGTGGAAGTTGTGGAGGGCAATGCTTCTGGCAGAACAAGATGCATTGGTCAGCCCCTGTCCAGCGGTTTCAGAGTTGGTTGCTGGCGCTTTTTAAAACCTGGAATACGGTTATACACAAAAGCATTTGGGTTTGCTGGGAGCTTTTGACTCCCTTCTCGGTTTCTGTTTGGCAGGCATGCGGAGGCGGGGACTGATTGGGAATATGAGCGACCAGAACTCACAGCATTGGGTGAGACGGTTCTGGGAATGAGTGTGCATGTTATTTTGGCTTTCTTGTTTTTCCCATTTCATCTCTTTACGTTCATTATGGGATATAGACGGACACCCTGGGAGGGGTCGCTTGTTTTTGGTTCATCTCGTCTACGCCTCGACACAAGGAGGTTAGACGAGGAAGTGTGTTTTGCAGGATTCATAATAATTTTCTGAGCTCTCGAGAGTTGAGCGGCAGAGGCATGAGGAGATTGGGGTGTAGAACAGACTCCACGATTAGATTTGGATAGAACGACGGGGAAGCTCCCACAACAGCGATATCTGATTTTATACACAACCCGAGACATCACCTCGATGGAAGCTATCTCCCCATCCATGCCACCGTACTTTATCCAGGTGAGGCGTCACAAAGCTGTGCCGATCACGAGCTGGGAGAAGTCGATTTGATGGCCAATCAAATGCTAGAAAGCTTCCTAATCGGGACATGAGATGAAATGCACGAGGTACCAGATACGGATACAAGGCCCAACCGACCACCACGTAGTAAGATACATGTCGTGTCGGTAGAAGACCGTTTGGCCTGGGCTCGGAACCTGCTGGCCAGGGCTGGGCCTCATCATGTCACACAACAGGTCTACTGCAAGCCATCATGCTTCAAAACAAAAGGAATAGGGGGCGCTCAACCAACGGGGTGTGTTACATGGCATGGTTGACAGGGCTGCAAGGGGAAATGTCAACAAGCAGAGTGTCGAGATCACGCTCCATGAAAGCCATTCCCTTTTTGGCTGATGTTTTAGTCAAGCTTTGATTTTGATCAGTCGATTCCGAGCCTGATAAAGCGACTGTGTGCGATTCCAAACGGTCCATGTGGAGTCATATCCCATGGCTTGGCTCTCATAGCCCCGGCCAAGACCTCCAAGCTTGGCATCAAACCACCACTGAAGTCCTCACCAAATGTTATCCTCTTGAACCACGATAACGAGAGTCCAGAACCACCTTTTTCGAAGCGCTCATTTCACTTTTATACCCGATGGCCTCTCACCGGCCCCGTGTACCCCCGGAACTAGTGTACATAATCTAACACCTTACCCTAACCACTAACTGGGTTGCCAGAGGTGACATGGACCTTGGCTCCACACAGGCCGTTTGGAATCGTACACAGTCGCTTTATCCGGCTCGGTCGATTCAGGTGACGTGATGGTCGTGTAAGTAGGCTGGGGTATCCTAGCCACGTATCCGTTTCCAGGGATGGTCGTCAATGGTGCAAAACCCCTCATTATTAGTCTGCCTGCTGTGATGTTATGGCATAATCGAGTAGATATGATTGGTGGTGTAAACAGCATATGAATACTAGAATAAAGTGTTGGGTGTTGGAAATCAGCAATTGGGTCCAAGCTGGGATGGACCATCAATCCGAATCTCAAAATTTGGAGAAATTACCCAGGAAGAACGGCAAGCCAGACGGGCACACGATTTATACACTGCATGCGGACGTCCCCATCTTATCTGCTCTATGTAATCGCCCCGCTGGACCCGGAGTTCATCCAAGATCGTCCGGCTTTTGTTTAGTTCCCCTGCCCTGGCAAATCTTTTGCCTTTGGCCCTGGTCCCGTCCCCGTCCCCGGCCCTACCATCACTACATATCCGCAGCCCCCCTCACCCCCGAAGGGGGCCAGGACCTCTTTATGTTTGGTCGAATCAAGATTGCCGGCATGCTAGCCCAGCCCCTCCTCCTCCCCCCTCCCCCCCCTCTTTCTTTTTAGGTCCCTGTGTTTCCGGATGAAGTGACAAGAGTCCCTTGACTTGACATTTTTATGACTTGGACACCGGCATCTTGCAGTGACATCCATTGCAGCGCAGCTACAGGACATTTTAGTTACAACACCTACGAGCAGGTGGGCGGGATCGGCTGCCCCGCAAAGAAGCAGAATTTAATTATCACGAGAACGGCTTGACAATCGGCGTCAAGCAAGCCAGCCGAAAGCGGCTGGGCCATCTTGCGTTTATAGCCGCTGTGAAGCATGACGTGCATGTCCTTCCCGTCATGGGGCCTCGGCCGTAGCTTCGTTAATGGTGGCTTTCAGAAGAGTCTTCCAAACGAAGTCATGCCTACATAGTCACAAACATAACGCGGACACTGATATTGACCTCCCATCTCTTGTATGATTATATTTGAAAGCAGGTAACCTCACTGCACTGTTGAAGGATTTCAGTCAACAGACAAAAATGGAACTGAATGGACAGACGTTGCAGTCTGTTCGGGCCGAGCTGCAGGCACTGCCTGCCTCTGCTGTCTGCTGTCTTCTGCCTGTTTTGTTCTATCCAAAATACCACCGAAGATAGGTAGGTACCTACCTAATCTCCAAGGACTCGGATGATTGCAGCCGTAGCAGGTGAGTAGGTACGGTAGGTACCTGTCTACACTACAGAGACAGCGAGTCCATACAGCGAGGTACATACATCATGGCTACAGTACCTCAAAAGCTGAAGGCAAGTCCAGTCCGCGACCTCAAGTCTTGGCGTTGTTGACCTTGCAACTTTCCTTTTCTCACTCGTCCTTTCCACAATAGCATCGATCAATGAGACATGACCATTGCACGCTTTTTAACTAAGCTTAGATACCTTTCCACTCGCAAAAGTCTCTTGGAGATAGCAAGGATCGGATGGGCAGGTACAGCATGTACTAATATGCTCAGTGGCGGGTGAAACGTTTTGCCTTGGATGCCTTGCCTTCCACTTCTCTGATCACAACTTGCAATTCGAGTTGCTTCAATTTCAAGCCCACACAAGGCAACCCCCGCGGCACGACCTCGAGAAAAATCCTTTCCACCGAATCACCATGGCTGGTTCAAGCTTGCATCCGTACAGTGTTCCCCTTCTCCGTCCATATCTCGGCCATAGGGGTGTTGAAGATTGACCTCGCTAACCGTTTGCTCCTAGCAGGAACCTTCCTCCTTCCTATTCGGCTTTTTACCCCAACGCACTGTTTCGGCTGTTCGGTTACCGCTCCCAGATGTGAGCCTCCAGGCGACGTGTACACAGTAATCACAAAAACAAACTCGGCCCCCGCAGGGCGCCTCCCCACCCAACCCACGACAGCAACAAGCATCCGAGAAATGCGTCCACTACAGCTCGAGCCTATCTTTTCGACAGCAAATATCATGATACTCGATCCAGACAACGTTCCCTTTGCTGAGCACAATTACGTCGCTGAAGCTTGACCTTCGGTAAAGTTTGAAAATCGTTGTGCCTTGGCTTACCTGCCTGCCCAGTCAGGCTAAATGTGAGCGCTAGATCGCGTCAATAGGGCGTGGGGTGTTACATCGCCCCTAGAACAGCTAGATTATCCCGGCAAGTCCAGACACGGGGCATATCTTTCGCTAATGCGCTGTACATACAGCAACTGTTTCTAGGTGACATTGGGTGCCGGAAACTAATAACGTCTCTGGGTACCCTTCCATTTCGGGGCCTTTGCCAAAATGTAGCCCTTCTGCTGAGGATATTGGCTTCTCTAGGCCTCTTACGGACTTCAACGACGAACGAAGCCACTCAATTGCAAAGCTCGAGCGCTCAGACCCCGGCCCCACCTACCTCTTCATCCACAAGACGCTTAACCCTTTTCTCTTGGACCTGCGTCTCCCAACAGCGACTTCGTACAAGTAGTGGTGATGGTTGGCGGGGTGGTTTGCAGGGTTCGGAAGTCGCATTCGGCGCACACAAAAACGGACCCCTAGGCGTGCCTCCATGTTGAGGAGCATTTACGGTGGGGCTCATTTCACATTCGACAACGAAGTTCCCGGATGTCGTTTCCAGGGCCTGGACCACAGCATTCCGGTTTCGATCAACGCCGCAACCCAACAATCTGACAAGCCGGGTCTGTCAAACTTGGCGCTGTCGAGCGGCGCTTAGAAAAAAAAGAAAAAGAAAAAAAAAAGACTAACGTCTCGGGAAGGCCACATGAGATCGAGGTCAGCACCCAAGAATCCCCAGCCACTCATGGCGCGTCTAGGTTTGGGCCTCAAGTCTCAACTCTTCGGAGCAGTGTGATGAAAGTGGTGCACCAGCGGGGAACTGGGGCAGGAATGACAAGAAAAAAGTGAGGGCATGCGACAAAAAAAAAGCTGTGGAGAAGATGCCAGACAAGATTACTACACTAGTACTATCGTACCTAGGTGAGTTCAAAGTTGAAGGACAAACTCGAGTTCTGCTGTTTTTTCCTCTCCGTTTTAGGTGGAGATCGACTCCGTCTGCTGCTCTCGGGATCCATCGAAACCAAGCTTTCCCAGAATGCGGCGCCACCACCATTGTGATTTGTTTTGAAGATTCGTTCGCCATCCTCGCGCCACGCACAGCATCAACTAGTTCATGTCTTACATGTATGTATGTATGGGCATCACCAAAACAGGGACTATGCGACGTCGAATCCATCGTGGGTTTCATTCGAGATGGCGCCTCGCATATGGAGCTTTAGGAGAGCAACGTTCCGGCGAAGCTGTCCATGACGGTGCTGTCGCGAGCGCTGTGTGCGGTTGTACCTGCGACTACAAACATTACATTCTATTTGTTACAGCTTCATCATCGGAAGGCTTTACAACGGCAGCTCCATGTTATGTGAGGGTCCGTTAGGGCGCCGCATACATTTATATCGAAAGCTGACAGGGGAGACGTTGCTTGACGTTGCCTGACGACAGTTGCTGCTTGTCAATAACAAAAACCATATTAACCTTGACTAATCGTTTATGGCAGTGTACGAAAATGAGGGGAAATGCCCCAACGCAAAAGAAAACAAACCGGAAGCGAGAAGAAGCGGTTACCATCGTTTACGACATTTGGGCATGTTGTGCGGAGAGCCAGATGCGAAATCGGCATTGAGACTTAACCGCATGGGTATATCGACCAGATTGCTAGACATGTGTGATGCTACAGCGTCGCAAAATGTTAAGGCGATGCATTAGTATACCATACCATTCTTATCACACCAAAGCCTTGAGAGATGGCTGTGTTTGATAAGGATACAACAATCTTGGTACTATCCGCTGTTGCGCAAGACCAGGCCCCTCACACCATCATCATCAAAGGGTTGGTAGCATTGCCTGAGGTGGTGAGAAGGTCAACTTCGATTTGCCTGCAACAAGCTCGACCGGCTGATGACAGAGCGCAATCGTAGATGATTACGCCGGTACCTATGATGAGGCGCCCCCCGTGAAGGGCCCATAATGTCAACAGCGCCAGTGACATGAAGTACGACAAGATCGACCGGGCCAAGATGTGAGGGCAAGCGAGCCGCAATTCTCATCTGCAGAGCCTGACTGCTGTACGAAAGGATGATCTCGATATACTCTGCTGACGAAGTGGTGGTGATGGAACACTTAAATAAGCGATGGTGGGCGATTCGACATCTACATAGTGCAAGTTCGGCGATCTGGTTTTGGGTTGCAGTTCACTTCGGAGCTACGTTCGCTGCACTAGGGAGCCCGAACCGACGACCGTTGCGCCGCCGTCTATCGCAATGTCGATCAGATGTTCTACCCACGTATCAAACTGATCAGGTGCTAAGACACTAAGCCAACCTCCTTGGTGCTCCCTCGGCGGCACGCCTGACACAGCAAAAACAGAGCATTAATCTCGACGAGATCTTGCGCCGGAGATCAAAGATACGGGAAGTGATGTCTAATCGGATCGCAAGCTGGAAAAAAAAATGTACACGGCTCGTTACTGAGTACCTACTTGGGTTCTGATCTCTGACAAAAAAAAAAAAAAGGGAGGGGGCGAGTTCGGGGGGAAGCGAAGCCGACATAACCGGACCCTACTCGCAGATTCGTTTGCCTGTAAAGGGCGTGTGTGAGGAGAGAGTCAATTCAAATGCGGACAAGCTGATGAGACTAGGCCTCGCGGAGGCGGTCCCTCGTCGGCCGGCTGCGGGGTTGTACCGGGAAGATGCCGGCATCGTGAAGTGGGAAATGGGGGGACAGCAAGCACGGCAGTTTGTTGTTGAGATTGTGAAGTTGGGAGTGAGACCAGGTCACCACAGTGGAGGAAGAGATTGTGAAGCTCTTGGAAGATTGGGCAGGAGAGCCGACAGCGTGCATGCTGTAGCAAATTGCACCGTTGCTCCGAAGTGAAAGTGGATGGGGTTCGTCCGTCGTTATTGCCAAAAGCCCGCAAACAAGAGATGGAGAGAGACAGACGAAGGCCAGGGAATCCCCTCCATGAGCCGAACTTTTTTTGCGGAGAGTCCGCAATCCCGCAATCCGGTGATCCACAATATACCGCAAGTGGGTTCCGTAATCTGGATCCGCAATCGGGGCAGCGCTCCGTTGTCCGGAAGAGGTTGGGGCCGTAATCGTGGGAGAAGACACGGCGACGAGAGGAGGACCACCATTGACGAGCCTGTAACGAACGGGGGATGGGAGCCCGATGATTGAGAAAAATGTGACAAGGAAGCCCCAGGATCCGCACCGGATGAAGTAGCACCGACCTCAACGTCCATCATAGTCAGGAAAGAAAAAGAGGCCGGCCTCTCGGTTTGTTTCTCTACGATTCCTGGTTGAAGGACGGAGATGAAGCTGGGGCAAGTGGAGATGTTGGAATTGTGAGAAACAGCTTTGACAACGGAGGCTGGGGAGGGGTGCCGAACAGAAATCTCTCTCTCTCAGCTGCTAAAATATGATGCGGGGTGAGATTATCAACGAAACAGTTGAAGACCTCGTTTCAGGCCTGGCCCAGGTGGGCACATTTCAGTTCTCTCCTCCTCCGTCTTGTTCAGTTTTTCCCCTCAACCGTTTCCTCTTGCACTTCTCTCGCCAACGGCACAAACGGGTAGAGCCTAAGCACGTGCGTCATCACATCGCTAGGTCGCAAGCTGAGGACCCGAAGAGGGTACAAAGTGATGAGTTATTGCGCCAGTAATGTTGTTCATTGGCTTCGGAGGAAGCATGCAAAAAGTACCATGTAGGTGCGCTGGTGAAGTCACCTGCAGAACCCCCACTGGTCTCACTGCACGGGATACGGTGTTTTACTTTATTTTTATCTCTCCTCTTTTCTTTTGTAAGGTTTCCTCTCACGTATCTCAAAAAAAAAAAAGAACCTTGAGGGCTACGATGACTGTGTAGCTTAGACAGCTTAGAAAGAGAGGCGGGACGGCCACGGGGTGGCTTGAAACGGTGCGAATGGCTTTATTCTATTGGCTTTACGTCTTTTATTTCTTTTGGTTTTGTTTTTGATTTTCCCCTTTTTTTTCTTTTTGCTTCTCGAATTCTTTGCTTCAGCGCCATTCTTTGACACCATCATACATGTCAATGTACCATGCCATTGCACAGTACAACAAACTCAAGGCGTCCAGATTGACCGGCAAGAAGGAAGACAATCAGACCCTAGGGTAGTAACACTGCCGACAACGGTAACATTGTGATATTGGCATACATACTGCACAATGCTACACAGTGAGGTAGGTAACCATTATCAAAGTGTGCAGGAAGCTCAATCTACTTTTAAAAAGTAACCTGACCTCACCTGATGCTTATGAGGCAGACTGGCCCGGGGATACTCCTTGCTTTGCTGCTTTCGAACTCAATCTCCTTGAGCGGCAACGGCAACGTTCGAGGCAGACAACGACAACAGGACAACATAGCACGCCTAACGTATTCAACAACCAAGTTGGTCCATAAGTCGAAGCGTGCCAGATATTCTGTTACTGCTGACTTCTTGTTACCCAGAGGAACCTTGAAATGGTACCGTACCTCCATTAACGTATGTCTACAGGACATTGAGAAATCACACTTTCAACGTCCACCTTCTGTTCCACCCCTCCTGTTCCCCTCTCAGCAATGCATTTGGACCAAGGTGCCTTAGTGTCCTCCGCCCTTCCACTCACATCACCTCTCGCACTCTCTCTTTCAGTCAAACTCAAGACTGGTTCAGATGGGGTATCTCAAGTCCTGGAAGCCACTCATATCACTCCTTCTCTCTGTCTTCTTCCGTTGTACCCAGATATCAGAAAAAAAATGGCGATAGATCCCTTGGAAGGCCTCTTAGAAAGGGACCGAAGATGGGGGAAGGGGAGGGGGACATATGCAGGCAAAAAGGGGTCCGCATGTAAGGGGGAGGAGAAAGGACCCAGATCCCGGGGAACAACAAGCAACACTTGGCCGACGCTCGTCACGACACGTATAAGGTACATATGTACGATGCGTATAGCGTACCTGTTAGTTTGCCCCCCTTCTGAGACGCAGGTCCGCCGCGGGTTCGCAGGAAAGGCCCCCGAGGTACATACCTAGGCAGGCTAGGCTAGAGGAAGCACCGAGAGGGAGGCGGGCCATATGTGTGTGCTCTTGTGGCTCTATCTATCTATGTCTGTGTGTGGGTTACGCCGAATCTATCCGTAGGTAGTCTCGTCAGGAACATGCGAGACACACTCGGATTCATACGAGAGGATTGGATCACGTTAGGGGGGAAGTTGTTAAGGCGAGGACGGTTACATAGCGTACGCGCCGCCCTATCTATAGGTGCCTGGGGTTATTGGTAGTGAGATCTATGAGACGAAACGGATCGGATATAGTTGAGGCATACATAGATGAGGACTATCTGCGGTAGGTATCTGCTCTGTGTACAATCTCTCACCTTCGACGAATACACAGATCCATTCGTTGTTTCGTTCGGTCGTTCTTGGAAATGGGTTCACCTAACTTCACTCACTCAGACCGCTACAGTCGGCCTTCCACTCCGGTGTTTTGGGCCCAAAGAGATACTATGGGGCGCAGAAAACTCGGATGGGCATCTAACTGGACCGTCGAAAACAAGTGACATGGATGATGGATGTAAGCATATTGATAATTGGGAGTGCGAACAAAGAAGGGAAAAACTCTGCTACAACTTGGAGCAACTTGGAGCAACTTGGGGGGGATTTCCATTGAGTGGGGAAGCAAAGAAAGGTTGTGAGTGTGCTAAAAACATTTGTTCTCATGAGATTATATCTGCACATGTAGGCATCAGTGGGCTTCGGGTCTGCTACTTGTGTATTTACGGGCAAAGTATCTAGTCAGCTCCAGCTTTGTCCGTGAACTAACCCACTATCTTGGGAAAATTCGTGAAAGCGAGAAGCGTGAAAGGCATATCTGCATACTCTGATCAACCGGAGTATGGATAGACAGGTGCCCAAAGAGGTGGTATATAACAACTGAACAGAATAAACAAAAATAAAAGAGCATGCCGTAATCACAATGCTCAAGAACAGTAGGTAACGAACCGGCAGCAATCAACACATCCCTGGATGCCAGGATGTTTTGATGTTCTCAGGCCATAAATCGTTCTTTCCTCTTCTGGGTTGAGATTCATCCCACCACCTCACGCTTTTAATGTCCGAGAGACATCGTATATACCCTGAATATTCGGCTTCGCCAACCTTTCCGGGATAAAGCGGATACCTAGGGCTGGGTAACGATCATTTCCCGGCACCTGTTCCTAGTATCTATTCTATCTCCAGCTTTTAATTCCGGAGCAGGTCCAGATGTCTCTCGAGATACAGCTGTGCAAAACACACATGGTAGCTAAGAGGTAGTCATAGCTACTAAGGCATGTACGTACCTACATCTGGCCATCTTTTTGTCTGAGCTGTACCTGCTTCCTCCATCGTGCTCGGTACTGCTGAATGGTTGGAAACAAAAATTGGCAAAGTCTTCGTTCGGGCTTTCTACATACGTTGAAACACAAGCTTGCATTCCATTCCAGCTTCGG
This sequence comes from Neurospora tetrasperma FGSC 2508, assembly GCF_000213175.1. Lineage (NCBI taxonomy): Eukaryota > Fungi > Ascomycota > Sordariomycetes > Sordariales > Sordariaceae > Neurospora > Neurospora tetrasperma. Next base: position 3,217,808 of record NW_009799179.1, read on the forward strand.
CAACTGACCTGGACTCCATGATCATGAAGTTTTCCAATACATGATATCTGTTTAAAGCATGCTTTACGTAAGGTCGACATGTCAACACACAGTCCTGCGTTGTGTCCATTCAACATGCCACTTGTGAGACTTGTGTAGCAGTTTGGCAAGGATGGCCTAAGTTAGGTCCCGGTGTTATGGGAAAACTGTGGCGCTCGCAGTAGAGGTAGTAACGCGTGAGGAAAGGAGGTAACGATCCTCGATTCCCTCTCCCTCGAAAAAGGGCCGCCTAGTTCTGGTGCGTCCAACAGATCGAAGGTCTGTTTTCTTCGAGTCTCTTTTCTTTGCACCTTGTGGGTTAATATAGGTACTTCGCGGGTGATTGTGTACAACAGACGTCGAGAAAACGGCAAGAAACGAAAACTGGAAGCAAGATGGACCACTCGTTCTGCGGTTCTGCAGACGGAAAACGGAGAACCATGAAAGTGTACAACGCTAAAGTTCCGTACTAGGTGCACTATCCAGGTTCAGGGAACCACGTCAAAAGGGCTGAAGGGGGAAGACCCTTGAAACACATCCCTCCCCGATAGTTTCTCAGCAGGACAGGCCTGGACCTTGTTGATGTGGGATGGCGTGTGTCGGTAAGTAGCCTGTTAGGGAAGTGGCCTGGTGGTTTTCTGTGGATGTCTTTGTGTGTGTGGGGAGAGAGACTGTTGTTGTCATACTATGTCTCCGGTGACGTTTTTTTTTAAGTCCGAAACTGATCGGAGGGCCGATACAGAAAGGACTCTCAGTTGTCGAGCAGCATGTATTTATTCCAAAGCCTTCGTTCGCTTGAGGAAAGACTTTCCTCCACTTGACATCTTTGCGGTCCTCGAGCCTGCATCTAGCTCTCGGCTGTCTACACTACTACGTACTACGTGAGCAGAGACTCGCCAAAATCAACTACACACTACGTAGCAAAGGCAACTCCTCAGTCCATCCGGATATCCTGATCTGAGTTCGATGCAGGCCCCGGCGGTACTCCATCCGCCCGGAAATTAGCATGCGCTGTAGTGAGACTTACGTAGACTTATGCGCTGCCCCTGACCTTGCGTTGCCGTCGATAGTGTTGATTCTGGGTCATCAATTCACAAGATCTTTAGTGTAGAAACTGTGTGGATTGTAAGCTGTGGAGAGTGGGTTTATCCATGGTCTTGGCTTTGTCGTTGAGTTCGACAAGAAAACGGGCTCCATCAACGGAGTGGAAACACGTTCTTGTACACTGTGCAGTTTTTTGCTTTCAGAAAGAGCAAATTGAAGAACACTCACGGATACTGTGTGGGAAAATCTCGTCTCGAAGGATCGAGATAGGATAAAGATTAGCGATTTGAGGCTTCCGGGGCCTGGCCTGAAGATCGAGGTGCTGGGGTTTGAGGGAGGATCTTGGTGAAGGGAGCCATAACCATAACTTGCAGCTCGATGGTTCACAGCGAGCTAATCAAGGTGAGAGCGATTTCTTGGAAGGCCTCATGAGACAATGTCCACGACGATCACTCATATTTTTTTTCGTGTTTTTGCGTCAAGGTCGCATCCAAACCTCTATGAAAAGCACAATCTCGATGAGATTAGTGTCGGCGTGGTCATGCAGGTGGTGGTGTCTTAGCAGACCGTGCTTGTGAACGTGGTTGTACGTCACGGGAGATTGATCGAGATGCTGAACCACGGTATGCGGTAAGGAGCGACAGACAAAAACCTTGGAGATCGGTGCCAGTCAAGCGATTGATCATGCTGGTCTCGGTGAGCGGACAGAAGATGGGAGATAGGAAGGTGTACTGTCAAAGGTAAAACTGGGTGGATGTACCGCGACAGGTACAGAAGTGACGACTGTCCCGAGATAGTAAAAAGATGCAGCAGATTGGAGAAGATGAAGTCCAAACGAGACTGAAATATGGAGGATGCACGTTGATGTTCGTTGCCCTCATAGAGGTAAAGACGGACATGGCAATCGTGCCTCCCACGCTTGGGCTGGCCTGACACGGGGTTTCCCATGAGGGAACTACGAGACCCGTTGAAGGAAGCAGTACCCGTTGAGGGAAGCAGCTACCCCTGAGCATGAGCCGTATATAAGGCTCGTCAACGGAGCCTTCAGCTCCCTGAATAAGTTAGAAGACAACAATCAAGACATTCATCATCCATCGAGGTTACGCTGATTCCACGCATCATGACCAGTCGTTGACACAAGGCGTGCCTCGATCTTTATTTAAAGAGAAGTCCAGTAATGCTGTCAGTCCTTAGATAAGTAGAGGTAGTGAGTAAAGATATGGCTATTGAATGCGTATACGCGGTCTTAGACTTGGCATCAGTAACCTGCCGTGACGCAAGAATGTGCCTGTTCGAATAAACTGGAAAGCAGGGCCCTTGAAGAGTTCAGTGATACGACCCTGAAAGAGTTATAGACAGGTCATGTAAATGGGAACTGAGAGCAAATTTAAGGTACCTATTAACATTTGTAATTTCGCATTGAGGGCCTCGGGTTGCCCTACTCCGTTAGGTCAATCATGAACAGTGTACGGAAGACACAAAAGATTGAAAATTTTGATATTGAGAAGATAATCGCGTTGGTGTGATTGATGAATATAGCCCGTTGCATTGGGCCAACAAGGAGGGATCAGAAACCATGTCCCATCACAGTTGTCTTACAGTCAGTAGACAACAAAAGTACCTCTAGGGCTCTGGACGAAGAGACACGAGAACCCAGCCTCTAGAATCAGTCCCGGATGTAGGCCAGGAAAACACAGGCCATAAACTACACAGAGAATTGTTATCAACGACATGAAAGGTAGTATGACGAAGATGGTAGACAATGACCACGACTTGAGTCTTCAGAGGACAACTCTTTCTTTGACATGTTCTGTGAGTTGGCTGAAAGGTAGGTCTGGATGTCATGTGCTTGGGTGTATGTAGACCGAACATTCATCGGGGTCATCTAGCCAGATGAACACCTTCACTGCACAAAAGGCTGGCTACATGTTGGGTTATCTCACAAACTAATTGTGTGCCAAAAGCGGGCAACGTGAATGATCCTGAGAAGACAAGCACCACGGAGCCAGTTCAGAATAGAAAGGGGCGGTTATATGAATGACTTTGGGGCATTGTAGCTGCGAAACACAGTGAGATAGGACACCAACTGGGTAGGCCTGATTTTTGACTGTCCTAGAAGAGTATAGGAATATCCTGTAGATATCTCTTTCGGCTGTATCTCCTCAACCGTTGGTTCTGATACTGGTTCACAGCTCGTATGAGAGTAGCCGAGGCTTTCTATCAGTCATCAGTGTACATGGGCGAGGCAGTCCTCAAAGACATGTTGCCATTTATTCGCCGCCACAAGACTATTCGTGTATATTGGAGGGCAACCCCGGTTGGTACAGGTCCAGCACTCGTCAAACCTTGATGGTTTGGAGATAAAACCAAGTGCACGTGTAAGGCGGCCGCAACAAGCGGGCGATGGCTTTCTCCTCCAGTGCTTCAGGAGCTTGCCATTTGGAAAATGTATGTGAATCAAAAGGCAGGGGCAGATACCAGCTTGGTTGAGATATCACCAACGTACCCTGACAAAGGGTTCAGTAGCCTCTGTAGGTGTCCCCGAGTGCAGTTGGTGGTTGAGCGGGATAGTGATAATCGGCGAGATACTGTTGGTCGTGGTTCGCTTATCTGCTCGTGGAAGCGGATTCTGGAAGGCAAAGGATGAGGTTCACAAACAAAGACGCACAAGGATAAAAGCCACAAAGGTGGTAGAGGAGTTCCCGTCCGGGATCATATGACATTGATGCTTCGACTGTAAGCCGCTTTCCTTTTGTCCTAGACTATTTCACGGCCCAACACTCGTTAGACAGCTATTTCTGGTATGCACAATGAGACAGTTCCCTCTCCATTCACACTCTCCCTCCCAAGTGTTTGATGTTCTCCCTGATGGCATCCGTTAACTCTCCCTGCTCAGTACAAGCGTAGCGGAAGGTTTGATACCACGCCTTCGGGTGAGGCATCGGCAGTTCCAAGATGTCCTCAGGTTCGACATTCCCACTCTGCAGATATACAGCAACAAGCGGGAAGAAATATCGTGCTAGATGATAGTCTATGACGAGATTAGTAACATCCTGATGGAGGGCACGAATGAAGGTACTTACGAATTGGTAGTGTCATTTCGCTCCACGGGTCTGCTGATTGCATCGGGGCGGACGATCGACGATGTTCCTTATCCAAACGGCGCTTCTGAGAGGTACTTAGAGAAGCTCTCCTCGGACTTGGGTGATCTGTTGCATGCCTGGGTACGACCAATGGCTCCGGGGCGTCTTTTGGTATGGCCTTTCTCAGTTCTGCCTGGGAAAAGTACTTGATAAAATGACGACCTTCAGGTTTTCCAGGTGACCATGCTCTCGCAGCATATCTGAGTTTCTGACCCATATCATCCATCACCACCTCTTGGGGAGCTGTATTATCGCCACTTGCTGAGCTCTCGCTAAATTTCCGGAGATCGACTGCTTTCACAAAACATCCTTGAAAGATATGCCTTCCATGAAGCTCCTGAGCCTTCTGTCGGCCTATGCCAAGTTGCTGATGCACGACCCGTACGGGTGATGGTAAGGCTGCCGAAGGTATCGATGTGGGTAACGCTGATGGCACACCCGTGGGCATCGACTGGCGGCGCCCTATACCCGCATGAGTGCTAGTAGGTGAAAGGTGGGAATCGGAAAGTCCGTACAGGAGGTGATTGCGAGTCCGAGCTGCCAAGGTAGGAGGAGGTGAGTAGGCATCATACGGGCGTTCTCGTGATGGTGGACTTTGCTCGGGAATTGGGGGCAGCAAGTGAGCAGAGTCTTTACGAGCCTGAGAAGGTCGCCGCTGATCGAGACTGTCCAGCATTGCTCGCTCGTGCCGCCTCATTCCTTGGTCCAGCCCTGGCGTGCTCGAATGGAGAGGACTTGGGAGACAATGGGACCTCAGTGCTGGCTCGAAAATAGAGGGACGACGACGTGGCGAGCCAGGCGATCCATGGTGCAATAGTTTAGTTTGCACTGGCTCTAGTGTTGGCCGTGCTCTTGTCCGTGTCTCCATAGTGATTAGCTGGCTTTGTTGTTTTGAGTCCTGACAACCTCAACGAGACACAGATGAACTGGTTGACGGGTAGTGGTTCGAGGTCCAGTTAGTAGTATATGTTTGGTGCAGATCGGCCAAGAGGTTGTTGCTGGTTGCTTGGTGAGAGCATGGTAACGATAACGGACGCGTCCATCTTTTTGTCTTTTGTCGGCCTGCGTCTGTGTCGTCTTCCTTGACGGGTGACGGAGTCAAAGAAAGGAGCTGCTTTGAAAGGAACCAACTCCTCGAGCCGTGGAGTCAGATTCAGTCCTGCATGACAAAGCTCCTCGGTGATATATGGAGGATATTGAACAAAGACAAAACGATGTGTGTAGAGTCTGAGCTGTGAAATATCTGATGCAACAGGCCGAGCTATCTCTTCAGCTTACCGCTGCAATGGGACACGGCCGAACAAAGAAAGACGAAGAGGCGCCGTCAGAATGTGGAACCGAGGGGAATATGTTGAGAACCGAGGTTGGGCGTTGATTCCATTCTTGCCATTCGGCAGACTAACCGAACTGTGAGACATAGGCGCTGGAATTGCAAACGCTGGAAGCTGGGTAGGTAGAGCATGTGAAGTTGAAAGTTGATCAAGTCGGAGACATCATGTTTTGAGTTGGTTGCCCGGTGCATGTTGACATGATGAAGTGCCAGGATGGACAGGCACCAGCTAGGCCCCCTGTAAGCCTCAAATGCACAGTGGTCTGTGCTGCTGGACAGGATCGCTCCTGCGGCTCTATAAGGTGACCCCAAGGCCGTTGGGATTGGTCTTGGCACCTTCAAGCTTCAGGCAGGTCCCCTCCACGATTGGTCGACGTCGCCGCGTCGTTGAACAGCAGCTCAGTCGCTTCCTTCCACGCATGACAAACTGGAAGGCTGAGACCAGCTGGGAAACTTGGTTCCAACTTCCACTTGTCATCGCGACCATTTTTTCTCATTCTGACAACTCTCGTTTTCCGCCATCCGTTCCAAACGAGGAAAACAAAAAAAGGCCAATCACTTCCCGCCCGGAGCAATGTGTCGTTAGCCGTCGAGCTTCACCCTTCCCATCTCCCACGGCCGCCCATCAAGTCCCGTCATTCTCGAACGTTGGCGCCTTGTTTAGCACGTCGAACGGCTGCTCGACCCTCGCCCTCCATGGCCATCGACTCGACAACAACCCAGAGCTATAAGCAGCTCAAAGAGGACTTTGTCTCAAACCTGTCAGGAGGATCCGTCTCGGAAATCGCACAAGTCTGCGCCGTAGCACCTGTATGAAACAACACCCCCCCCGGGAGGATCGGAATAGGATGCTGCTGTCCGTAGGAATCATGTCACAAGTCGAATGACCGGAGCTAACCGCTGTCTTTCTCCTAGGTCGTTTCGCTCGTCTGGTCCGTCCTCCAAGCTCGACAATCCTTTTTCAGGCCCTACACACCACTAGGCTATGCCATCGACTTTCTCCTCAACGTCGGCGCTCTCCTGCTCTCAGTGACGCTATACTCCTCGGCGCCCCTGCTCCTTAACCTGCTTCTCCTCACAGTCGCCGCCTTTGTCTATCTCGTTCCCGCTCATACCCGAAAGAAGAAGCCCCAGCTTCCTCCCAATGCCCAGTCCAAGAAGAGCTCCTCGGAGCAACCGCTTGGGGTCCTCTCCACCAAGCCCTTCCTGACCAACTACCGCGGCAACATGCTTATCGTCACCTGTATCTGCATCCTTGCCGTTGACTTTCGTCTGTTCCCCCGCCGCTTCGCCAAGGTCGAGACATGGGGCACTTCGCTGATGGACATGGGCGTGGGCTCCTTCGTATTTTCGGCCGGCGTTGTCGCTTCACGGCCGGTCCTCAAGGAGCGCGCCGAGGGCAAGGCCGCACCCCTGAGCACCCGCCTCAAGACATCGCTGCGCCACTCTCTGCCGCTCCTCATGCTGGGCTTCATCCGCCTGCTGAGCGTCAAGGGGCTGGACTACGCTGAGCATGTGACAGAGTACGGCGTGCACTGGAACTTCTTCTTTACCCTGGGCTTCCTACCGCCTTTCGTCGCGTTGTTCCAGTCCGCGCTCAAGGTTCTTCCCTCGTACGCTGGCCTGGCCCTCCTGTTGGGCGTGGTGTATCAGGTGCTTTTGGAGACCACTTCGCTAAAGGCCTACATCCTGACCGGACCGCGAAATGATCTCTTGTCTATGAACAGGGAAGGCGTCTTCAGCTTCTTTGGTTATCTAGCCATCTTTCTTGCCGGCCAAGACACTGGTATGCTCGTTCTTCCGCGGAGCTTGAGCCGCAGCATCAGCGGCAGCAACAACAAGACTAGCGGCACCGTTCAACGTAGGTCTCTCCTGCTCAATATGACCGGTTGGTCCCTCGTCTGGATAGCTCTCTACTTCTTCGCGACCGACTACAAGTACGGCTTTGGCCTGTCCGTGTCCCGCCGCATGGCCAACCTGCCGTACATGCTCTGGGTGGCCGCCTCCAACGCCGTCCTGCTTCTCGCCTTTTACCTTGTGGATGCGCTGCTTTTCCCTTCCTTCTACAGCGCTCAAGATGTCAAGACCGAAAAGGAGCTATATGACATGGCAACGAGCAAGGTGCTGAGGGCGTATAACCGGAATGGGTTAGCCATCTTCTTGCTAGCAAACCTGTTCACGGGACTGGTCAATATGACGGTGCCAACGCTTGATGTCGGCCGGGTGGCGACGGTAGGGATATTGGTCGCATACATGGGTGCTTTGACGGCGGTGGCGGTTGGGTTGGATGAGTACAATTTTACTATCAAGCTGTGAAAATAGTGTGAGGTGATTGTCCGTGAGGTTGATCACATTTTGCGATGCACTCAAAAATGAGGAATCATACTCAATTGGACAACCCAGTAGACGAAACTAGACCATCAGCGTGGCCTCTGTATATGTCATTTTGTGAGAGCGATTGCTGGCATGATCTTTGTTAGGCTATGAAAGAATTCATGTTGGTTACTGTCGTGTAAATTGGGTAATCAACACTGCAAACGGAAGAAGCAGCTGAAAGCAGAGTTTACATAGATCCAGCTCTGGTTCGCTCGTTAATCTGGTACCAGACATCTATAGCTTTACTGAATATTGGAAAGCGTTTGGCTCTCTATCGGGTAGACGCTGTCAGAGTAATACCTATCTCCTGATATTGAAGGCTTTGGAGGAGACGGAGAGAAACACAACAGGACACCTATTAGAGACTTCTGTAGCGTTATGAGCCCTTACTATTTTACTTCTACTATATTATTTACTTTGAACGGAGGATAGTTCCTTCTGAAAAGACCAATAAACCCTCCAAGAGTTCCTTATCCATCTCATGATCGAATAACCAAACTGATCAGAAAACCAGCAGTATCGTATTGTACGTACCGGCCAAACGTAGTCTCTAGTATATATGACAGATGTGGTCCGCATCTGTCAGCCTCTGATGGACCGCTCCGCCGCCACACGTGGCGCAGTCGCTCGGCGCGCGGTCCAAATGGGTGGGTGAGAGTTTGAAAGAAACTTGTACTGTTAACCCTGCACATAACGATCAGCTATATAACGATAATCTGACTATAACGCTCAAGAACACGGTAACGGTGCAGATTAGTATGGGAGTAACGATCAACCTTCGCATTACGATTTCGATCAGATTTCAAAGGCGAGCCGCACCAAAATCGTTATACTTAGGGGGTTCAGTTCAGTTCTGAGACGTCCAGTAACAGGCCGTTACAGCTCATGACGACCCAGAGTGGGTCCTTTGAGCTGTCACCAGTCTTATTATTGGTCCAAAAGCCCAAACTAGCCTGTCTGAGAGTAACGATAATCTGGGTATTACGATCAAGACCTCGGTAACGGACTTGATCGTTATGTGCAGGGTTAACAGTACTACCTAACGCAAGGCAAGGACCATGCAACGAAGTACACGGCAGTCGGTAACGAACTGAGCGAATGAGACCAGGCCGACCGATAAAAGCTGAATGAACTGCGAATCTGAACACACACTGACATAAACAATTCTTCAAAGTTGATGTCCAGGTTGAGAAGGAGGAAGGGGAAAAAAAAAAAAAAAGGAAACGTCACCTGCAAGGCATCGCGTTAACCACTCCGCCAAGGTGACCAACCCGTTATTGGCTGTTTATGGTAGATGGTGCAGTATTTGGACAAGGCGCAACTAAGTATGACTGCCCTGAACATCGCCGCCTCGACGCTTCCAGGTCGATTTCAAACTAGCCACAACGCAACATAGAGCTGCAATCTATCTACTAGTATAACATGTTATGATGAAAGATGCTTGTAGAAGAATTGTAGTATAGACGCCACCGTTCTACTCTTTCTTACATTTTGGAAATTTTCAGGGTGCTACTAGCTCAAGCTTTGCAGTGGATCCGTCATCTGTCGCAGGAGACCTCCTGGAGTTTGAAGAGCCGCCATGCGTAAAAATAAAGTCCGTCAGGGTACCTATCTGTTCATGCATGTTGTTGTTCAGCACATACTAAAATTAATTCCTGACTTGACCGTTCTCCAAGTCCGACTTACCTATGTATGTAAATATGTAAGTACCTAGCTGGGTACGAACCACTCACATGTCCATTACATACGTAATGTGGTATTCCCAGATCTTAAATTGGACATGGAGGGTTGTCACACTTGACCTGCAAGCACTCACTCTGCCCCTTACAGTAGCGTCGTCGTGTCTTGTTTTGTTCTGTAGGTACATTTTCTTTCTCAGTAGTAGCCCTTTGGTCTTTCTCCGCCCTGAACTCCAAACTTTTGGGGGGGGTTCAGGTGTTCGCAGGTTTACGGTGGAATATTGATGTTGATGTACGAGTCGTGTGTAAATCCGGGGTCGGCAGCCGGTTGGGTGTTGGTTGGCTGCGGCCACTTGCCCCATTTTTGGCTTCATTGAGATCTCTCGAGATCGTATACATCATACATACATACCTCTGCAGTATGCGTGTCAGCGAAAGAATTCCCCGGCTGGTTGGGCGCCAGACAAAGAAGGTTCGGCTGGAGTCGCAATCTACAAATCGTCGCTGGAAGGATCAAATAGGGCAATGCAGTGGTGAAACGATCTGACGTTCACTTGGACCCGGTAAACCGTGGTGACATCTGAAAAATAGACGCCATGCGACGGTGAATCAATTGGCCCGTGAACGATCGATACCTCCCTTTTTTTGGCACAAGTTTCCTTTTGGCATCCGGTCTGATATCTGTCCATATGGGTAAAACCCAGGCCTGGTTGTTCTCCTGCTGTCATACAACGTCATTACAGATGTTTCATGAGTGAAAAGGGCGGCAGCCACACCATTCCCCTTGCAAGGATGCGGACCATGCTGGGCGTTCGCATTTTTCCAATGTTGACCTAGACAAAGAAGTTTGGCCGGTTCCATGGAAGACCAAGATCCCTGGAATATGGATCGATTGGCGATCAGTATGGTCCGGGAGGTCAATGCTTTCCAATGCTCCCTGATTCTCCTATGGAACGGGATGGAAAGGGGATTCCTGCGTACGGGATTTTAATCTGGCGGTAAACATGGTCAACACGGCCATACCTCGCGGCGAGAGGCGCAGAAGGCGTTTTAACGAGAGCAGCCCCTTTTGTCGCAGTCTCGGGGTTCTGGTTGCCAATCAACTCCCCCTCGCCAGATGGACTTTTGATATGTTTGAGTGATTAAAATTGCGAATGTAGGCTGTTTGTGAGCCGATTAACCTCGACGCCGGTTTTGAACAGATGTGTGTTCGCTGCACATTTATGCAAGCACTCGCTGCAAGCTGCGAACCTAACCCTTGCGCTTCCCTGATGAGCGATGCGTAAAAGTCTATCCCGAACCGGACAAGCGCGAGGGCTTGCTTCCGGCTACCTTGCTGGTACCCAAAGCCGCCAAACCACAGCCAAACGAAGGTCGACAGTGACGGAGTTACTCGACTTCAAAAGTTGACTTGTAGTAGTGTGGTGAAGCCGTGGAGAGCATTCGGATACGGCAGGGCCGGCCAGGAAATGCGTAGATCATTGGCTCAGATTTCGAAGGTCGGTGGTACATAGCGTGGTTTGTCTGGAGACCGTTGAAATTAGAAAGAGCGGAGCTGGTGAGAGAGAGTCATCTCCTATTCTGCTTAAGCCCAAGTCGACGTCCAGGGTTGAGGACCGGGCTGTGTTGAGCAGCGGGGGGTACGAAGATTTCTTGCATTTGGTCCGTCTTTTTCAAGGTCGGTTGGAGTTGATGTGGTAAGTGGATGAAGTGGGTGAGCGAGTGGGTTTTACGGACTGGAATCGAGATGACGGCAATGCGCGGCCGGTGCATGGCCCAAACAAATCCATTCTGGAAGCTGACAAGGCCTTTGTCTGTCCCAAAGTAGGTGGTCACAGACTGAAACTCGCCAGATTCATGAGATGGATTCCTTTGGAATGAACGATTCCATGTCAAGGGCTGCTGTATTGAAACCTTCACCATGCTGTCGACCATGCGAAGGTAGCATTAGTGGGTCATCCCAAGGTGCTGCACAGACAAGCATTGAGCTGCAGGACCCTAAAGGTAACATAAGGGAAAAACGAGATCAACCGCCGAGTCTTGCGCCCTTATTCATCGGTCTAGTTGGGCGTGGAAACGGAACTGTTGCCCGCCAGTACACTTGCCATTGATGAGAAAGGGCCGAGATATACGCTACAACTGTGATGGATGACATGAGGTCGTGTTTTATTGATTGCTGTAAGATTGGGTGTCATCCCGTTACCTAGGTAGGTACGGCTGTGTAGTGTAAAAGCAGTGGAGAAGGTACCTACTGTACCTTTCTCGACGCCTGGCGCGTCGGTGGGCACATGTACCCGATAGTGCCCCTGGTAACAACCTAGTTTAACAGCAAATGCCCTCGGCTGTCCGCCTGAGTGCACTGCGGGAATGGTGCGCCGAATTGATGACGGCAGCTTGCACTTCCTCATCTAGTTTTTCTTGCCTTACGATTCAAACTAAAGTCAAAAACGCGACTCCTTTGCTACACCACACGATCGAACATTTTCCCTTCCGGTTGCATGCCGGCCTCGACAGAGCGGGAAGGACGGTCATCGTACAGCAAAGTGTCAGGAACACCCTCGGATCCGCCCGTCGCAGTCTCTCAAGAGCCGACTCGGATTCGCCCAACTCCATCGGACCGCTTGTTCTGTGACTGAGAAGAGCCCAAAGCAAACAAGGACTCCCCGGGCCCTGACTGCTGGGTTATCTTCCACTACCACGCGTTGCCGACATTGCATTTGCACCACTTTGACATCCGACGACAGGAGGCACTCAAACCTCAACACCGGTTTGCAATACCCCTCAGAAAGGAACTGCGAAACTCAAGGACCAAGATACCTTAGTAGTGACCGCCGGCCATACGTACAGGTAAGATTTGGTCTAGCCTGTTGGTGAAAACAGCTACAATAAAGGTACTGCATTACTACCGCTAGTGAGGTCGGCTACCTAGTAAGCGGTTGCTTAGTTCTACGGTTGGCTCCCGTCTGTACGCAAACAGCCTGAGGCATTCGGCTCGAAAAAACTTCTTTTTTTTATTTGGTCGTACTGTGTTCCAAAGTGGTAGCCCGTCCCGGACGTGTCAAGCACCATCGTCGCCTTTTTTTTTTCTTTTTTTTTTTTCTTTAATCTCTCCTGTCGCTTTCATTCTTCCTTCCCACCGTCATCCCCAGCTCTGGCTTCTCGGGCTTGCTACTTAGTAGAGGTACCGGACCAAGTTGAGCAAGCCCAGAACAAGCAGACCCCCCCCCCGGGAGACCCAACTGGGACTGGGCAATCCATCGCAGCGTTGCCCACCTGCGTTGGGCCAGAGTAGCAGCCGAGAGCCAGCTCCTTGCCCACACAACATCAAAACATTTGCCCAGTGTCTCCTCTACCTAGAACTAGTCGGTCCGCCGCTTCGCTTCGCACCTCGCTGTCTTCACCGGCGGCCATTTTCACCCCCCGTCTCTCTCTCTCCTCTGCGCATCAGAGGGCGGAAAATGTCTACTGCTTTCCAAACGACGCCAAACCAGTCCATATCAGTATCCGCTACCACGTCGCCGTCCAATCGCCAATATTCGTCGTTCCACCCCGGCCCGACAACGCGAGAAGGCCCCGGCTCCGGCTACTATGCAAACCAGCACAACGCCGGACAATCATCGCCGCACACATCATCGCAACAACACTCCCGAAGACCTAGCGCCTACGACCAACCGACCGGCTTCGAGCCTCACATGAGCGCCCGCACCGCCTTTGCCCAGTCCATCCCGGCTCCCGTGACCTCCATTGCTTCGGACCAACCACCGTCGTCTTCGGACAGAAGGCGAAATAATATGCCTACCGCCGTACCTCCTCGAACATCGTCTCGCCATGACCCAAACACCAGCTCTCGACGCGCCCAACAGGCGGCCGACCGGGCCGCTGCATCTCGACAATCTAATACGAATGGCACCATGGACCCAGCCGTCGTAGACGAGGCTGCCGCTCGGAGCCGTCGACAACATCAAATGACACAGGATGCGCATCAAAGAACGACCAGTTCGCGAGGGAATCCCACGCCAACATCACTACCCGTCCGCTCTCAGCCCAATGCCACCAGCTCGAGACAGCAGTCGTCCAGAGAAGCGAGCGAGATCCTCAACAACATACTAATACAACAACCCGAAATAGATGTAGAGCGGGAGCGGGAGCGATTGGCTCAAGCACAAGCACAAGCTCATGCGCAAGCACAAGCGCAGGCACAAGCGCAGGCACAGGCACAGGCACAGCAGGCGAGTAACTACAACCACCACCACCGTCAAGAGACCGCGTCGCAGGCTGTGGCGGCTCCTGGAGGCGACCACGGAGAGGAAAGTCGGCGTGGTCATAGAAGCCGACACGATCATTCCAAGCGAGAAAAGCACACCAAATTTGGCGACTATATTCTCGGCAATACGATTGGAGAGGGTGAATTCGGCAAGGTCAAGCTTGGGTGGAAGCAGGAAGGCGGCGTCCAGGTACGTAGGACGAATAATGTCTTGCCGCCCATAAATATGCTGTTTACTGATTTACCCATGACCAGGTCGCCATCAAACTCATCAAAAAGGACACAGTAGGCAACAACCCATCTCGCATGGCAAAGATTATGCGGGAGGTTGCGATTCTGAAGCAACTGACCCATCCAAACATTGTTCGGTTACATAAGATGGAGGAGTCTGACAGGCATTATGGTATTGTGCTCGAGTATGCATCGGGAGGCGAGCTGTTTGACTACATCCTCAATCACCGGTATTTGAAGGACAATGCCGCCCGGCGATTATTTGCCCAGCTCGTGTCTGGCGTAGGGTATCTGCATAAGAAGGGTATCGTGCATCGTGATCTGAAGCTGGAGAATTTGCTTCTAGATCGAAACCGCAACATCATCATCACAGATTTTGGGTTTGCCAATACCTTCGATCCCAATCAGGAGCTTTCCGAGGAGGAAGAGCTCAACCTTTCGGATCGCGAGTTTGTCAAGCGCATGGGCCTCGATAAGGTCAATGACGCTGGCTGGCGAAAAGGAGATCTTATGCAGACTAGCTGTGGCAGTCCATGCTACGCAGCTCCAGAATTGGTAGTTAGTGACTCCCTCTACACCGGAAGGAAAGTAGACGTCTGGAGCTGCGGCGTCATCCTGGTGAGTTAGCCCCCCGTCCTGCCGCCTGAACCATAGCTGACGTTAGTTCAGTACGCCATGCTTGCTGGCTATCTCCCTTTCGACGACGATCCGGCGAATCCCGAAGGCGATAACATCAACTTGTTATACAAGTACATCGTCAACACGCCTCTCACGTTTCCCGAATATGTCACGCCACATGCTAGGGATTTATTGCGGAGGATATTGGTACCTAATCCGCGAAAGCGAGCGGATCTCTTTGAGGTAGCCCGTCACAGCTGGTTGAGCGAATATTCGCACGTTGTCGAGTTCATCACGTCCTCCACTACCACACCTAGCGAGATCCAAAACACGACAGTACCTGCCGAGGACGAGGGAGAGCCTCCTCACCTTGCTCGTAGCGCTTCGGTACGCGAGGCGCCGAAGAAGTCAACCGCCTCGCCGGCCATCGGTGGCTTGGTTAGCAAGCAAGGCACTGTGGACCCCGAGGCAGAGGCTGCTTACGCTAAACAGCAGCGCGATAACAAGCGTCGGACAGTACAGGTCGAATATGTTGCTCCGAATACCACAACTCAAAGAGGTGATATTGCGGGACAACAGCAGCCCTCCAGTAACGCCAACAGAAACCGTAACGAGAGTCAGGCACCAGTGGAATCCTCAGACAGTCGCCCAACCACATCGGCCAAGGATAAGCAGCTCTCCCAGGGCCCCTCCGCCCCCAAAGACGCCTACAACAACAAACCCCCGGTTTCCTTGAGAAGACCGCCAAGTTCTCAGCAGAATGGTGGAAATGCTCCCACTACGGGTAACGCAGTGGCTCCTCCTAGGCCGAGCCGTGACGGCCGTCCCACCGCCGACAACCAGTATCTGTCAGGGGCAGCAGGTGCACCAACCCAAAGGCCTACTACTGGCGGGTCCATGCAGTCAGGAAGACCTTCGTACGCCCAACCAGCACCACCTGAAGTCGCTGACGCTAACGTACACGGCAGAATCCAGCAGCCTTCCAAAGGATCCGGCAGCAGTCACTTTGGCGTACCTACAACCACCCCCGCCGAGCAGCAACCGAGCGAAAGCGCCGAATATGGCAGGCCCAGCATCAGCACGGGCTCTAGGTTTGACAAGGTACGGGAAGATGGCGCTGTCAAGGGCCACAAAAGGTCCAGCACTATGGGCGAAATCGGCGGCAAGCTCTTTGGCCGGAGCGGCTCGTTGTTTGGAGGTAGGAAATCCAAGCGACAGCAGGAGCTTCAACAGGCTGGAGAGAAGACCAAGAGGTATCCCCCTGTTAGCATGAACAACTCTATGCCAGGCGGTGAGAATGGCTCTCGGCCGTCCTTGGATTCTAAGCGATCTCGCCGGTCCTTCTCGATGGGAATGGGGAAGAAGTCTTCTGGAGGCAGTATCACTGGTTCCAATGGCTCTCAGGAGAAGTCTAATAAGCGGTTCTCTTTCATCCCCCCTTCGCTATCAAGGGCCTTCGGCTACAACAAAGAGGATGAGCCTCCAGCTCTCGATTCACAACAGGACCTGCCCATCCAGGAGCCCTCATCCGTTGACCAATTTCTGGGCCGGGAACAAAATGTGAGCGCGACCACTGTTGACGGGATGTACACTCAGCTTCAGGACTCGCAACAGGGCTCACCAGCGGTCAACACTCAATACCAATACGGACGACCATCCGCTAGCCAAGGCTTCATGCCCGGGACCATGCCTAACGCTGGATCGGACCCGTCTGTCAACAGCATGCCTCAGGCACCTGGGTCGACTCCTCAACTGCAGGCCATGATACAGCAGGACGGATTATACGATGCCCGCAAGGGTAACAACCGGGCGAATCGAGGTGTTCTGCAAAAGAACAAACGTTTTGTGGACTATGAAGGAGATGGCTTTGCGCGACCTCACGATCACTCCGGCAGCAGCGGTCCTGCAAGAAAGGTTATGGACTTCTTCAGGAGACGCGGCAAGGCTCGGGGTGGTGAAAATAACTGAAGTGATGGCGAAACGGATATACCATCGATATATGAGCTTTTCGCTCGCAGCCGATCAATGAAATAGGGCTGGACATTCGCTTCGTTTTTATTTTCGGCGGCCCTGTGGTGGCTTGCGCGGGACCTGACGGTCGGCTATCTCGACGGCTGGGTTTTGGGTCACGCAGCTTACTTGCGAACGGGAGTTCGTCAATATGCCTTTGTAATCATTCGAGATCGAGCAACGAACAGATCTTAAAAGCCATTTCCCTGATCTCAATTGGCGGCTGAGCGATAGGTCTATATCGAGTCATCTCACTGTTGTATCAGAAATCAGTGGCAACCTCGGATGCGGATATACCCATAGCTACGAATGTTGCTTATATCTACTCATTGCGACGGCTAAAGAAGGGAGACCGAGTGTGTGTGGCGGGGAGAAAGACGGATGTTCCCTCCATGGGCAGGTTGCCATAACGGGGGCTAGGACGGGGCTGCGAAACAAGAAGACATCTTTTGTGCCACTTTTGTAATAAGTTGTTTTTTGTTATTTTTTTTTCTTCTGCATTCTTCTGTCTGTCTTCGTATCTCTCTACTCCTTGTTGGCAAAGGGAGTTACAATCGAATGTGGGATGCCCTCTACTATTGTTTAGCTGGAGTTGTTTTGGTGTTAAAGGTTCCAGAGACTTTCTTTTTCCAGCTTATAGGGCAAGCGGGGGATATGTATGGTAGTGAGTGGTTTTGTCATTGATTATCTATCACCTAGTTTGGCATGCATGAAGGGGCGTACGATATCCTTTCCTCTGCGAACAGTATCAACCTCTATGTACCTGTTGAGATGTCACGGATCATATGGTTATGATTTCTTTTAGCGAAGCCTGTTTACACTTTTGCCGTATTTAACTTGTCATCTTCACATCTTCATGAGCACGCGGAGTAGAAGATAGGTTTGATGTCGAGGAACTGGTGTCTGATGATTCACAAGGAGGAGATGTCGATAAGGGTGTGCATCGAGTGGGCATTCTCTTATGTTGCTCGTGGCGGGCGAAGTTGAGCGATGGCATGCTGCCGACGGCGGGGACCCATGTGCACAAGGTGGCGATTGAGTGGTATGACCATTGTAGGTAAACACTATACTGTGGCGATGAAGTCGTGGAAGTGAGGCTCTTGGAGTTGAATGATGTACCTCTACTGCAAAGTGGAACGGAGTTTGTACATACCCAACCTGCAACGCACTGATTGACGGACCACTGAGCGTGCACGGCCTGTGAGCCCTGGCGTGCCTGGTCCAAAGTCCAAACACGATACCATGAATGGGGAGACCTTGATGGCTAGACCAGACCGTTCACAGCCCCTGAATCCAATGGCTAGACCTACCTGACCTCCAAGGTAAACAAAATCGCGAAATGGTACGTACTGGCAGCCGTTCGCCACTGCCAATTGTTGACTCACAACTGTCAGGCCACCTGCTGAGTCCGGTCCTTATCAGGGTCACCGTACCCCGCCGCCGGGCATTGGATTCCCTTCCGACGGAAGCTTGGAACTGCCCCGCCAAAATTCACCTTTCCGCGTCCGCGAATTCCACTATCAGGTCTCCGCGCCCAATTCACTTTACTACACCACGCTAGTATCGAATTCAACAAAGCAACATGGCCGACAGCGCTGCTACCACTCCCGCACCCCCCGCCGAACAGCAGCCTCCCGCCGCTGCTCCCGCTGCCGCCCCCGCTGCCGAAGGCGCTGAGGGCGAGGGCGAGGGTCCATCCAAGAAGGCGCAAAAGAAGGCTGAGGCCAAGGCCAAGAAGGAGGCCGAGAAGGCTCGCCGCGCTGCTGAGCGTGAGGCCGCTGCTAAGGCTGCCGGCAAAACCACCGGACCGACCGAGGATCTCGCCAAGGACAACTATGGTGTCGTCAAGGAGAGGAAGGGACAATTCGAGCTGTCGGCTGATGTCGAGGATGTCAACTTGAAGAACATTGGCGAGGAGCACGTCGGCAAGGCTGTCATTGTTAGGGCCTGGGTCCAAAATGCCAGAATCCAAGGGTAGGTTTGCTTCTCCGGACCTGTTGTCTGTTCTACAGCCACCAACGCAGCAAGATGGGCTGACCGGCTTCTTACACTGTTACAGCGCCAAGATGGCATTCGTCGAGCTGCGCGAAGAGGGCGCGTGGACCATCCAGGGTGTTTTGGTCGCCAGCAACGAAGGCACGCCTGTGAGCAAGCCCATGGTCAAGTTCGCGGCCGGTATCAACCCCGAGAGTTTCGTCGTCGTCGAGGGTACCGTCCAGAAGCCCCTCGAGCCCGTCAAGAGCTGCAAGGTTTCCAACTACGAGCTGCACATCCGCAAGATCTTCGTTCTCGCCGCTGCCCCCCAGATGCTCGGCATGACTCTGGCTGCCGCCAACCGTCCCATCACCAACTTCAGCGACGAGGAGCCCGCCCCGGAGAAGGCTGCCGAGGATGGTGTCGATAAGCTTTCCATCGCCGCCGAGTCCTCCATCCCCGCCGCCACCATGCTCACCCATCTCGACAACATTATCATGCACAAGCGCGCCCCTGTTCAGCAGGCTATTGCCGATATCCGTATGGAAGTCAAGGATTTGTTCAGGTCCTACCTCAAGAGCCACGGCTTCAAGGAGTTTGAGCCTCCCTGCTTGATCGGTGCTGCCTCTGAGGGTGGTGCCAACGTTTTCCGCATGCCCTACTTCGACAAGGAGGCTTTCCTCGCCCAGTCTCCTCAGTTCTACAAGCAGTTTGAGATTGCTGGCGGCAGGAAGCGCGTATTCAGCATTGGTCCCGTATTCAGAGCCGAGAACTCCAACACCCCAAGACACATGACTGAGGTAAGCTAGGCGAAGGATGTTGGAAATGTAAGGGCAGTTTTGGGGCTGACATGTGTCCTCCTAGTTCACTGGTCTCGATTTGGAAATGGAGACCAAGAAAGACTACAGAGAGGTTCTCCTCATGCTCGAGGGCGTCTTGCTTCACATCTTCCGCGGCATTAAAGAACGCTGCGCGGCCGAGATCGAGCTCGTTCGCTCCGTTTATCCCGCGGAGGAGTTCCTTCTCCCCGAGCCTGGCAAGGAGGTCAGGTTGACCTTTGCTGAGTATGTATTTCCCTAGCAAACCCCACCTGCCCCTGAAAATCGCCATCACCGTGATAGCTGACGCGGCTGAATTCTAGGGGTCAGAAGCTTCTGCGCGAGGAGGGTCCCGAGGAGTTCCGTAACGTGACCGACGATGAAGACATGAGCACCCCTCAGGAGAAGGCCCTTGGCGCCATTGTCCGCAAGAAGTTCAACACGGACTTCTACGTGCTCGACAAGTTTCCCGAGGGTGCGAGACCCTTTTACGCCAAGCTCGACGATGCCAACCCCAAAGTCACCAACGCCTTCGACTTCTTCCTCCGCGGCCAGGAGATCTTGTCGGGTGGTCAGCGTATCAATGACCCCGAGGAGCTCGAGGCCCGCATCATCCAGAAGGGTGTTGACCCCAAGAGCGCCGGAATTAAGGACTACGTCGACGTGTTCAGACAAGCCGGTGTGCCTGCCCACGGTGGTGGTGGCATCGGTCTTGACCGCGTGGTTGCGTGGTTCCTTAACCTGCCTAGTGTCCACCTTGCGGCGTACTACCCCAGGACGCCCAAGAGGTTGCTTCCTTAAATGACTTAATCATCGGTGGGGGAATCGGAAGATGTGCGATTTGTGTTGTGAAGCCACGAAGCGTGTTGGTTTTACTAGATTTTTCACGACATAGAGCTGATGCCAAACAAACAAAAAGTTACTATGATTCTTTGACGATGATACATCTTGCGAGACTTGACGCACGGGTTAGGCTTGACGGACGACGCCTGTCATACGACCACAATGAAGCTAGCTTGAATTCTGCGTTTTTGGTGAGTCGCTCGGGTTATTCGGCCATGAAGACTACCTACTGTAAGGCCTTTGTTACGACTTGGGTATTGCACCACGACAACGGATGGCTGAGGTCTTTGTCAAGGGGAACGGACGTAAGCTGCACCGGCGACCGCAGCTAGGTACCTGCAGCGCATGGGCTTTGCAACCACATGAAGCGATGCCTCGCGCTGCAGTGGGTGGTGTCGTTATCAATGAAAGGTGCACTTAGCTCCGCCATTCCTCTTCATCGAACCAGGCCGTCAATCACAGTAGTATCTTCCTTGCCATCAAAAAGTTACCTTGGTCTCAGTATCAGCGTCTGGTTTCACACTAGGGGGTCGGAGGCTGGGTTACGTGCTGCAATGGCAGGAAGGTGTACATAGGTAGTAAATGGGCCTTGCACTACCTAAAGGTGAAGGTAAGCTAAAGCGTGCCATTTATGCGAAGCAGCCATGGCAGCCACCCTGCAAATGTTGCTTTGCCGACTTCTTGCTTGGACCCAGCCAAACTGCCACATTTGGCTTGTGCAGCTGTCGCATTGACCGCCGCTTTACTTGTATACACATAGATATGCATCACCTCGTCAGCGGCATTGCCAAAGAATTTGGAAGGTTCCATCTCGTCCATCTTTCTGCTGATCGCACGAGTTTGCGGATTGCGACTATTGGATACCAGAACCATAGCTAATCTGCTCACCGTCCGATATGAGCATTGTGTTGCGGACCTGTGAGCTTCATTGGTGGTGCTATAACAACATTGAATGATCAATGCGACCGGTCAAATGACTGCTGAAAAAGGAAAACCGGGGGAAGCTTGGTCGTCCCAATCGATGGGTCATTGCGTGTTCCCACTTCTTCCATGTGTTCCTCTTGTCCACTACACCTCAGTAGTGTAGTGTAAAATAAATTCAAGGGACCTCTTCCACATCATAACAAGCGATACACTTATCCAGCCATACGCCACGTTACGGCAACCACTCAACGCATCTGGATCTGAATCGTGAATCTAGAAAAGACGGAAAGTAGATAGAAGGCTTAAGGGAACGCTCACGTGCCCCAAAGTATAAACTAGGTTGGGTGACATTGGATACCACCCAGGAGCGACTCACGGCAAGCCCTGTTTCCATTCAGCCCTCACCGCCGCGGAGAATACCTATCAACAAACTCCGCCGCATTGGAGTCCGGGATGAGGTCAGCGGGTGGCACGCTTGAACCCTTTCACACCTATTTGAAGTGACGAATTCGGCCTAGCGTGCCGATTGGTGAAGCGAGCCAGCCTCCCGTCTCGCAGCGGCCTCCCAGGGCACTAGGTACCTATACCCAGCCAGTTGGCCCCACCAGGCAACGACAGTCAACGCCAAGCCTGTTGTCGATCCCCCGGTCTTTGCCCCTTCCACCCACGTCCCACCTTAAGTTGTTCACCTCTTCCCTTTCTTGGCACGGCCTTATAAACCCCGGTGCCTATCTGCTACCTGCCCAACGTTGTCTCTACATCTGTCCGACTTCCCGGCCCAAGCAACCAACCTAGTAGTGATAATCCCCAAGCCACTTGGCATCAACAACTTCGTTTCGGACTTACAACATCCCCCCCGCATCTGCATTTTCGAGCCTTCAGTTATCTTTCTTTTCCGTCGGTTGCAGAGCAGTGCGGTTGAACAAGTACACGCCCTCCCTCGAACGAGTTGACCGGTCCATTTCGATGAAGGAACCTTTGAATAATTCCTCGTACACAAATCGCATTCGCTCCTGGGTAAACCCCAAGACGCATGGAGCTCCAGGCCCCGTCAGCTTGCTTCCCATAAGCAATTCTCCTCCCATCACCACCACTACCACAACCGACACCACTCCCACAGTCGGCCAGAATGCCACGCTCAACGACAGCAGCCGCGGCGGGAATGTGCCCTCCGCGCACGAACAGCCCCAGACCTCCACAGACTCTTCATCAACCGGCGGCCATCACAAGGAGGATAGCAGTAATGGCGCCAAATCCCCGACGGCTGCATCACACCAAGCTGCGGGGCAGGGGCCTGAGTTAGAAACTACCGTCTCTGCTGCCGCTCAGGAACAAGAGCAGAAGCAGAAGCCGAACGTCGCAGTTAGATTTGGGAAGGTCCTCAAGCAGGTCTTGTTTCACAACAAGCTCGTGAACTTGATGTTGGTCTTTGTCCCTGTTGGCATTGTTGTCAGCCAGCTACCAGGCTCTTCGCCCGGTCTCATCTTCGCCATGAATGCCCTTGCCATCGTTCCTCTTGCCGGCCTCCTCAGTTATGCCACCGAAAGCGTGGCCCGTAAGCTTGGAGACTCGCTCGGCGCCTTGTTGAATGTCACGTTCGGCAACGCTGTAGAGCTGATCATTTTGTAAGCCCAAAAATGAAGAAGAAAAAAAAAAAAGTCCCCTAACTTTTTGGGACTGCTGTGCTAACACACCTATCTTCGATAGCATGTACGTTTTCTGCCCTGCCAGTCCAGGTGCGCCATTCCCTGTCCAAATTTGTCCATGTGCTTACAAAGTCCGTTTCGTTCAACGTTTACAGCATCGCCCTCGTCAAAGTAAGCTTTCCGAGTTCTAATCGCACACCACGGGGTTAATGTTGCTAACAACGGTTTCAGGACGAGCTCAGCATCGTACAGGCTTCGCTCCTTGGCTCAATCTTGGCCAACCTGCTCCTCATCCTGGGCATGTCGTTCTTGCTTGGCGGTCTTCGTTTCCGTGAACAGGTTCGTTCAATCACCTGCTTGAAATGTGAACCCTTAATGGAGCCTTGTCATTGACTCAACTTGTGCAGATTTACAACAGCACCGTCACCCAAATGAGTGCTTGTCTTCTCAGTTTGAGTGTTATTAGCCTCGTCCTGCCTGTATGCTCATCCTCGTGCCATCTTATTTGATTATGACCTGCTGACGCTCTTACAGACTGCCTTTCATTATTCTTTTACGGACGTGAATGACGCCGACAAGAAGACTTTGAAGATCAGCCGCGGCACCAGTGTTGTAAGCTTTGACTTATTTCCGACGGCAAACTTCCAACGCTGACTTCTCACAGATTCTTCTGCTCGTATACGTCATCTATCTTCTCTTTCAGCTCTTGTCTCACTCTTACCTTTACGAATCCAC
The DNA here is from genome assembly GCF_000213175.1 of Neurospora tetrasperma FGSC 2508. Lineage (NCBI taxonomy): Eukaryota > Fungi > Ascomycota > Sordariomycetes > Sordariales > Sordariaceae > Neurospora > Neurospora tetrasperma. Next base: position 3,241,461 of record NW_009799179.1, read on the forward strand.
CCCTCAGCATATTATTGATGAGGAGTCTACTCCGGGACCCGCCGCCGGCTGGCTCGATTCCTCAAGCTCTGGCAGCGACTCTTCGACAGATTCGGACTCGTCGGACTCGGACTATTCCCGCGAGACAGTCTCCAAGAGAATGAAACGTGTAATGCGTGGTGGTCACCGCAGGAGAAAGTCAAGCATCATTTCCAACCTTACGAGCGAGAGCGTCGTTGCAGGTCAAGAAAGGACCCCTTCGTTCGGCACCAGTGATGCTGTCCCTGGCTACGATGAAGCCACACAAGAGGCATCGTCATCGCGACCCGCACTGGCCGTTAATTTGCGTAGTCCTACAACTGAAGGAAACGAGGAGGCTGTTGAAGACGAGAAGCATCACCGCAGGCGGCACCGGTATAAGCGACACATGAAGAAGCATCGCAAGCACAAGCACAAGAAGCATCACCACAACGGATCTCAGGAGTGCATGAATGGACAAACCATCGATGAAAACGCCGAGATTCAGCCGGATGTTGCGCCAACACTGTTATCGCCTGGCGAGCCCCGTTGTGTCGACTTTGCCGTGGAACCTGCTAGCTCTGCCGATAACGCTCAGGCTGAGACGTCAGCTGGCCGCCGCCCTTTCCCCGGTCTTCGCGGCATGTCCCTTCGTCCTGTTGCCAGGAACTTGGCGCCGGCTGTGTTTGTCACTGGCCCTGATTCCGTCAACTCTCCACCGGCCTCTTCCGGCCCTGTTCCGCGCGTCCGTTACGGCATTCGCAGGACGAACTCGCTGCCGGACCGCCTCAGCCAATCACTGTACCGTCCTCAGGGTGCCTTGATGCCTTCGCAGATTCCAATGTCCGCTGTTGTTGACGGCGCTATCCCCGATAAAGACGGCGATCATCCCGACGACTTGTCCCGCGTCAGCGCTATCATCCTCTTGCTCGTATCTACCGTCTTGGTAGCCGTCTGCGCCGAGTTCATGGTTGACTCGATTCACGACCTGGTCGAGACTGCCAAGGTTCCAGAGCTCTTCATTGGCTTGATTATCCTTCCCATCGTCGGCAACGCCGCTGAACATGTCACGGCTATTACCGTTGCCATGAAGAATAAGATGGATCTGGCGATCGGCGTCGCTGTGGGTAGTTCTATCCAAATCGCCCTCTTCATCACGCCGCTTGTCGTCATTATTGGTTGGTGCATGGACAAAGACATGACGCTCTACTTCACGCTGTTCGAGACGGTCTGTCTGTTCGTCTCAGCTTTTATCGTCAATTTCTTGGTGTTGGATGGCAGGAGTAACTACTTGGAGGGAGCGCTGTTGTGTGCGACATACGTCATCATAGCCTTGGTGTCATTTTACTCCCCTAACCCGACCGAGCCGGGCCAGAGTGCTTAGAGAGACGCCACAGGGACGGTCAATGTCACAGAGGACGAAGGATATGGTTGATTCATAAGGAATATGCGGAAGCTATGAGGGAGGACATTTTATACCTTTTCTTTCTACATGCCAGCACACCGGATCACGGGATGTAGCTGAGCTGTTTATGTACTTGCTGCTTCAATGTGCATCAGTTACTGGGCTGGCACGGTTGGTTGGATTCTGGTCTGTGGCAGCAGTTTGGGGAACGATTACCGGTACGGGTACGGCTCTGACGAAATGGGACTGGCCCGATGTTAATGATGGCTGCTGGACACCAAGCGGTAGAATATCATGCGATAATGGAATCACGAATTGACCTGGGAGCGAATTGTGCTGCATATGAACCAGTCTAATGTAATGTTGACATCTGATATTCACTAGTATCAATGTGGTTACCTCTTATCTTTGATGCCCGGCTCCTAGTGAACAGCGAGAACGTTGAAAGGGGCAACCCGGCCGTAGTTATTAACAGTGCGCAGCTAGAGTGTGTTACCTTGACACTACAGTAATACGGTACGGCAACAGTTCAGTCAGTCGTTCAGTCGGTGCCGGCCTCACTGCAGCTGCAGCAGAACGCGGCGCTCCCCTGCAAAGATCATGCTTGTCCCCCGTAAAAATGCCGATCCACCAAAACCACTACCATATTCATAACAAGATAAAACAACGAAATCAAGGGCTAAATACACAAGTTCAACTGCAATCGAATGCCCTATTACCATAGAGGTAGTTCTTCTTTTGATTCCACGCTTCGCTGTATGATTGATCGTTGCTAAGGAAGCGTTACGAGCGGTCCCGTCTGCCTTTGTTTTGGTGGATCAGTTTTGGAAGGGGTGGGGAGCGAGAGATGGAACCTTTCGTGGCTTCGCGTGGATCGACCCGCGCACTCAATTTCACAATTGTCGGACCCTCGACCGCCGTAGCAAATCGTCGCCAACTCCGCGTCCACAACCACGACTGTAAAGGGAATTTCGCACCATGACTTACGACTGGGATCCCTATAAAGACATATGCCATCGTCTCTACGTTGACGAAAGGCGAAGCTTTGCCCAAGTTGCCCGGTATATGGCAGAAAACCATGGATTTACCCCCAGGTACGTGAACAACACTCTTCGTCCATCTCCCTCGCCGTACACAGTACAACGAATGGGAGTCTTGGGCGGTGTATACAGCTCGCGCAGCAAAACTGCAGCTTTGGACAGCCTGTTCCTCAACACCAAACTTTCCACGTAGTTTACCTTGCTTGGCTTACTGACCATGACGCTTTATTTCCAGCCGGCGTACCTATTGGTACAAGTTCAGGGAATGGGGCTGGCCCATCAGGGTCAATAAAGCCTACAGCAACACCGAGTTGATTGCCAGAGTCAAGGAACTATGGGAACAGAACCTCAAAGCAACCGAGATGGTGCGCGTCCTCAATGAGGAAGGCTACGACATAAACGATCGCACGCTCAACAGGATCCGTCAAAAGTACAATTGGAAATTGCGCTTGAAGACTATCCAAGACTTACGAAAAGGCATCATCAGGCCGCCTGGGCAACCGGCTAACGGAACAGATGATGACGACAACAATGGCAGTGACGGTGACAGTGATTCCGCTGATGATAGCGACAATGACAGCGAAGAGGTAAGTAGCGAGGAGGACGAAGAAGATGATGATGAGGAGGAGGAAAACGCCGCCGAAGACAATGGACAAGGGTCGTCTAACACACATGGCCAACGCCAACATCAGCAACAGCAACACCAGAAATCAGCATCTGCAAGTTTGCCACTTGGCCCAGATGACGAACTGACCCCCGAACAACGTGCTCGCAGAGAAGAGAGGCGCCGGGTGCTCGAGCAAGAGTCGGCAGAACGTTGGGCTCTCAAGAAGCGACGACGGAGAACCAAGGGGTGGGCAGGCCTGCCTCCAGACCCGAGTGGTCTGCCTCCTCGCTTTCCATCCGAGACAACCCTAGACGAAGCCAAGGTCATCCTGCAGCTCGACGCTGCGGCCTACAAGACGCTGCGGGAGAACTTTGAAAAGATTTGCAGGGAGAACAACGTAATCAAGAAGACAATTGCCGGGCCCGAGAAGTGGGAAGCCATGAAGGAGCAGATGATCCGCGATAGCATGCATCTCCGCGCCATCATGTGGGATCAAGCCAACATGGAGCAGAAGAAGATCGCGATCGATGTTATCTGCTGCGACGTGACCAAGCGGATCAGGACGATGCAGTCACACATGACACTAGCACAGGCCCGCAACCTCCTCGGGCTGAATCCGGAGCAGGGTAGATACATTCGCGGCACGCTTTACCTGCTACTGGGTCAGGAGAAGTTTGGGTTCAAGCATGTCGAAGGTATCGACAAGTGGAATGAAATGGTACAGAAATGGTTCGACACCACGGAACTATTGCAGGAACTCTTTCCTCCAGGCTGTGAGCACTGGCCTAACGCCAAAGAGAGGAAGAGGGCTATCGAGCTGCTGGCCCGTGACGGAATGAGAAGATACAGAGGCGATCAAGCAAAGTTGGAGAAGGATGCTTTGAACCCACCGCCTCCCAAGGTTCCTAGAAAGCGTGCTCCTCCAAAACCGAAGCCGGTCCCGACGCCCGCTCAACTTGAGGCGGCTGCGAAGAGAGCCGAGAAGGCTGCTGAGAAGGCCGCGAAGGCCGCTCAACCCAAACGGGGCCGTGGCCGACCCCCGAAGAATAATACGGTGGGGCCATCAACGGCAACGGCAACGGCCACGGCAACGGTGCCGCATACAGCTGTGCGGCTCGCGCCACCGGAATCGTCAAGCTCGGAGGAGAGCGAAGCGGATCAGGATGCCCAAGATGCGGACAACGGCAACTTGGATCCGGATTATCTGCTGCAACAGTCAATTGAAGCCGACACTTCGTTTGGGAGTTATTCTGCCAACACTCATGTTGCCAGTGGAAGGGGCAGTGCTGGCGCCAACGTCGGTGCCAATACAATTACTGCCCAGTCCTCTTCACACACTCCGAATCTTGCTCAAACTCAAAGTCGGCCCCAAACCCATTCCCAAGCTACGCAGAATTACACAACCAACCGTAACCATATGCAGCAAAGTTATGCCCCTTCGAACCATGGCTTAACCCAGTCTCAGACCCAACCGCCACCCCTCGCCATGTATACACAGCAACAACAGCAGCAGCAGCGACAGCAACAGCAACAGCAACAGCAACAACGCATCCAGCAGGAAGCCATCCAGCGGCAAGCAAGAGCCCGACAGCAGCACTTCCAGCAAACCGCCTCCGTCCCCCCAGTCCAAGTCTCACAGCCAGTGGCAACTACCTCGTCAACCTCCACCACCTCGTCCTCCATGGCCATCTACTTCCGCCTTCACGCATCCTCGCCTCTCCAAGGCGTGGTCTCGCGCATTTGGATCGCCACCCTATCGGGCCGCTCCGTCCAGGAACTACGCAGCACCGCAGTGGCCAACTATCCGGGCGTGGTGTGCCTGGCAATCGAGGGAATCGTCAAGGATGGAAAAGGCGGAGAGTTGCCGTTACCGGTTAGCGACGACATGGAGATGGAGGCGTATTTGCAGCATATCCAGGGCATGGGGAGCGGAGCACCGACGTTTAGTGTTATGCTTGTGCCGGCGGCAACAGCGGCGACGGCAGCTGGAGGTGTGGGGGGGTCTTGGTGAGGGATTGGCATAGGAGTGGCTGTGGCAGGGGTGATGTATCTCGCTCTATGTATGATTCTATGGGAGTTTTTCGGGCATTTACCAATTTCTCGCCCCTTCCAGATTTTGATGGCTTTTAGGAGAGCCTCAGGCTGAAAGTAAGCAGAGCAGACGAGAACCGTTGTTGAGGATGGAACATGAGTGCCAGGCATACATGGAGCATAAATGACACTATGTGAACGACAGCGTGGGCTTGCGGAGTACGACGTCCAGTTCAACGTCCGGATGGCCCCAAATCTCGGAGTTTCCAAGTCGGACATCGGCCGGTAGTGCTCCGGCGTTTGCGGTGGATTTTTCCCTATTTTCCGGCGGAGGCCTCCACTTTCCCCGATCCGTACCCGAACGACGACGTCATGGGGTGCCAGGGGGCTTAGACTACTGCAGACGCTGCCCCTGCGCCTAGTGGGTTATTTGGGGGTGGAGAACCATGACACCCTGCCAGTTCAGGGCATATTCTGCGGGGTACAGCGGCCGACTGTACCAGGTAACGGGACTTCTCCTTCTTTTCTCATCGTCACTTGGAATTCGGTATGCTAAGAGACTCGACTGGTTCCAACTGGCACCTACTGACTTAAGCAAGTATCACCATGATGTAGTCGGGTATAATTTGGATGCGTGCATACTTATGTTGCAAGAGTGCTTGCTTGTCACCAAAGCGTCCGATAGTCCGATCGGACGGAAATGGACCAGCATTAGACAATGACCAACTGGCCAGATTCGTACTACAAACATGTCAATACAAAAGAGCAGCCAATTGAACCCCCCTGAACGGGTTAAAGATCGGAGCACTTCCACTTCGCCCGCACCTGCTGCGTACTCAAATTTTAGTGGTGTGTAAGACATCCCACCCAATCGGCAACCTCGACTACTTTACCTACATCACAAGAGACGGGAGTTAGCCCAGTCATCCATCACGCACTTTACCATGTGTTTCGGGAGCAAAGACAAGACCGACGATACGCCCGGTCCTCGACCAGCACAGCATCAACAGTCACCACAGGCTTCAGGAAAAGTCAACATGCCTTCACCGGCGCAGTCCCACTATCAGCAGCAGCCTCAATGGCAGCAGCAACAGCAACAGCAACAGCAACAGCCAGCTCATGGCGGCAGCAGTCAGAATGACTATGCCCCTCCTTCGGGACCACCTCCAAACTTTGGGCATAGCCAGCAACACTCCAGCACCGACTACGCTCCTCCATCCGGTCCTCCTCCGAGCTGGGGACATAACCAGTCCTCTACAAATGATGATTTTGCCCCGCCAGCTGGTCCTCCCCCTTCCCACGCCAGACCGAACCAAAGCAACCATGACTTTGCTCCTCCTCCTGGCCCTCCTCCCTCCCAACGTCAACACCATTATGACGATTACGCCCCTCCTCCTGGCCCTCCTCCCTCTCATCACCGACCGCCGATGAACGATGACTACACCCAGCCTCCTCCCGGCCCTCCACCTTCCCAGTTCCAGCCCGCCGCCGCCAACAAGCAACACGACTGGGAATCCTTCGTGCCGGACACGGCTCTCTTCCCCCCTCCTCCGGCCTTCTTCACCGGCTACGACCGCTCGCATACCACCAACGCCACGGAAGAAGAAGCCAATGCGGGCGAAGCCTGGTGCGTCCAAAATCCGCTGACGGCACCCATGGACCTGGACCCCGTGGCGCTCGACGCGCTCCGCACGCACAACATCCGGCTCATGGCATCCCCGCAGTTCCGCGGCAAGCTCGACTGGGTCAGCCCGGGCGTGTGGAAGGGCAAGACGGAGAAGGCGGCGGGTGATGCATGCATTATTAGTTACCCGCCATTGTATTGTGTCAAGTATGACTCGCCCTTGATCCCTTCGGTTGCCGCACAGAGGACGACAAAGTCTATTTACTACGAGGTATCAATTCCTTCTCGTTCGGCGGCGGCAGCATCTAATAACCCCTTTCTGGGCGGCGGTGGAGGAGGAGGAGGAGGCAACGACGACGAAATCACCCTAGCGCTAGGCTTCACAGCCCTTCCCTATCCGGCCTTCCGCATGCCAGGCTGGCATCGTGGGTCGCTGGCCGTGCATGGCGATGACGGGCACAAGTACGTCAACGATCGGTGGGGAGGCAAGGATTTTACGAGGCCGTTCAGAAGGGGGGAGACGTACGGTATCGGCATGACGTTTACTAACACCGGCGGAAGGCTGGATGTGAATGTCTTTTTCACGAGGGAAGGGAGGATCACGGAGCAGTGGGATTTGCATGAGGAAGGTGATGCGGAACAGGACTTGCCGGTCACAGGCTTGGAGGGGTTTCATGATTTGAGTTGTGCTATTGGAACGTATTCGGCTGTCGAATTTGAGGCTGTCTTTGAGCCGAGTAGGTGGAAGTTTAGGCCGCAGGGCTTGTGAGTGTCTTCGGGGAAAGTTTGACCTGAGAGATGCGAGTCGGAGAGAGAGAGAATGGGCAATGCGGTGATATGATGTTATGATACTCTAATGATCAGGGTTTTCTTATACTCCGTCGCTGTCTGTGTTTGTTTTCGCTCATGCTGGTATCACTCATAACCAAGATACGCGATGCTCATTCTTAAGACAAGTTGACCAAATGTGAACCAACAGCAAGCATTCTTTTTGTCTACCAGCATATACACGGTAAGGGTATCTATCCTTTAAATCATCCGCCCGTCAACACAATGACAATATTATCTGCATGAACGCCCCGACGGCTACGCCCAGCTTCTTAATCCAAGCCGGTCCACTCCTCTTCCGCCTTCTCAGGGGCAGCACCGCCCTCCTTCTGCGCCTTCTGCGCCTTCTGCGCCTCCCTCTTTCTCCTCTTGCTAGCCTCGATAGCCTCCCGCCTGTTATTCTCCCTCCTCCTCTCCCAACTGCTCTTAGTCGTGATCGTCGCCTTTCCGCCTGTCCGCCTGCTCTCCACTCCCCTGACCTTCAACTTCCTCTTGTCCTCCTTGGCCACCTTGGGCAGCGCATCCAGCAGCCACTTTTGCACGCTACCCTGGGCGGCCTTGACGGTATCTTTCTCGTCGATGTCCTTGCCTGCCTGCTTCTCGCTCATGGCGATCACGTTGGCGACCGACTTGACAAAGGGGATATCGTCCTTGGTGTAAAAGGTGACGGCCACACCGCCCTCGCGACCGGCGCGACCCGTGCGTCCGGCACGGTGCACGTAAGCCGCGGCGGATACGGGCACGTCGTAATTGACGACGCCGTTGACGCCAGCAAAGTCGACGCCGCGCGCCAGCACGTCCGTAGTGATCAGCACCCACACCTCGCCGCTGCGGAAGCGGGCCATGATCTTGGACCGGACCGAGTCCGGGAGCGACGAGTGCAGGACCGCCACGCGGGCCGAGCCGCCCGCCTCGAGCGGGATGTCGTACTTGAGCTCGTCGTGGAGCGCCTGGGCACGCTCGATGGTCTGGGTGAAGACGAGGAAGGGCGGGCGCAGCGGCGGGCCCGAGTCGGCCGAGGACACGGGGTGGAGGAGCTGGCGCAGGGCGAGCAGCTTGCCGGGCTCTGTGGCCGTGTAGATGAGCTTGTGCGTGATGTTGGGCACGGCCGTGTCTTTAAGACCAACGACGAGGCGGATCAGGGGCTTGGGGGTCTGTTCGGGGGTGCGCTTGGCGCGCTTGTCGATGTGTTTGGTGAGGAGGGCTTCAATGTTGGAGGCCATGGTGGCTGACCAGCACGTCATGCCGAGGTTGAGGTGGGTGCAGGCGCGCCAGATACCCATAGTTTGCTTGCGGAAGATGGGATCGAGGAGAACATCGGCCTCGTCAAGAATGAGGGATTGTACGGTGGGGAGCGTCTTCTTGATGATCCTGGGCTTGCCCTTCTCCTTTTCGCCTCCGCAGAGGAAGTTGAGGAGGATCTTGGGGGTTGTCACGAGAATGTCTACCCTGGTGATCGGCCTCTCCTTCTTGGACTTCTGATCACCCTTGGCCCTGCTCTCCGCTTTCTTCTCGGCGTCAGAATCGCTTTCCTCTTCTTCCTCTTCTTCTTCATCGATTTTCATAACCTCCTCAGGCTCGCTCTCTGCTTCGCTGTCGCTATCACTGTCGTTAACCTCTTCCTTGGCCTCCTGCTCCGTCTCCTCCTGCGTATTTGACTCTGCCACTAACCGCAGCGTCCTCTTCATGAGAACCACGCGCACGCCGGTTCCGATAGCCAACTTCCTTCCTTCATTGACAATTTGACTTGCCAGCTCTCTCGTAGGCGCAACCACGATGGCCTGCAGAATATGCTCGTCTGTTTCAGGGGTGTAATCCTCGGCCCTCCCTTTGATAATGGCATCGATAGCGGGAATCAAGAAGCTGATAGTCTTGCCACTGCCTGTCGGCGCAACACCGAGGAAGTCGATTCCCTTTTCAACCTTGACGTCTTCCACACCTGTAGCCTTCTCCAACGCCATCTCTGGTCGCAGCTGCAGTGGCAAGCTGCCCATCTGCACCTCAGTCGGCACCCGGAATCCCTGCCGCGTGATGTTGTCCGCCAACACGGGGTGAATGCCGTAAGTGTACTTGAGCTCGCCAAACGAGTTGAGCGGCTGCGAGTAGATTTGCTTTTTGTCTTCGTCCTTCTTCTTTTTCTTCTTTTCCTCCTCTTCCTGCTTCTTCTTGTCCTCCTTCTGCTTCTTCTGCTTCTTGGGCGGCTTCTCCTCTGTAGCCTCCTCGGCTTGTGGCACGCGACCGGCTAGGACTGTGAACTTTAACCGATGGGACTTGAGTATCTGTCGGCATTCGTTTTCTTCCAAAAGCTTGGGCTTTTGCTTCTTGGGCTCGTCCGCCTTCAATTCGGCATCCTTCTTGGCGGCAAGCTCCTCGGGAGTGGGCTTGGGCGCAAAGTAATCGACGTCGCTGGCATCGTCGTCTTCGTCTCCGCTCTCGGTCGCGTTGTTGGCCTGAGTCCCCTTCCTCTTTCTCTTCTTGCCTCTTTTGGCGTTGGCGCCGCCGACATTGTCGTGGAAGAATTGGGGATTGACTTTTGCTCCGGCGGAGGGAAGGAGCTGCGGTGCGCCTGGCTGGTTTTTCTTGGGCTGGGCTTTGATGCCTCGCGAGAGGACTTTGAAGATATCCATGCTGGAAGATTTGTTTTCGTAGGATGTGGTGTCGGGGCTGAGTTAGATAATTGACAGAGAATACGAGCTGTACGAAGCTTTGTGGTGGTGGGTGAAATCAGGTAAATCTGGATATGGGAGACAGAATGAACTGCTTGACTTTACAAAACAAAAGAATTCTTGTCCTTCCAATCGCCAGAACTGATCCATGAAAAATTTCCGCCCCGCAGCGGGCGCCAGTGCTTATCTTAGCGGCCTGGGTGGGGCTCCGCACCGCTGTACCCCAACTTTGGGCCGTCGAGGTTCCTTTTCACTGTGCGTTTACAACGCAGCTTGGGATGCAAATGCTCCCCTAGGCTGAACAATGTGAACATTGCCCGCCCACGCTGGAGATGTGAAGAACAGGACCCGATGTCATGAAGGGGGGAGGGGTATCCATTTTGTGTACGGGCTCGTCTACTCTAGTCTATCTTATCTGTCCTTGGTCGAACCTTTTAATTTCTTTCATTGTACACCCTCGCCAACAACATCCTCGCACCGGACGCACAAGGAGTCCTCAGCAGGAGCAACGAATCGCCAGCACCTGGGGCATTTATGGTCTTTGGGAGGCAGAACCCACGCCTGGCAACCATGACCACCCATCTCAAAGTCCTGGACGTACTTCCAGGCAGGCTCTCCCTCTATGGCACCGCCGAGGTCTACAGAGGATACAACAAACATGGCATCTAGCTCGTCCTTGTACTTTTGCAGGACAGAGAGTGCCTTGCTGTCCTTGGGAGCCTTGATAACAACAGAGCAACCAAGGGACGAGCCAAGAACCTTGCCCCTGCGTGCCAGCTCGGACGCGGCTTTGATGGCGGCGTGAGTCTCCATTAGGACCGGAATGTCCTTACGAAGCATGGCTTCATCGTAGCTCAGACGGCTGGAATCAATCAAGGGCGAGTTATAAAGCTGATGAAGAGGATGAAGAATGGATGGGTCTTCCTTCATCCAAGCAGGTCGATGCTCCCAAGCCTCCTCGACCAGCACAGGTGTGATAGGGGCCAGCATTCTGAGGAAGCCCATAAAGATAGGCTCTAGGACACCACCGCCATCGGCGCAGTACAACCTGTCCTTCAGGGCTTCGAGGTAAAAGGCAGACAGATCGTTGGCGATCCATCTGTTGAGACTGCTGAAAGCCTTGTTGAACTCGTAGTTTTGGTAGTGTCTCTCAATCTCCGCCATAGCATCCTTCAGCTGGACAAGAGCAATGTGGTCCAAGGCAGTCAGTGGAGCTGCTCTGGCTGACTGTTCCATCGAGCCCGTCAGCATCTTGATGATGGTGCGATACTTGGTTAATGACTGATGGATAGTCTTCAGCACAGGCTCGCCGAGGACAATGTCACTGGTGTAATCGCTACTCGCTACCCACAAGCGCAAGGCGTCGGGGCCGAGAGCATCCTTCGGGGGAGGCGCATTCGGATCCCTGTCCTTGTTCTTGACCTTCAGCGGAGGAAGTAAAGAACCATCCATGACCTGGTCCGCCGAAATGATGTTGCCTAGTGACTTGGACATCTTCTTGCCGGCTTTATCCAGCGTGAAGCCATGAGTGATGAGTGTCTTGAATGGTGACAGGCCAACCGCATTGGTCGTACCATCAGCTGTCGGGCCTTGAACCGCCATAGCTGCTACTCGAGTGAGCAAACTCGACTGAAACCAACCGCGATGTTGGTCAGAGCCTTCGAGATAGACATCCGCTTGCCTATCCGTCTGGGTCCAGCTGCTACCACTGTCAAACCAGACGTCCATGGTATCTCTACCACGGGTGAAGGGGCCCTTGCCCCGAAGAGATGCAGGAATCCAGACAGGGTCATGAGGGTCATCAGACCACCAAGCATCGGTGCCTCTCTCCTGAATGACCGAGATAATGTGCTCGATGGTCTTTTCAGTCATTACTGCATCGCCATTGGCATCGTATAGTGCAGGGATAGGTACACCCCATGCACGCTGTCGTGAGATGCACCACTCGCTCCGTCCCTTGACGAAGGCTTCGAGTCTGCTTCTCCCGCTTTCGGGGACGAATTTGACCTCCTCCAAAGCCTTCAATGCCAACTCTTTGATGTTGTCCACATCAGCAAACCACTGCGCCGTGGCCCTGATGATGATGGGCTTCTTGGTTCGCCAGTCGTAAGGGTACTTGTGCTTGTACTTGTGCACGTTCAGAACATTGTCCTTAAAAAGCTCAAGCACGGCAGCAGAACCGCCCTCAAGCACAGGAATGCCCTTGAGCCGGCTTGGGTCGTCGGGATAGGCTTCCTCGGTGAAGATACCATCGTTATCAACAGGTGCAGAAACAGGAATTCCCAAGTCTTTGCAGAGCAGGTAGTCATCGAAACCGTGGCCTGGGGCGCAGTGAACGAGACCGCTTCCCGAATCTGGCGTGACGAAGGGACCGTGGATGAATGGCTGAGGAGCAGCAGATTTACCCTGGAGAGGATTGACGTACTGCAGCTGGGTGAGCTGGCTACCGGGAACAGTGGCTAGAATCTCGGGAGTCCCCTCCTCTCCCATCAAGACCTTGGCAACGCGCTCGAGACCGCCGTCAGCAACAAGATAGGCGTCATCACCCACGCGGACCGCATGGTAGAGCAGATCATCGTGTACGGCGATGGCTCTGTTGGCGGGGAGGGTCCAGGGAGTGGTCGTCCAGATAACGGCATAAAGATTGCCGGTAAAGCCTTCCAGGCCAGGGATGCGAGCGGAATCCTTGGTGATGGGAAATCTGACGTATGCAGATTTGGAGATATGCGCCTCGTTGTACTCCAACTCGGCTTCCGCCAGGGCAGTTCCGGAGGACGGTGACCAGTACACAGGCTTGAACTTGCGGTAGATCAGGCCGCGACTGACCATTTTCTGGAAGAGACGCAGCTGGTTGATCTCGAAGGCCATGTCCATGGTTGTCCAGCGGTTCTCCCAGTCACTCATGACGGCATATGTCCGGAAGCTGTCCATCTGCTCCAACACCGTCTTGGCAGCCAGACTGCGCGCGGCCTGGCGGATGGCATGGGGTGTCATGGTCCTGCCTTCTTCGGTGCTGACGGCCTTGAGCTCGATCGGAAGTCCATGACAGTCCCATCCTGGAACGTAGGTGACACGCTGGCCTGGCGCAACACAGCTGATCAGTCAAAGATTCGGAGCGCTCGGAGAATCAGCTGCCTGGCATCGTTCGCGCACCTTGCTGGACCTTCGTACGGATGATGATGTCCTTGAGGATCTTGTTCAGGGCATGACCGGCGTGAAGGCTGCCGTTGGCGTAGGGAGGGCCATCGTGGAGGAGGAAGGTATCGTCAGCAGGGCGGTTGGCGGCCTGCCACTTGTAGAAGTCATCGGCGCATTTCTTGATGTATTCTTTGTGTTGGGTGGGCAGAGGGCGCGGCCTGTCTCGTCTGATGTCAGTATCCGCACAGATGTCTGGAGAGACAGTTCATGTTCTTACGGAAGAGTGGACTTGGGCAGTCTCAGCGTGGAAGACCAGTTCTTCGACATGTTTGACGCCTCATGTTGGGGTTGGATACAGTAAATGCTCGACAGAGATCGCAAACCTCCAAGGCGCTGTGAATTTTCGCGACGCGATATCGCACAGAGGGGCAGCGCAGCCCCCGTCAGGCTGCATGGCTCCTCGCTAGCTCCCGCTCTCCCCTGTAAACGTCGGCGCTGCAAGGCTGCCCGGTCCGCTGAGCTAAGGTGTACGACATGCCCTGGCAACCGCTAACCCCACCACTGCTTCCTTTGTCAACAAAGAATACATCATCGTCCCGCTCATCAACATCCGTCTCATCCTCACCACTTAACAAGACAGAGTGTATAACCCACGTGTACTAGATATTATTTATCCATGGCGCCGATAAGACGTTACCTTCGGATCACAAAGTATTCGGTGCTCGAATGTCGTATCTACCTCGACAACCCGGCCTTGGCACACTCATGGCTTCTAAACCCCAGGAATCCTATGCTTGCCAAGGTCATCGAGGCCGTACGTCCACTAGTACTGCCAAAGCTGCGTGAGGAGAGGGAACGCGCGCAAAGCAAGAAGAGCAACAAGAAACGGAGTATCAAGGACGTGGTCATCAAGGGTATGTCTGGTTATTGTTCGGCCCAACACCATAACAGCCTGCCTCCCTGATCCGTCGCGTTATGGCTGATGTGCACTACCTGTAAACTGACATCTTCATAGATGACTTTGAAGTGTCCGTCTTTCTTGCGGAAACAGACACTCGACACTCCCTGTTGCACAAGCAAAAGCACTTTCGAGACAAGGTCCAGACCAAACTAAAATCCAACTCGTCCAAGCTCACGGGAGAATCACGTGAAGCACCTATCGACGTTGACGTAGAGGCCGCTCTACTTCGGGAGGCAGCCGACGACGATGATGTGCCCGTTCTACGAGAGGATGATAGCGAAGATCAGGAGGTCAATCTAAACGATATCCCTACCGTTGATGAAACGGACGTCATATCCGACTCCGCCAATAGGAGAACAAAACGACGACGTCAACAATCATCGGGACCAAAGAATGAGGGTGGCACCGATGACGAGGCCCAAGCGGTTGCCTCGGACCTATCTGACGATGATGGCCTGTTCATCGGTGACAGCGACGATGCTGGAAGCGAAGGGCCTCCGGAAAGGAAGCGTCGCAAATCTAAGCAGCCCGCTGCTCAGGAGGAAGAACGTGATGACAAAAAGAAGCTCGCTATGGACATATCGTACGAGGGCTTTGCCATCTACGGCCGCGTACTCTGCCTTGTCGTGAAACGGCGGAACATTGAGAAGACCGTTACTGGGCCTTCGAGTGGCAAGGCTCTGACGGCCCAGCCTGGCGGCCAGGCGATGATGGAAAACTGGATCACGTCTACACAACTTCCCGAGGCTGCCGTAGGAGAGGACGACGCGGTTTGAGACGGCTGCCAAGCTGGCGGTTCGGCTGAAGTTGGTCCACCAAGACAGTCCTTCATGGCTATCACGATGCCACTTTACAAGGGATGGGAAAGCAGGAGGACCCAACCAAGCTTCTCTTCCCTCCACCGCCTTCCATCACACCGCCTGCTTTTGACGGTTCTTTCAGGCTCCCTGGATTTCATTGGGACTCGGAGTGACCTCTCCGCCGCTTATCACCAGGCACCGTGGTTAGGTTAGACAGGCCAGCTGATCATTCTGTCTTCTGATGTCATCAACGGCTTATTGCCCCACGGTCTTGAAACGAACAATTCAGCCTGGAATACGATCTACGGATGTTGTGCACCTGGCGTTTTCCCAGATGCTTGGTATGCCTGGTGTACCTGTTGTACCTGTTGTACCTGTCGTATCCGGAACCCTCAGCAAGGCAAGGTTCTTCTTGGCCTTCAAAACATTCCCATTTCGCTCAACCGATTGGTAGATTTCGCTTCCCATAGCACGAAAAGGGCATGGCGGATACCTTGGCAGAGATTGCCATGCTGCCAGGACGTGATGGGCAATCACACCACATAAGAAACTGTGATTGCAACTCCAAGGATGAATCATCCGTACGGAAATACCTTGGTCTGGGGTAGTTTTACCAACACGGTACGTACGTACCCTTACGTTACAGGCCTCATTCCAGATGATGCAATCGGCAGCCTTTTCAGTCCCTTTTTGGGGATCGACCACCAACCCAGGCACATGAAACACGCCTCCCCCTGACGAAATTAAACTCGTGTAATAAACACCGAACGACTCTTGATGCAGCCCACACCGGATCTGGGGCAAAAGGAGAATATCCAATTTCACGCTGAATTTCCATCAATAACAACACCGAAGTTCCAATCCATGGATGCCGATCAAGCCGATTGCATAGGATTTACAAAACCATCATGGGGGGGCCATAATGCATCTTGGACAGTGGCCAACCTTGGCGCTCCACTGGTCCCTGATGTTCAAGATCTCGATAACCGCACATTGTTGTCGCATCTTGGTGGACTGCCTATCACTCGGTTTTTCGTCAGCATTTCATTGGGTGGTGACAGTTTTCAAAACCTGTATCATATTACTGGAAGATCGCAGATGTACCAGTACGGTTGTCGGGGATTTATGGATGTATCTTCTTGATAGTGGAGGCAGGAGTGCCACATTCCCACATTTGTTGTCTTGAAGTTGCTGGAAATCCCCAAAGGATTAGGAACGGCGAATTTATGGTCTTGGCTTGGTCCGGTTCCGGTTTGAGGTTGTCGAATTGCTGGATCGCTGAGTCAGACATTCTTGGAGAGTCCCCCTGTGTTCTCTCCGATACTGTCAATGTTGCAATATCAAACAACTTTTTATGACCCAAGGACGCGGACTCAGCGTCGTAGTAGGTGTCGTCAGCTGAACAAACACGGAGTTTGGAGCTAGAAACGTCGGATCCAAGACGGGCTCAGAGCCCCGAAGATGGTGTGTTGATAATTTCCCTCCCTATGCACCACTGGCATACCTCTCACAGGGTAGCCGTAGCATATCTTTGAAACTTCCTTCAAGGTGTGCGAACTATAGACAAGAACATTGTAGGGGATGATGAGTTCCGCGGGAGCTATCAGCTGGTATTTTTGGTATAGGGGGGCTGACTAAGGTAGCGACGGCAAGATATCAGTTTACGCTGTGAAGCACCCCCACGCGGTACCGTAGGACTACGATGCTCATCATCTCCCCAGGTTTATCTAGGTTCATGTTTATGGATAAGGGGGAAAGGGGAAAATGCGGTATACCCTGGCATCTAGAGGGAAGGATATAAATGCTACGCTAGAGTAACTAGGCAGAGGATAAATTTAAGAACCTCTGACAAAAAAAGGGATGATATGTAATGTCGTTGGCTTGGGAATAGTGATAGGCTCATTCACACACTTGCAACGCATAAAAATGACACATCACTTTTTGGTGGCAGCATAGAATAGAATGCTCTCTGCCTGGACGAAGTAGTACGAACTGGCATTTGGTGACATGCCTAGATGACTCGCATCCACAGCAGATCAAGCACTGGCTTTTGGGAGGAAGAAACGATTTGTGACATATGAATAAGATGAAGATGGGAAAAGGGAAATGGGAAATGGAAAGTAGTACATGATGTAATCAAGTGTAATGGTTCTATTGATGCATGTGCTTGATAGTAGAGAGAATGTATCAAGGAAGTTGTGTGTCGTGGAGTCATGGGAGGATAAATCTAATGTTCCATATAGACAAGTTCTTTTGAGTAAAATCATAACAAAATCCAAGGCGCGATGACCGAGTGGCCTAAGGTGTTTGACTCGAACTACCCATTCGAGGCCTATCAAATCTCTTCGGAGGCGCAGGTTCAAATCCTGCTCGCGTCGATAGAACCTCATTTTTTGCATCTTTTTACGATGCTTTTTAGTGTTCTTTCACACCGTCCAAAGCGTTTCCAGATTTTTTGCTGCCCTTTTTTTCGGTTGTGAACACTTTCCACCTCCACGTTCGATGATGCTGTTTCTTGTATTTTTCTTATTTGTAGTTCTTTTTTTCCTTTCTTCTAACCGTCTTGTTTTGTTTCGTGTGATAGCAAGATGTGGAACTATGTGTGGTATGATGGTTGCTGTGCAACGGTGAAGGAATTACTCGAATGGGTTGTTAGTTAGGTGACCATGAAGATTTCATCGTAGAATATCGCACGATGCAGTAAAGTCGTTCGTTCGTCTCATCTACAGATCTCCCTAGCGTCATCACCAAGCCACTATATACGCAGTTGTCGGGGTCGCTGAAAAACCGAGAGCAACACAAAGCCAGACGACGTCTGTGCAGTAATCGTGAACTTGACTCTATCGCTGGCATCCGAGGCATACCCGTACTACGCCCCCACTTTTTTGGGACTTGCCAAACTCGCACCCCCTAAAGTGGGTGCTCACCACCAAAACAACCAACCCAGTGAAACAACCAAGTCAGGGTTAAAGGTGCAATTCTGGGCCAGATTCAGGCTAGAGAAACAGATGTTTCCCAACACTACGAAAAATACCATTATGAAAGTCTGGCCTAATAAAATGATAAGTCCTTTTTATATGTATGACTTTGCCTGTTTATAAATTCGTTGTTATAATATTTTGTAGCCTTTTATTTATCTAGGAGTTTTGTATATATCTACACCTCTAACCCTAGTGGTTGTTTTACTAGTTTAGTTGTTTTGGTGGTGAGCACCCACTTTAGGGGGTGCGAGTTTGGCGAGTCCCAAAAAAGTGGGGGCGTAGTACGGGTAGTGCAAGTACAACGCTGTAGTTCGAGGCTACGGTGACATGGCATGTAGAATGCTAGCTGGACTCACAAGGCCTGATATGGCCTCATGGTCTGGGCGTAATTAATGTCAGGCACTGCACTTGTGCCAAGAAGATAGCCGGATTAAACCGACCAATATCATACATATGGCGCCATCTCAACAAGCACAACACAACACAACTGCCAAACAGACAGAGGGAGGAACGGTAGAGAAAGAATCCTTCAAGGCGGAAGGAGGACGAACTGGTTGTGATGCAGGTTCGTTTATCACCTAGTTCCGGTGTACACAGTTACTGTGAACCAAAACCGGTCATATGTGCATCATCGCCTGATATCTGATATCCGTTTTCCGTTTGCGCAAGTGGTTGCAGAAGAGGCGGCCACCCTCACCGCAACCATCACGAACGTCATGGAAAACAGGCTGAAATGGGGCAAGAGCCAAGAGAAGATTGTACTATATGCAGTGTGTAGCAGTGGCTGGTGTATGCATGCCTCAATTGAATGGAGAGACATTGCCTACGTCCCAATGGAGGAATGATCGTTAACTTATTTGGTAAATGGCGTGTCGTACCCCGTTATTCCCCCATCAGGTACATTTATGTGAGTGTTTGTTGCACAGGCGAGATCTGGTACGCGGCGGATGTTACCAAACAAAACCTTGGACGTGCAACACCAACCCTTTTGGAACGCCGAAACAACCGACCGATACCCGGCTTGATGACAAAAACAAATAAAATCATCTACATTGCTCCAGGTTGCCAAGAACAGGACAAGGCTAGGAGTACTCATAATGTGTTGGTTGGGAAAGAAACTGTTTTCTCCTCCATCTCCGTGAAATTGTGGTACGTAGCAGCACCGTTGACGGGCACCTGGGGCAGCGAGAACCTCGGAGCTACCAGCGCAATGGAACCCACCGTATGTCCGTAGTGCCGCAGCATCGAACACTTGAATCACGAGAACACAGCCCTTGGCAACATTGACACAGGCACGAAATTTAGCAAAGTGGGAAGAGAGGGTTCATAGTCTGGCACTAGTGATTCCCCAGCGCTAGCCTGTCTTTTTTTTTCTTTCTTTTTCATTTAGCCTCATTGTCGTCGTCCTCGGGACTCGGTTCACTGCCCTCTCTAGAGGCATGGGTTGAGTTTAGCCAGATAATGGTACGTAAGTTTGTTGAGATGAAGCGTGAAATTTTCGCCCCAGAAACGAAGTCGGAACCAACCGAGTCGCGGTAACATTGAATACGTGGAAACGTCCACCCACACTTTTCAAAAGTTTCAATGATCGACACTCATCGCCGTCAGCTGTAGCGTCCTGTAGCGCCGTAAGCTTGACCGAAGTAGGTAGTCTCGCCGTAGTGGTGTCCATCCACATGGAGCCATGGTAAGACACCCCCAGATATCAGCAAATTTTAATTTGGTGTATGCGGGGCGAAGGGACGGCAAGCCAGGCAGACGTCCAAACAAAATTTGGTGACAACGTTGGACATGGTGGTCGTTATTGTTGGAGAAAGTACACTAAGACAAACCACATCATGACGATGAACCCCCGGAGATGATGACGGGAATATCTTGGTTCCAACATCTGACTCGGCTCTTGGCTGCGGCTCATGAGATAATGTGAGGAAACCGACCATGGCACCTCAACCACAAGATGTTTCGAGGCGGTAGCAGAACAAACAGGTTATTGAATGGCCTTCATCTCCATCATGAGAACATGTATCGACACAGCAGCACTTAGTGCTGGCGCTGATCATTAGGAACCACACTCGTCATGATGATGTTGCGCATCAATTTTGATCCCCTCCCCCAACGTGAAAGACGAGATCGGAGAAGAGGGACCCCGACAAAGTTCGGACCAAGCTACACCACAACACCAATCACAGATCGTTAGCGGCTCGTAGTCTTGTCCAGTCCAGCCAGGGGTGTTCATTCAGGTCCACGTTGTTCGCTCGATGCGGACGAGCAGCTCTTCCCACGTGGCAAGACAGGGGTCTAGATCGCTCTTCTGTCAGGTACGGCGTATGGCGCAAAATAGTGCATACACTACCCCTGAGCGGCTGTAAGTTTGCTGGAACGGGATGCCAACCACCCAGTGTCGCCAACTCCGAGAGGAAATTGTCCGTTTCGCCGTGGTGAACAGTGTCAACTCCAGAGAAGACTCCTCACAGGCTGTTCACTGAGCATGATAAGCCCTGCCGTATCATGTTGATGCGTTTCAAACCGAACGAAACACTTCGTTTCAGGATCAGTGTCCCTCGAGTTGGTGTTGGTGTAAAATACTGTAATGATCTTACGAGCGACTAGTCTCGCTACCATCAGTCTTTTCCATTTTCAACCAGCCTTTTCCTCTCTCGTCGCCCGTTTCCCCAATCTCCGATGGAGGTTCACGAGTTCGTCTGACTTTGGACCGGCGGATACAGACCGTGGGGCGCATCAATCGTGAAATTCTCGCTTGGCGTTGCTTTGGTTGAGAGATACAGGCGAGAAATTGGATATCTCGGCCGCCCTAGCTGATCAGGCTAGCTGGAAAACCCCGAGAATGGCCTGGAGATGGTGAGCTTTGGAAAATGGAGTGAGACCATGATCTTCCTCGGCTCGTTAACCTCCTTGATCTGTCCTTTGATTGGTGATAATCCGAGCCCTCATCCCTGACGGCCCAGCCGTGAAGCTATGTATCAAAGGGTCGATGTGTTTGGCGTGCCTAGTGCCGTACCTGGTCGCTTCGCTCGAAACACTCCGTAGCAGCTGACCGGGCTGGGCGAACGTCGCGCACCCAAAAGCACTCCGCATGACAACAAGGTGAGCAGAATAAAGGTTTGAGGCCGCAATTACCCAATCAGAAAGAAGCAGTACCTATCATCAATACGTACGATTGAGATGAACATTCAATTGTTCCTGACTTGGAGAGATTCGGGGTCGGCGTCTAACCCAAAGCAAGCACGCCTCCACGTGGCCCCAGGTGCGCGCCCGTATCGGTAATCCGCTGCTAACCGACACCTTACCCCAAGAAGACAACTCTATCACGTCATTGAAGCACATATCGTGCGGGGTCTCGTGATGAACTGGAGGGTGGCCTTGGGCCTTCGGGCTGAGTCGTTCCCCTGGAGGTTCTTAGTGCGCGGATACTTACGTGCCGACAACAAATAACCCATCCTAGGCCACCGCGTGATAGTGGTGAACCCCAGCCTTGAGGGTAATGCGGCTCTGGTAACACAAAGCGGCGCAGATCAGGCATCCGGTAGCCATAAGGAAGACGAGACAGATGGAGGGGAAGGGTAGAGGGATGGGTAGGACAAAGGTACGGATGCTACCTCTACCCAGATAATTTCAAGGGAGCAGTGCCATATCTTACCACTACTACGCTACTGATCCGAGCTAAAGTCGTGATGCTGTGCCCGTTGGTCTTGCACAGAGATGACGGCACAGATTGAAAGGTTTGTTACCGCGGGCCACATACCATTGGTGCGTGCCTGCTGGCTGTATACATAGTGCGGATCCTGGAGCTGCGCAGCTGGCGCCCTCGTTTTTTTCGGTGGATATGCTTAGCCATACCCACGGGCAAGCGCGCCTTGCTGGAAACAGGGCACATTCTGATAGCTTCCCTTCATCACAACCTTTGCTATTCCGAAAGAGCCGTAGGACTGTCGTGGTTGTGTCAAACCCCCGCCCGATATCCCACGGTTGAGGCCGGTGTGCCGGTGGTTCCGTGGGCCAGTGTTACCACTGCGGTGGTAAGAAGGCGGTGGAGGACTGCTTACGCCGTGCGACTCTTGCCGGCCAAATGATGTGATGGGAATCTTTCTCCATGCGCATGTGGCTGCTGTCTTTGAGTGCGGCAGTCATTTATGTCCGAGACGTGTCACATTCCTTCGTCGCAACACCCCGACTAGAGTGGGTGCCTTGTTATCGGTCAGCATATAGCCCCGTTGCCTGATACTCTCCGCTATCGCATCATGTCTAAGCCGCCTCGCGCCTCGCTGTTGGACGCAGCATGTTCATCCCTAGCCCATGGCGATCACGATGGAATTGTCGGAGGTCTGTCCCTGCTGCCATGTGAAAATTTGTTTAGATGCATGACCGTTTCCATGGTTCAGGGCCTCGGAGCGGGCCACCGACGACATTGCGCCGGCGGTGTGGTGGTCAAGGTGAACGGGAAAAAAAAATGAGTATCGGTGAACCTGGCAGAGTGAAGATAACTTGATCAAACGCTCCAAGAGATGGGATCCCGGCGACACGTTGCCGTTTCTTTTGCTCCGCAGCTTCCAGAAGGTTGGAAAATTTTGACAGCCAATCCCCAGAGCCCCAACCCAGCCGAGGTGAAAAGTCGTTGGTTCCGGTGCTCTGTAATCGGTGCCTGTATCTGGCCGTATACGACCGAGACAGGGAAGGAGGTTGTGAAAAGCTGGGCGAGTTGAGTCAGATGACTGCACTGTTATATATTCTTGCCGGGATAAACATGTAAGCCACATGAAAACCAACTCTCACAACATCATGGACAGGGGTACGACAGCTCTTGAGAAGGCGGCCGAAGTACTGTACAAGTGATACTTTGCAAAAATGAATTCGCCGGAACCATGATTATCACCAGCCATCTGGTTTCTCCCATGAAATTCTTGGCAACAGCACCGAGCGAGGGGTAAGCTGGCAGTGCTAGATATCGGGTGCCGACGATACGAAGCGGAGGTCGATTTGCCATGCTGACCCCGCACTAGAGATGATCTGGCATGTGAAGAAGCGGTTGAGACTGTTGGGTGTTCATGCGTCAGCATGGGTTGAACACGATTCACGGGAAGCGTAGCGGCGAGATGTCGTGATGTTGTGATGTTGTGATGTCGTTGATGTTTTTGTTGTTGTTGTTGCCCGTTTGGGAGCAATGCAATGCCCTGAGCGGCAAATTCGTACACTACCTACGCTAGAGGGCTGGAGAACCCAACGACTTGTGGGGCTTGGAGCTTTGTGCGGAGGGCAGGATCCACAAAAGAGGTCCCAGCCTGCCGGGTCAGCCGTCGCAGGACGACAACGACAACGAGCAACGGCATTAGAAACCTTTGTCAGCAGCAATTACCACCACCCAGTGATGCTTGTCATCATTCGCAATTCCACATGCAGAGACCCTGGACACAAGATCCCCAACAACGCTGACTCTCACGCTCGCCGTGATCGATAAACCTCAGCCCGGGTAGGGCTCCAGGGATAGCGAAGATACGAGGGTGACGCCCCGTGCTTTTGGTAATTTACCCCCTCTTCTCCCTTGCACAGTATTCTATTCTTGGTCACCACCAGGGTTCAGGTTCGGTATCGACAGTTCACCTTCATCCGAGGAACCGCATTTCGAAGTACTACATACTCCGCGAAGCAGGCCGCAAAGGGAAGTATGGCCCGCAAAGGGCGCAACCCACTGGAGAGGGAAAGGGTCGGAAAGGGACTCAGAGTCAGCGGTCAGCAAATCCACCTCGAGACACGGCTGGAGAGGGCTGGGTACGGTACTCAATCTGTGTCCGAATAGGACTGGGAAGGTTGAGTTACATTTCCCGGCTCTCGCATGTGTTTCGCTCCTCTTCGTTCCCGTTCTATTTCTGCCGTACACTTACACATCGCTTACCCTTTCGACCCATGCCACGCCAGGAGTCCGTTGTTGCGAGCCTCGCCACGGTATCCCGTTCAGCACCTTCGGCGGCTTTGCCTGGCTTCAATGCGCTTCCTCCTGCACTCCCGAGCGTGCTGTGTGTATGTGATAATGGTACCGAAAGGCGCGGTCACGGTCAAGAGGTTTTGATAGGCGCCAGTGACTCGAGTTCCCTCTCCAGCCGTTCGCGTAGAGCATAGTATACTACAGTATGATCATGAAGTCCCAAGTTGTCAATGCTATGGCCAAATAAGCGCTCGCTAAAGTCGGTTACGCCATAAAGCCTAAATATTAATGCTGATCAGGTACGAATGGTCTGAAACAGGCCCACATTGAACACACTCGATAGGACATGCAAGTTCGATCAGCCAGCGCACGCCCTTTGGGGGCAGAGTCTCACCTAAAGCACAGTGAGCCTTATGCAGGTTATTCGTGTTGACCATGTCTTGATATTTCGACTTGGAACGGAGAAGTTGCCAATATGGCGGGTTAGCGCTTAGATGAGTAAACTAGTGTACACGTACCTTGATAAGATCTTCCTTATCCCTGCCTGCCTGCCTTGTCTGTCTGCCTGCCTTACACTACATCTGACTTCCCCGGCTTTCTTTACATCACTGATCGCGACATATCATTGCAGTTGAAGCCCAGTAGTAGGTCATCATGGATAATTTGCCAAAAAAGTAGACTTGATAGTGGGGTTTCCTAATCACCGGATGCCATGATCGAAGAGGCTATCCAGCCCGAGCTGACCAATTCAACAAGCTCGTTCTTATCAACCTACCAGACTTCGGCTGACACAGGCTCACCCCCCAAGCTGGTGGAATATCCCCTTTGGGCGCAAACACTGTATAAGTTGTGATGCGGGGAAGTGGCCCTCGCCAACCAAAGTGCGTGGCGTTCTCCAAGGACGCAAATCCAGTCGAAGGTCGCACCGTCAGCCCAGTCCTGGCCCAGTTCCTGACGAGACGGTTCCTGACAAGAGGAATATTCTGAGGCATTCCCGTCATGCAATCGTCTGTCGAATGGGGCTACCTGCGCTGGCTATCTCTTGTTCTTGGGAACGAGCCAAGGAAGGCGATGCTCCCGTTCCGCTCCTCCATCCCATTCCAATTCCGTCCAACACTCCGCGCACGCAGCGAAAAACGAATAGCTGAGGACTGCAGTGCATTTCATTTCCGGGCCGCTCTGTCGGCTTCGCCGCCGGGCAAACGAACAACACAAGGACGGACGATTTTCTTTTTCGGCGGCGCGGTCTGGATCTCAGACGTCCACTTTAGTGCGTAAAGACCATCAGCCTCAACATCGTGGGGCTCCGATCCGGCGTCGGTCTCACCCCTAAAAGCAATTCCCAAGTGCGGAGGGGGAAGAAGCTGTCTCAAGGTGACTGGGTAATGACGTCAATGAGAAGGCAATGTGATCGAATCTCCTACACTGATGTACACACTTGCATCGCGCTGACCATGGCATGTCCTCTCATCGCCGACACAACTTCCAGTCTCGGTAGTTTTGTGAGCTATCAACTAGCCTACAGGGACAATGTACTGCGTAGGCATCCAGGTCAGCCACTTGCAACGGTGGCGTGTGGTTGGTTGTAACACAGGCATTGCGAGCACTATGTAAACGAGGTGACAACAAGGCGACCGCCATCATTGTTGATATGATAATGGCGTGAAGACAGCATAAGGTAATTTACGAGTGTTTGAAAAGGCAACCAAAAGGGGGCCAGCTGACGATCGGATATGCAGAACTTACTGCTAGCAGAAGCGGCACATGCTTTTGAAAGACACTCGGAGGGTGTACGTTTTCGAGAAAGCACCGTGACATGCAGCATTACAGATACGCTTGAACCTCTTTGAAAACCCAGACCCCAAGGTACTCTTTGTAATCGCTATTCGCTAGAACCGATGATTTCTACCGCCCACTGTGAGAATCCGAGAACGAAGGCCCCGAGTTTATACGGTATTATTACGTGTTGATCGGTGCTGTCTCAAGTCGAGCACACGGCTCCTGCAGCTCATTGAAACATTTCTTACATGTCTTAAGTTGGACACTGACCGACGGTCAGCCGGGAACCGGCTTTGGCTCGTTCGACCGCAGGACAGTTGTGCGATCACAGTCGCGTCCGAAGGGTAAACCACATCCCGTTGTTGAGCATGAGTTCGGCCGTTCGTTTGACAGATTCGCCGCTTTCTCGTGCCCGAGACTGAAACGTTTGTGGTCGGGCGGGCCGAAGATGGACGGTGGACAGTGCCCGGAGTTGTGGTATGTAATTGTCCCAGGAGGGTGCTCCATGGAGTCTCAAGAATTTTTAGGGCCTGTTTTGGCGGGTTTCGTGGAAATGAGAAGGTGGCAAAAATTCCTCAGCATTCTGAGCATAGTGTACTAAGGGGAAAAAACCCAACGGCATCGGCGACAGCGGCAGGGCAAATCAACCTGTTCCTGGTTCCTGGGGAGACCCCGAAAACAGAAACAACGCTGTGGTCTGGCGTGCCTGGGACTGCTGGGGGCAGGCTAGCAGCAAAAAGCCAAGTGGAATTTTCCCCTATGCAGCTTTGCACGGATTTTGTGCCAAATTTGCTCTACCTCTACACAGTACTGAGTCTAATGAAGCACCTGAGATTGCCAGTGGATACGCTCGAAAAAAAAAGGCAAGCAAAATTTGCATACTCCAAGTGGAAGATACCTCTCCGATAGGAATCGCCAACGCCAACGCCAACAACTTTCAGCTGCAACGTGCGCACCAATGTACGCTGCCCTTTTTGGACGCCCTTGAGTGTCAAAATGCCTGACCTGAATGCGGGTAATACGCGAATGAATGGTGGCAGATCATTGATCACTTCCCGTTTTCTCCCAGAAATGTAGAAGCAGGATGAAATCACGTCCCATCCAGTACAGCCGAGTAAACATGATGTCGATGACTCTTGTCAGTGGACGCAAGATTGTTTCAGAAGTTATCCCGCCTGCCGAATATGGATGTGAATGAGGTCTTGGCTAGGCCCGCTCTCAATGGCCGGCCGACCACGACGGCAACCGCATCTTCGTTCTCCAGCGCAATAACCGGCGGGTTGGCCTTGGCGGGCGAGCACTGGCAGAGTTCGGACGGACAGCGCGGGTCGCCGGAGGCCCGGTCGCATGGCCATGTTTTGCCATATGGCACCGGCACGCGAAAGAAGCCCAACACATCTTGTGACAGACAAGCAAACCCCAGGTGCGATGAGGACAACAATCACGACGTCTGATTGCAAAGGAGTTGCCGTCGTCATGGATGCCATGGGAAAGCAGGCCGACCGCTATTTCCAGAACACCAAGGACGTTCTTCTCTTGCAAACCGATTCCAGGACTTTGCCTGTTCTCCCATTATTCCCAATCCCACTCATTAGCCCATTATTACAGCGCGGGCCCCCGTACGATCCCGTACCGATTGTATTTTTGGAGTCCTGCGGGACCAGCGACAACGACAGCCAAAAATGGGTGAAAATGGAAATGAAAGGCTGTTTGGCCTGCTCCAGTCATCAGGTACTTGCGGCAGGTACTATACAAAGGGCACTTTTTCTCTTTCCCCAATCGCCTTTCTTGCAAGACAGGGGGGAAAGCGGTGTCATGCAGCAGGGCACCCCGGTCGGCCTGCTGTGTTTCATTTTTCTCGCAGCGCGAACTCACTCAAAGGTCATTCATTACCAGGATCGCGCTGGTAGCCTTCCAGGCACAATTCAGGAACCTTTCACTGCTTTGAGACGTTCAATTACGCCAAGCCATGGCTGCGTCACCGCAAGTTAGCGTCCTTCATGTCCTGGTACAAGGCTCGATACCCCTTGAGTGCGATGCGCAACTTTATTTTTGTAACGCGCGCAGCAATTCATCGCGCCAGCAGCGCTACATCGCTTGTACCTGAACCCCCGTTCAATGTACTACTCCACGGTCTCAGCTGCCAGGTCCCGCCCGTTCCTGATACCATGACGGTACGTACCAGGCATACAACCATGCGTACCATGCGTACCATGCTTACCATGCGTACCATTGTCGCCGGGCATTTTCCATTCACGCTGGGCTTTTCTCGTTCGAGGGCTGCGATCCACAGACCCTGGCACCAACTAACTGCCTGGCCGCAGCCCTGTCTGTGAATTCACAGAGCCTGCCACCCTGCCCATCTCCACGTTATCCGTAAAGGGCAATGTTGAGGTCGTTACTCGGCACATTTCCTACATATAAGCCTGAGCCCTCCCACCTTCCTCTCACCACCTTTGAATAGCCATCATCAGATCAAACAACACCAATCAGCTCACCATCAGGACACTCAAGACACTTCAAACAGTCTTCGGATCACACAAGCTTCTACCAACGACAGCTTATATCTACCACCGCCGCCAACCTCCAAAAAACTCAACTCGGCACTTGACTACATACTAGTCATCCACACGAATATCTATAACAACAACAACAACAACTATCACAACACCAAAACAAACCATCAAAATGCCTGCCGCCGCTCAGCGCCCTTCCCAGCTTCCTCCCTGCCCCGGCCCCCCTCCCAGCCGCCCTCTTCCTCCTCTTCCCAAGAGGGGTTAAGCAGCTCGCTTCAACATGGATGGAAAGCAACTCGATGACATCTTGGCATCTCTCATGTCTCCTTGTTCTCATCATTGTCTGTCTATGCTCTACATATCCTCTTTCTACAAGGGTTGCGGCCGGGCCGAGCTTTCTCAAGATTGGTTTCACTGGCCGCGGAGCACAAGGCTGCAGAGTGCCCACTGCAGAGCCCCAGCAGCTTTTTTAGTACTGAGTGGCTCCCCTTTGGCGCATCAATCATCACGAGCTGCACGCCATAGTGCGTTTGCATGCCCGCCTGCATATCAACGCAGCAGCCTCTCACCGTCGGTCTCGACATGCCATCACTAATATCAACCATTCCAACGGTTGGTCGATGACCGTACGCTTTTCCCCCGGTCGTTCTTCGGCCTTTGAATCAACCCAAGCGACAATCCTGCCGCATCACGATGGCTACCACCACTCATCCAGTCTTTTGGAACACAATGTACCAGCTGGGCCCGAGGGAACTTCAATCACAACCTCCGCGAGCTTGAGCTCCGGATCCAGCTGGCTGCATTTCGACATTGTACCACCACATAATACCGACCTTTTAATCAATGACTACTCTCGCTAATTCTTCCGATTTGGAATGACGATTCAACGAGCATTGCGAAAACCACCAATTTTCTCTAATTTTTTTTTGTTTTTGTTTTTGTATCTGGGAACTGTATCACTATCACTAGGGAGCATGGGCATCGGCGTCAGACATCACCATGGTCGCTGGTACGGGCATTGGCTGGGGGGTAATGGGGGGCATGGAAGGAATCGGAAGGGGGTTTTTGGGCGGGTCTGGGAACTCATTGGGAAGGTGTTTTTCTGTAGTCGGTCTTCCGACATTCACATGTACTACCGCAACTTGATACCACGAGCACTTTGAGTGCCTCACTCTCTGAACGGATCGGTTTTTAACCACCCGAATACCACAATCATTCAGTGATCTACCATTATGCGATTCTCTTTGGCTCCTCATCATGTGAATTCCAATGTATCTGGATGCGGGAAACAGGAATTTAATTGACATGTCCTTGTACTCCTGGGCCCACAATCCAGAGATCAGAATAATCTTTCGTGAAACACGAATTGAATTGTCCACCCTCCCATCAATCGCATATCGAAACCGAGATCGCTCTCTTACAATTCCATGAACTGGATGACCTGCATGCGTTGTTCATTCCTCCTCATCCCTTTCTTTTCTTTCACTGAAACTGAAGCCCGTCTGCCGTCAGAGAGTGGGGAGAACCAGGTCACACTCAGTTTCTGCATACAATGCAAAATAAAGCCAAGGGTCATCTCCACACTCATGTGCTACAATACGGTACTGGTCTCGGACGAGGGTCGAGACCCGGTCTCAGCTCGAATTACATCATTGCAATGGGGTCCAAGTAAAATATCTGCTGGCCCGGGTGACTTTGGAGAAGGGTAGGATGGAGAAGCATGGGGAGAACAGCCACCATCAACTTATCGGAAAGAATTTTTCTCTGGAAATTTTTTCAACACCAGCCTCGGAATTTCGCGATCAAAGAGATAAGGGCACGCGCGACAACG
The DNA here is from genome assembly GCF_000213175.1 of Neurospora tetrasperma FGSC 2508. Lineage (NCBI taxonomy): Eukaryota > Fungi > Ascomycota > Sordariomycetes > Sordariales > Sordariaceae > Neurospora > Neurospora tetrasperma. The sequence continues at coordinate 3,271,603 of NW_009799179.1, forward strand.
TAGCTACTAGGGTAAAGCGCGCAAAAGCAAGGAATTGCTGAATGCCGATGGGGCTTTTTTTTTTTTTTTTTTTTTTTTTTTGCTGTAGCTGGAGCTCGTGAGGTGGTAATGGGCAGATGCAAGATAGGGTATGTCGGCGAGTACGGAGACCGACTGAAGGACAGACTCAGATATGGTCGCCGATGAAAGGATGAGATCTGAGACTTGCATCCTTCAGAGATGGATATCGCCAGATTTTCGGTGTTTGTTACACCTCCGAGAAACAGAGCCGATTGTCTATTTTCTTCACACTAGCTTCATGTTCAATGAAGCACTACAGTCTTACGAGGTCATCAACACACCACAAGTTTTGTCAGTCTGATTCATTCTTACGTTCCTATGAACTCTACGTTACTTCACTTGTCGTCGACCATTGTTTTGACTTTTACAGATCACGAATCTCCGATGAAACTGCCGGATAATGCCTGCTCATTGTTTACTCTCGACCCATCCGCTCCGAGAATTCTGCCCTCTCTTCCCCCCCCCCCCCCCCTAACATGTACCCTACCTCTCCTGTAACTTCCCCAGAAAGGTGGAGGAGGAAGCGAGCGAGGCTTTGAGGTTTAAACATGACAAAACGTCAGTATTCGGCTACGAATACCACCTCGCGATGGCACGCAAAACTTTGCCAAGCAACATGTTCGGAGGACGGTGTTGCGGCTTATTAATGCAGCAAGCCTGAAGCAGCTGTCCAAACCGACGCTGTTGTTGTATCGTGCGTAAGAGAAAGCGACAGGCTGCCATGACTTTTACCATTTGCTTTCCCCATCAAGAGGTCATCCTAATACCCTCCCCCCGCCCCCATGTCCCCTTTAGCGCAGCCGCGTTGCCGAAGGATCCCATCTCAATTCAAGAAAGAGGAGACTCCGTCTTCTTGGCGTCCAACTTGGTGATGGCACCGCGCAACAATGGTCTTGGCCTCAGCTCACCAAGGAAGAGTCGTGTAAAATGAAGGGGAGTAGTATGTATGGAGAAAGTCGACAAACGATAACGGTAATAATGGGAGCCGAGGACAAAAGTCTCGGAGACTGCGCTTAAGTGCGTGATATTTGCCTAGGGGGGGTGTTACGATCTTCTCCATACTGTCGAGACCCATCGCTGTCTCTTTACGTGGTGGGTATTGCTGCGTGTTGTACAGTACACGACAATCGTTTTCTTGATGAAACGCAATCTCTATGCACCTCATTCACGTTGGGCTTGTGGAGGAGCAGACATGATGATCTCTTGATCGAAGATCCATTAGCAGATGGCATAAACAATTCTCCCCCATCAAACTGTGCCGATGCATTCATCTTCAGCGTTGTTCTCTTTCCAAGATCTTCTCTGTCCATCCATACTACCTTCCCCTCCTCTCTGCCCCCCCTGTTCCTGAAGTTTCCCTTCCTTCCTTGCTCTGTTCGGCGTTTGATACTGATCGCGTGGACAGGAAACGAGCCTGGTAACCGCGCATCGCGCGCCTGTGGCCTCTTCGGTGACTTGGCCAGTGAGATCTTGGTCATACGGGTATAGGATATGCACGATATAGAGAGATATCAAGACAGAGTTGTATTCGTGACAACATTTTCTCCTTTCTTACGACCTTAGCACATGGGTTTTATAGTATTGCCATTCCCTTGATTGCTATGATGCCATAGCCACTTCATGACAAAAGCCAAGTGATGATATGATGGTTGCTTTTTTTTCCCCTTCTTTCTTTTTTTCAGCCGCGGTAGACGATGAGGTTGAACTTTGATTTATTCCCCAAAATTCGCAACGCCCAATGTTACCCGTCCAATGAAGGGATCCGATCCTTCCCGTTGCTACTACGCGTACCTGACATGAAGACCGTATGTGGCAGCATATGGCTACTATGCGCAGCGCTGGAAAGGGGAGCATCGATCTACACTGTATAGATGCCCTACTAGCATATGTAGGGTCAAGGAGGAAATTAACCAGAGGCGAATACACCAAAAACACAAGATCCTCACTGGCCACAAGGTCTCTTTCCAACGACCGAAGGGAAATCTAGCTGACAGGAGTTGTTTCGAATCTTGGCGTGATGTGCACGCAGCGTAATATTCACATTTCATTTCTCTCCGACCTACACAACAGGTTTGATATGAGCGAATTGCCATGGATATTTCGGGATCTCGCTTGCCGTTGTATGATCGCGCCAGACTCCAGAGGAGTACCAGGAGACGTGCTAAGCTCGAAGCAACCGCGGATGGTAACCTGGGTACCTCTTCAGTGCTCTCCAGGCATGCATGTGGGAAAGTAGATCCACAACCATCATGACGCGCTCCAGCAAAAATTCAAAACCACCTTTCCAAACCCGATACTCCGATGCATCTTTGCAAGTTGCACCGTCGGAGATGCATGCCGAACAAAGATGGGCACGACGTAGGAAAGATAACGACAATGACAAGGAATGACGAGAAAAGCACAAGAGAAAGTGGAGGCCGAAGACGGTCGGTGTGTCTCAGACGTCGGAAACAATGAAGCCGCTGATACCGATGGGGATTGCTGTATCATTCATTGATCCTGTTTTTCCTTCTCGGCATATCTCACGTTTGAAAAAGACCCCATCTCCAACAAAACAGAGTCCTACGCAGTACAAATGTAGATGGGAAGGGCAAGATGGAGCAGGGATGTTGTTGACTTGTTGTCATGCTTTCAAGAGTGGAATTCCATCGGAGAATTTGCGACCTATGCGAACGGTATCCGCATATTCATGCACCAAGGGAAGAACCCTTATTTTTTTGTTTTTGTTTTGCCTTGTGTGCTTGTGTTGAATTGACAAATCAGAAGGACGAGAGCGCATTTCTATGAAGACAGCACACGTGCGCACCACACGTTGTTGAACACAAGAGAAAATTGCAAGGCGGTCTGTGACTGGCTGAGTGATTACGTTCTGCGCTTCTAGATTTCTCGGGCATACCCGCTACCCGCCCCTGTCTCTTTTGTGTTAAGTTCATGTTGTGAATTTCAAAGTTGTGCAGTGTGGGAATGCAACAGCCGAGGCAAACCTAAAATAGGGCGTCGATCATCATCTGGTCGTTCGAAAAGGCTAACTGGCAAGACCCGAAATGCTCCCTAGCAAGACCCCCCCACATCTACCGCTGAGTAAGCCCAGCTAGCCAACTACCCGCCTAGTATACTACACTAGCGTATTACTACCCAACCGCCGCCGTCGATACGCACCCTCTATTCACGATAGTTAGCATCGTACAATTGAATAAGGGTATTGCAAGACAATACTCTAACGTTTAACGATATTTTACAACAATTATCTTATTATTTTTATTATTATTTTATAGAGTATTATTAATATCGTAGTATCTTACCGCGTTTATTAACATACCTCGCCCGCCCGCCCGCCTGCCCAAGTAAGTCAAAAGCCCAACCGATTAAAATAACTAGTACTAACAGTATTTAACTAAAATCCCCAGCCAAAATAACCTCAACCCCAACTCAAACAATTACTCCCAACTACTATACTCCTCCCCTTACTAAATTTCTATTACTATTAATCCAACGCCAGCTATACAAAAGAACGCAATTACTATAGTCTCCCAGCAAGTGCGCCGCCGTTAAATAGCGGTCTCCAACTCCTTTACTAATTAGACTAGGGAAATTACTATTTACCTCCCCTAATTATAATATTCTAATCGCCGCATTTAATTCGCTACAAAATTATTACGTACAATAGGGATTTACAATTATCTCGCGCGCTAGTACTAAAAGTAAAAAGAAGGGAAATAAAAGTATTATTATACATATTAATTATCACTATATATACGGCCGTATTTATATAGCAACCGAATAAAGTATTTGAAATACTACTTTACAGCGTCTCGATTACCCGTACTAAGCAAGAATTATATTATAGAAAAGATAAGGTAGTAAATAGTTCGCTAAAGAGACTAATAACTCTTATAATTACGACGTTAATATTGCTAACCTCGTTAATTACCTATTTTATCTATAATAAATATATTGTAATTATAAGGAGGCTATTAATATTACTATTAAACAATTATTTAATATTATTAAAATAATTGCCTATTAAATTACTTATTACCTTAACAAAACACTAAATTATAATAACGTAAATAAGAACAACGCTACCGCCATCTAATAAACTAACCGTAATAATCTATTTAAAGAATTACATAATCTTCGAATCCCTATTACAACTAAGAAGGTATTGAATATTCAATAGTATATTCGCTATATAAAGTATAATCCTTATACTTTGACTAAAATACTTATCGACCTACTAGAATAATATAAGGACTAGTATAGTATATAGCACTTTATTAACTACTATAAGTAATATATTATACGAATATTTTAGACCTTTAATTAGTATATTAAAATATAGAAGAAAAATCCTTATATATTACTAATTAATAATACGTATAAAGTAAACAAATCCAATACTTTTATATATTCTTCTATTATTATATAAATAAATCCATCCGTTATATTACTCCTATAAATTAAGCTGGGAATCTATACTAACTCCCTTTTTTTTTTTTTATAAATTAACTAATTCAATTTCCTCCTTCTTAATATTATTAATATTAATACACTAAATTATAATTTCAATATTAACTTTGGTCTCTTAAATAGAGAAAATTAAAACAACTTCAAATAGCAATTTAACTATTTAAAGAATCTTTAAAATAATTACAAAATTCCTACCCCCAATATAATTATTAGTAATTTTAATAGAAGGTTTAAAAAGACGGCTATAATTACTTACCCAAAGGTACCGCACCAACTCTATATATAGTACGTTATGAAGAATGTAAATTATTATATTAAAAAGAAGTAGGTATAATTAAATAGTATTAAACTAACCCCGGCCGCTAATATACTAAATCCCCTACTAATTACTTAGGACTTAAATAACAGCGGCCCTAATTGTTATAGCATGGCTAGATAGGCTCCTAAAGTACTAGCTACTAGACAATAGAGTACTGGCCTTACGGCACTATAGTACATTAGATAGAATGAGGCTTATGTTCTTATCGATAGTTAGCCGGATTAAGAAGGCGGCGTCCGCTGGCAGAATCTAGACTTATATGTCCGATTCCGAATGCCTTTGTTTGTATACCTTACCTTCCTTCTTTATACTTAATATTACTTTGATTTGTGGCTTCTAGTCTTGTAGTTTATCTCTCGTAGAATTACGCTTTTATACTAATCTTCTATTATATTAAAGTCCCGCTACTACTAATAAAAACGACGACCCTAATAAACATTTTAATAATAATTTAAAGGAGGAAAATCTGGATAAATTCAATAATACTGCCGCTACTACTAATTTTATACAACGATTAAATAATAGGCAGGGAGTTCGTAAAGTAATTGATAAACTGCTAATTAAAATTATCGTTCTATATAATTATAAAATCCCTATTTTTAATCCAATTCGTCGATTCTATTAAAATTCGTATAAGGGGTTCTAAAAGGCGTAGAAATAGGTAATTTATATTAATAATAAAAGTTACTTTAAATGGGTATAATATTTATTATACTATAAATTTAGAAGATAGATTAATATACCCCCCTTTTTCTATAATAAATTATATACTCTATTCGCTAATAATTACATTTCTTTACAATTCTTCTCGCCTATCTTTATAAATATTACCTCCTATAAATTAACGAATTTAGTAATTATATTATTTCGAAGTATAGAAACTATAATATTAAATTAACCAGCCGAATCGAATTTATATATAAAGCTATTAAACGCATCTTTAAAAACCGTCTCTCGTCTTTAAACTAATTATATAAATATATATAAACTTCCTACCACTTATAATAATAGAAGTTTAAAATTAAATATATTAAAATAAAGTAAAAGATTTTATTTAAGTATAAAAAAATAGGAATATTTAATAATTTAGTATTAAAGGTATATAAAATTATTTAAATCTTCCCTAATAATTTTTAGGTCTCTTCTGATAATCTCTAAGTCCTATCCTACTAACTATTCCCTCTTATTTAAATTGTACTATATATATTTAAATTACTATAGTATTAATACTGTTATATATATAATAATTAGTTTAGAGACCCAATTTAAGACCTAGATTTAAATTATAAAAAAGAATTTACTATATAATATAATTTACTTTATAAATACTTTATATTGAAATTACTATAAATAAATCTATTACGGATATTATTTAAAAATAATATAAATATATACTAGTAACTAAATAGGTCAATAATAGAAATTAAGTACCGTACCTACGCTATCCAAAACCCTACTACTTTATTTAGCCGCCGGTGTAAAATAGTTATCCCCAACCCAAACCTTATTAATTATATACGTAGAATAACAAAGTACAACCTTATAAACTTAGAAGTTTACGAACTATATAATTTAGAGGGTAATTAAATACTACTTCTCTAACCTACCGCATTTATCGACCGTAACTAGTATAATAACAACTGTATCCTATTTTATAATAAAGATAAAATACTCCGCCGAATAATATTATAAAATATAAGAGGGAGGGTACTAACTTCTATACCTTACTACTAGAAATAGCCCTATAGTAAAAGTAATAGAGGAGGAGACACTTAATAAGTGATAATATAAGAACTAACGGTAGAAAATAGGGCTCTTACGCAGACAAATTTAAAAGCCTTCTACTAAAACTTCTTAGAGAATATTACCTTATAAAGGATACTAGTATTAAAAGTACTACTAGTAACGGTTCTAACGGCTATAGTACCCCCCTAGCTAATTAGAACTCTAACTCCCTTACCCTCGCCTTTTTACCCTCCAACTCCCTTATAAAAAGCTTTAATACTCTCTCTATCTCTTTATCCCTAAGTCTAATAATAGCCGCTAATTTAATAATAACCGTCTTATAACTATATACCAACTCCTACTAGCTCCAATCAATTTAATTATAAACTACTAGCTTTTATTAAATAGCTACCTCAATACTAGGATAGTCCGCTGCCTTCTAACTAATAATAAGGGAAGGGATAAATTATATTAATAATGTAATATAAACGAGCTCCAACCCTTATAGCGCTACCTCTAATACTTCCAATATATTTATAGGGATATATAAAGGGAGCTCTCCAACCGCCTCCCCAATACTTATATAGCGGGTATTAAAGTTAGGGTAGGCACGTACACTCTAGGCAGCAAGTACAACCACAACTAGGCTAATATAGAGGATAGCAATATTATTAGCAACCTTAATATTAACCCCCTTAGTAATAGATAATTAATTAAATTAATGTCTCTAAATACCCTCACATAAAAAAGAATACTCCAAAACGTAGATCTAGTAATGCGCGGGCATTAATTCTATAGCTTCAATTGTATGTACACTGGCTGGCTGGGCAGGTGGTTGGCTGGCTGGGCTTACTCAGCGGTAGATGTGGGGGGGTCTTGCCAGGGAGCATTCTGGGTCTTGCTAGCTAGCGTTTTCTCTGGTCGTTGGTGCCGCAGGCAATTCTGATGAGATGCTTAGTGTAGGGACCTTGCAAGGGCCAAGGCCCGTGCTTTTGCTCGCTTGTTTCCCCTTGAAAGTAGAAGTGGAAAAGGGGAGTTCTATCATGCTATCTACACGTGAGTTCGCGATTGTGCGGGGTGGGAATTTGCGGATGGGGACAACGAGAGCTCACGTCAGAGGGCGAACAAGGAGGGCTTCGTTGTCACGTCCTGCTCTTAAACTTGCGACTGTTTCAGCCGGAATCAAACCATCCTATCGTATTTCGACCAATAGTCGACTGGGAAGATTTCAACCTTTTCTTTTGCTCAACATTACAATCCATTGATTAATCGCTATCAGGTACCCGCATAGGTTGCCTTGCTGGGGTTAGGTTGGTAACGTCTCTGTCGTAATCTCATCAATCTCGGCAGAGCTTCGATCCCCCCCCATCTCTTCCAACAAGCCCACCGGCATTTGACATACCCCACGATACGTGCCACAAGGTCCAACAACAACCGCCCATCCATCAACATAACCACCCCATCCTTATAGGGCTATTCCCAATCCCTACCTGACCCTCCGAAGCAAATAAATGACGCTAGAGCTCCATGTCTGGGGCCCGGCTTTCGGCCTCCCCTCTATCGACGCCGAATGCCTTGCGACCGTTACGTACTTTGCGCAAACCCTGAGTGCCGCCGACTACCTGCTCGTACAGAGCAGCCCCTCTGCCGTTCCATCCCGTAAGCTCACCATATCCAGTGTCACTCAACCAGTCGCCATCTCAGACACACCCCAGCCCCGATTCCCTCCGACGGGCAAGTGCCCGCTCCATCCTCCCTCCGGCGCAATTTCATTCTCGTACGGTTGGCCCATGTCAATTCCATCAAGCTAACGGCCAAATCCCATTACTCTCGATACAGATCACCTCCCGGCACTCTACAACCCCTCCACGGTAACATGGATCTCCGGCTTCGACCCTATCGTCACCTATCTCTCCACCCTTCAACCACCCTCTTACCACCACCCTGACGTCACCACCCTCCCCTCACGCGTCTACGCCAACTCTCAAGCTTACAAGGCCCTCCTGACCTCCTCGGCCGCCCCGCTCCTTGCCCTGTCCCTCTATGTCTCCTCGGCCAACTACTCTGAAACCACCCGACCCGCCTACAGCGCCATTCTCCCGTTCCCCTTACCGTGGACAGAGCCGCTCGCCGTGCGGGCCGCCATGGCCGCGCGCGCGGCGCACCTGGGTATGAGCAGCTTGGACACGGACGCGGAGATGGAGCGGCTGGAGAAGGAGGAGCGGGAGCGCGAGGCTGCGGGTTGGGTGCAGATCCCGAAGGCGTTGAGGAAGGCGGTCGGCGGGCAAAATAGCGGTGTCAAGGGCCAGTTGAGTCCAGAGATGAAGAGGAGGATCAAGTTGGAGGGGCTGGCGGCGGAGGTGTTTGATGTGCTTGGGGAAGTTGATCTCCTGGAAGAAGAGGACGGGGAGGAGGGGGAGGAGGAGGCTAAAGAGGGTGGTGCAAGGATCAAGGTGACGTTGGAGACCAAGTGTCTTGCGTTTGCTTACCTGGCGCTCATGCTGCTTCCTGAGGTGCCGAGGCCTTGGTTGAAGGAAGTGTTGCAGAAAAAGTATGCCGGATTATGCAAGTTTGTGCTGGAGTACAGGAGGAAGACGTTCCCTGAGAGCGGCAAGGTGCTGCCGTGGGCAGATAGGGAGAGTGATCCCGCTGTCAGTGCCTGCGATTCGGCGCTCAGTATCGTTGGGCGGTTTGTGAGGGCCGTGGTTGACGATATCCCAATGCTTGGACGGGAATGGAGCAGGTGGTGGGCGTTGAGGCAAAGAAGGGTAGCTGAAGAGAACTCTACCGAGACACAGCTCGTTATAAGGAGAAGCGTTGGTGAAAGTGAACGCAGTCTTTTGCTGGCTGGTGCCGGGTTGACTCTGCTGGCTATCAACGTTGTCGGCCTTGGTATTTACTGGTACCGATACCGAGGGTTGCTGGGCGCGCCGTTGCAGACGTGGCATAGGCCACTGGTAGGCTTGGGTAGCTTTGGAGCGGCAGGAGCCATGTTCGCTGGTCTTGCATGAAGACGTTGAGGGTTGAGAACCTTAGGGGAGTGTATGATACGTGCCTATGATCAAAACTTGGAATGATACCAGAACAGATGCGGATACCCAATGGGAAAGCGATACAGGGTGAAGTTGGTTACAGCAAAGAAGATCCCATACGATGCATCCTAAAGCTCATGCGCAATTGATGCCATTCAGCAGATAATCAATGGTAATTGAGTGATGTAAATGAAAGAGGAAAAAGAGATCATTGACAGACGACCACAGTTCAATAATCCCCTATAGAAAAAGGGGGAAAAAAGGAGAAAAGGATTATTGAATATATATATGTATACCAAGAAAAGGAGAGGGGGGAGGTGATCATCGAAACGTACAGAGTTGGAAAGCAGCAACCTCAACCAAACGGTCCTCACGCCAACCCTGAACTCACCCCAGGAGTCACTAGGCCTTCTTCTAAAATGCGAGTCTTTCTCTGGATTCATTCGTTCTCCGCTGACAACCCCAGATTATCTGTCTGGATATGTTCCAGTCTGTCAGCGGCCTTCGCTTTTGGTCCCTACTCAACATGGCTTTACTTTACACTTAGCATGTGGACTTGCCTTTCGGTTCCCTGTGGGTTTGATGAGCGCGAGTGGAGGAATGAGTTCGAAGGCTGCGTGCGTGCTTTACCACTGCACCAACAGCCCTCACGCTTCTGCGCGCTGGGAGTAAAGCATGAAAGGGGTAATCTTGAAAGGGCATGGACGACGCGGGCAGGCGGGAAGGGGTCGTATTTGCACCGTTGGAAGACGTGACGAATCGATGGATGTGTGCAAAGTGCCGAGATGATGTGGAGTGAGACAAAGTGCGAAATCGGTGACATGATGACCATGAGTCTTTCGTTCGTTGATACTTGATAATAGTGATGTAAATAAACGTATTAAATGTTATGATACATTTGCCCTTGTGTTTGTTGCAGCCCTCTCAAATCTGCCGAATCTCCTTGCCGGCCATTTCGGGTCGCTCAACCTCCCACTCATCCCTCAGGACAGCAAAGGCGAGATCGCAGACCAACAAGCTCAGTCCAAGGCCCCAAACAAGCGTGATAGCATAGAAGAAGTTTGCGTTTCCGCTACCAGCATAGATCCACAGATGGTAGAACGCAGGACCGAGAAAGGTCGTGTAAATAATAATGGCGGCAATGACAAACGAATACCGCAGCAACGGGAAGACATGTCTATACAGCGGCACCATACCCAAGAACAACGACGCATCCGCGATGCTAGGGTATGGCTTGAAGATGCTGAAGATACCCAGCAGCAGAGTGATCACCACAAGCGGCTGCTGGCGAAGGCGCACGCTCAACCCGCCAACATATGACGACAAATGCAGCCAAAAGACGGCCAAGAAGAATGAACGGAACGAGTCGAACATCTCGACAAAGAAGTACCACCACAGGCCGATATTGGGAGCCAGGTCAGACAGGGTAAGTTGCACACCATAGGTGGAACTAAGGAACTCCCATGAGCCGGTCAGGAAGAACGACATTTGGAAAAGCACTGCCAGAGCACCGAATACATCCATAACCATGGTCGCGGTAAACTTGATCCACGCATTGGGCGCTCCGGTAGCGGGCAGCTTCTGCCTGTCATAGCAAAGAAGAATGAGAGGCGGGAGGAGGAGTAGCGGATACATGGAGAGGTATGATGCGAAGGCCAGTGCGACCATGGCGTGAAAGGGTCTGCCGGAAATGGCATTGGCGATGGCGTGGAGAATAGCACAGGTCGTGAAGACGGTGGTCGAACGCCCAATGCATGTCGCGATGGTGAAGGGGTTGAACAGGAAGAGCGCGGCAACGATGGCACCACTCCAGCGCTTGTCACGGCGCGGGGAGGTGAAGCGCGCAGACGAGCCGGCCTCACCAGACTCTGCGATCCTTAAAAGAGCATGGGCGCTCAGAATATCGATAGCGATGTAGAGAAGGTACGTGAAGATGGGAAACGCCGAGAAGCTCGGGAGCAAGTTGAAGATGGGCAGCAAGAGGGGCGCCTGGTGGTAGACGCCGCCATCGTAAGGAGAGACGTTATGGTTATACAGGAAGAGGCCTTCTTGAACTATAGTTTTGGGTAGTTAGCAAACCTGTGTTCCTCGAGACGATGCGACGGATGCCGAAGAGAAAAACAAAAGCTACAACATACGGCGCTTGAAGCTTGTGACTGGCGTTGAGATCTCGACACGGCCAGTCAGGAGGTCTGGAAGACCGGGGAACAGAGTAAAGAGGGCAAGTCGCAGGACGGCAGCACCGGCGTATAAGCCAGCCGTCCTCCTCAACGTTACCTTGCCGCCATTCATTGTTCAATTCGCCATACGACGAGGTGGGAGCTGTGATGTCGAACTTGTCCCGGGGTCAAGTTACTTCTAACGACATGCCCGTCCAGTTGCGCTAAACAGGAGTCGCGCCCAGCACGTTAGGTCGCCCTGTCAAGGGAATCACTGTCCCCACCAAGGCAGACTGACAGCTGGCCCGGCCTCCACAGCTGGCGGGTCCCTGTGGGACAATGGGTTCTGGATTCCAGAAGGGAGCGGGAATCTGGGACAGACGGGCCCAGTAGCCTCATCTATCTGATGCCTCCCGCTTTCCATCCACTACGTTATCTAATCTTTGATCAGCTTTGGCGGTGGGAAGTGGCATAAAAAGTTCAGGACCGCAACGGCCAGAAAAAAAAAAGTTGATTGCAAGTGCACAGAGCGCCCCCACCTACAATTGGCTTCGATAACGGGCGATCGAGTCTGCAGACTGAAGAGATCCATCCTTGGTCCTCTTCTCCTTCTCTCACTCTTCCACCTACACCCAACAACCACAACCACCACCACACCCCAAAATGCCAAAAATCAAGAAAAAGGGCCAGGCCGGCGCGGCCAAGAACTACATCACCCGCACACAGGCTGTGAAAAAGCTGCAGCTTAGCCTTCCCGACTTCCGCAAGCTTTGCATCTGGAAGGGTATCTACCCGCGCGAGCCTCGCAACAAGAAGAAGGTTTCCAAGTCGGCCACTGCCTCGACCACCTTCTACTACACCAAGGACATTCAGTACCTCCTCCACGAGCCCCTTCTCCAAAAGTTCCGTGACCAGAAGGTGCTCGAGAAGAAGATCTCCCGTGCTCTTGGCAGAGGTGATGTTTCGGATGCCGCCCGCTTCGAGCGCCATGCTGCCCGCCCCGAGGCCACTGGCATGCCCAGGTACACTCTCAACCACGTCATCCGCGAGCGCTACCCGACCTTCAACGACGCGCTCCGCGATCTCGATGACTGCTTGTCCATGCTCTTCCTCTTCGCCAACCTCCCTTCCACGAGCGCGGTTCCCGCCAAGATGATCGCCCGCTGCGAGCGCCTCTGCCTCGAATTCCAACACTACCTTATTGTTTCCCACAGCCTGCGCAAGTCGTTCCTGTCGATCAAGGGTATCTACTACCAGGCCAACATTCAGGGCGAGGATATTCTCTGGCTCGTTCCCTACAAGTTCAACCAGAGGATCGTCGGCGATGTCGATTTCCGCATCATGGGCACTTTCGTCGAGTTCTACATGACCCTGCTCGGGTTCGTCAACTACCGACTTTACAGCTCGATCGGCCTCAAGTATCCTCCCAAGTTCGACCAGCTCAAGGACGAGAACGGTGCTGAGCTCGGCGCTTTTTCTCTGGAGGGTGTCAACATGGCCACCCAGGGCGAGACCAAGGCCGTCACAAACGGGGAGGAACAACAGCAGGGTCCTGACCCCAAGGTCCAGGCTGAGGTTGACAAGATTATCAAGCAACTGAAGGAGGACGAGTCCAAGAGCGACGAGACTGCCGAGGAAGATGCCGAGGCCGACGATGAGGAGAAGCCCACAGACTCCATCGACAAGTTCGAGCCAGTTGCCCCTGGTGGTGATGTTCTTCCTCAGCCGGCGTACAGCAGCAGTGACCCTTCGCAGCTGTTCGCCAACTTCACATTCTATCTCTCCCGTGAGACCCCCCGCCAGCCTCTCGAGTTCATTCTTCGTGCCTTTGGCTGCAAGAGGATAGGCTGGGATTCCGTCCTCGGCGAGGGTGCCTTCACAAATGACGAGTCGGATCCTTCCATCACCCATCACATCATTGACAGGCCAGTCGTACAAGCTGCTACCAACGAGGATGGCGATGGCGAGGACAACCAGACGGCCCAGAAGGTCGGACCCAACCAGAGATACCCCGGCAGGATATATGTCCAGCCCCAATGGGTATGGGACTGCGTCAACGACGAGGAACTCAAGAGCCCTGAGCTCTATGCTCCTGGCGCCGCTCTCCCTCCCCATCTTAGCCCCTTCGTCAAGGCCGCCCCTGGCCAGTACGATCCTACTCTGCCCCTTGAGGCTCAGCAAACCGAGGCTGAGGCTATTGAAGCCGACCTCGAGGATGCCGAGAAGGGTAATGCTGAGGATGGTTCCGATGTTGAGAACGACATGGATGTTGATGAGGCCGAGGACGATGAGGAAGAGGAGGAGGGTGATGAGGAGGATGCCGAGGAGGCCGAGGAGGAGGATGCTGAGGAAGATGAGGAGGAGTCCAAGACCCTCCAGCGTCAGCTTGAGCTAGAAGCCGAGCTCCAAGGCAAGAAGGTGCAAAATAAAAAGGTAGACTCCAAGACCAAGGCCAAGCTAGAACAGCGCAAGGCCCTTGAAAAGAAGGCACGCGAGGAGGCGGAGGACCTGGAGCGCGCCAAGGGCATGCTGAGCAAGAAGAAGCGCAAGCTGTATGAGCAGATGCAGTATACCAACAACAAGAAGAGCGCTCAGGACGAGAAGCTCCGCGCCAAGAGGAGAAAGCTGGAGAAGGAAAAGGCGCAGAAGGCGTAAGGTTAAAACACTGGCAAGGCGTAATTTTTAGCACTATGTTTTGAAATGGGATACCAAAGGCTCATTTTTTCTTTTTTCTTTTTGTGTAATCGACAAGTTTTGAATCATACTCGTCGTCCTGAACTGATGCAAATGTGAACATAATCGTGACATGAAAACGAGCGTCCACGAGGCTTTCGTCCGAGGGTTAGGGGTCGCTACGAACCAAACCGTAACGCTCAAGAGAAGTTGGGACGAACCGAAAATAGGACCGACGAAAGGTGAGAGTACAAAGTAAAAGAATTGAGGAGTCGGAGGTTCATCAATATCTCCATCCTTGTGGCTGTGGTACTACCACTGGGACGCTTTCGTACGTCAGTGCGGTTCTTTGCCTTCAATCTCTTGTCACTCCCGTCCTTTAGTGATTGAACACCAGAATTTGCACCCAACAACCCTGCCAACGCGGGAAGAGCACCCACTAAACAGGGCAATACAATGTCTTCACACTTGAATCAAGAGGATTCCGGCGACGAGGATTGGGGTAAGGACACTGAAGAGATTAATTCCATCGCATCAGATGAACTGCACGAAACCCGCCCCAATCGGTGGAATGGGCCCCCCTCCACATGGCTCACATTCACCGCGCAGGAAAGAAAGGCCTACCAAGCGTTAGAGGGCTTGCGCAGGCGAGACTTGTCAGCACATCTCTACAACGCGCACGCATTGCGAACCCGAGCCAAAAGGCAGGAGACCAAAGAGGTGAGTCTACCGAGGCGGTTTAGAAAAGCAAAAGCTAACAATTGCTCAGGCGACCAACGATCAAACTGAAGACGAAGACGGTTCACGGCCCAGAGAGAATGAATGGGCTCCGAGCCACCGATGGACGGCTTGGCCACTGAGGACTGGTGAGGTGGTTGATGATGAGCTCCTCCCGCGGACCGCAGACGAGCACGAGGCTTTCACGCTGCGTCCGCCCGTCCGGACCTACCCAAGCAAGAATCTAGAGGAAGAAATTTCGGCAACAATTTTACGGTGTGCCAAGGAAAAGTTCCGAAGCAGAGGCTTCCCCGAAGAAGACGACGAGGATGATCACTCCGCCATACACGCGGTGGGCGAAGGGAACGATGGCGTTGTGGACTCGATAGAAAAGGGCGACAACGACCATCACCATCATGCGGAATCCAGTCAGTTGCTATCCAGCCCGCCACGGCGCAACGACGAGTCGGCCCGGTATAGCGTACCACTTTCGAGCCCGGTCAAACGTGAGCCGGTCTCCCAAGACGAGAGCAGTAAACAAGGCGGCTCTGCTTCGCATACCCTCAGCTCTTCACGTCGACGTCATCGAGCTCCTACGCCTACCTACATTCCTGGCCCGTCAGTCGATGACGACAGGTCCTACAAACTTCTCCGTCCCGCATCGCGGCGCATCCTCTCCAAGCTGGACGAAACCTTGACAATCCTACACAACGCCCGCGTTGCCGGTCTCCGCGACCTCTCCGAATCTTCTGCTAGTGACACTGAGGATAACGACAACGACGCCGAGACGGAAGAGCCTGATCGACAGCAGCAGCAGCAGCAGCAACGCACACTAAGGGGAAGACCCCGTGCGCGCTCCCCATCACCTTCCGCAGAAGCGACAGCGTCCGAGGCCAAATCAAATCCGCCGCGAGGAACCAGCAAGCGAGGGCGTAAAAGAAAACTACGCATTCCCCTCGAGGGCGAGACTGGGCAGGAAATGCTTGAACGCGTCGCCCGCGAGACTCACAAGCGGATACCCTCTTTCTTTCGCTCTCGGGCTTCCTCTTTCCACACTACCGACGAGGCCGACGCTGACGAAACAGCTTCTGAAGCCGAAGCCCGCGGGCCGCCAAGGTCATACCAACTACCCTCCTCCAAGAAGACAGCGGAACGTCCCAACAGGCACAGGGCCAGAAGCAGAAGCCGAAGCCGAAGCGTAACCAGCACCGCCGCCTTGACCGCCGCCCAAGAAAAAGACCGCATGGGCCGCGTCGCACGCTGGGGTCTCCGCGACTGGCGCGACGTCCTCGGGGCAGCTGCCCTGGCTGGGTTTCCGCAGAACGTGATTGCTCGCGCGACGCAGAGATGCGCTACGCTTTTCGGGGAAGAGATGGCGATGCATACCCTTTGTTCTTCTTCCTCTAAGCGTATCAAGACGATGGTTTACCACCCCGGCGACCCGCCCCCCGACTCTTCTGAAGAGGAGGTGGACGCCACTGATATTGCGTTGGAGCAGAGACGGACGGTTAGCAGGCAGCCGAGTCTTGTGAGGACGTTTTCACCTGATGTCGATGATGAGCAGCAAGAAGACGAGGAAGTCATGAAGGGTGTTAAAGCTGCTTCTGAAGCGGGAACAGAAGCAGAAAGAGCACGCGGTAGAAGCGAAAGCCCGGCTCGTAGCAGGAGCAGAGCTAGAAGGGCGGGTACACCCGCACTCGGTGGCGGGCTTAGGGTGAGGAGACGGTCGGTCACGCCGGCGGCCGGAGGGGATGTGTATTTTTGCCCGTACCCTGAGTGTGCGAGAGCTGTGGAAGGGTTTGGGAGAAGAGCGAATATGCATCGACATTTGAAGCTTGTTCATGGGCGGAGTCCACCTGCTTCTCCCGCAGGCTCTGTGATGGGAAGGGATGACCAGGATAGTATGGATGAGATGGAGGGTGGTATACATCTGGACGGGTTTTTGCAGCCGATTAAGGTGCGGAAGGGGTGGAGAGGAGGGGATCTGATACAGAGGGAGAGGGAAAGAGGGAGGGGGAAAACACGGTCGGAGTATGGGTCGGATGTGGATATGAAGCATGGGGATGATGAGACTAGAGGACATGACATCGACCTCTGAAACAAAGTAGTCTCGATACTAATCTCCTGAAGATTTCGGGAGATAGCAAAATCTGAACTGGGAAAACTGCTGTCATGGAAATTGTTGCGGATGCTCTTAACCATACAAAAGTCTCACTTACCACTGCCATCTCTCTTAGTCTTCAGGCAATCTTCTCAGGATACGATCTTTACTAATTTCTTTCCTCCATAAACTTCCATTTTCCAATGTAATTTCTCTATCTCTTCTTACCCAATGCGAGTGAAGCGGGTGTCTCCAACTTGAGCTTCATTTTTTTGGATCTTAATAGCGCGAATCTTCAAGACATCTCAAACATCCAAGAGGCACAACATCCTTTCTCCTCAGTCAACTGCAACCAGTTCCAGATCTGATACACGTCCCATCCCGGCCTCCAACTAATCCAACTCCCCGCAACCCAACAATCTTTCCCCTCATCTCCTCCTTTCCTGTGACCAGAATTTGGAGGTAGCTCATAAGATACTGAATCTCGTGCATTTCTTAATCAGGCTAGATGGCCGAGCGGTCTAAGGCGCCACGTTAAGGTAAACCCTTAATTCGAGAAATCCGTGGTCCGAAAGGGCGTGAGTTCGAATCTCACTGTTAGTCAGTAACATATCCACCTTCGCTCAGGTGGGCATTCCTTTTTTTCGATACCTTCCCCTGACTTTTTGAACTATGAATCCGTTGTTGAGGATCTCTGCTTTGCCCTCCTGACTCCTTTTTGAGGGTAAGGTTCTGAAAAGTTGTCATGCCTATGTCTGTAGCTCCAAGATCCTAATAATGAGATATGGATACCATTCTCATGACGCAAAGATATTGCACAAAGTAGGTTGAGCGCACAACAACCTGTATAGCAAGGTTCGGCTAATTCTCCCAATCCACCGAACCACTGCGATGAAGCGGACACCACAAAACTGTCAATGAAGGAGAAACCAGTTGATATATGATGAGGGTATCAGTGCTCGATAAAGAGTACAACATAAGCGACAACAGCCAAACCAACCACCCCGTTCCGTCATCGGGAATATTCTTTTAGCAGCCAAACAACCAAACCAACATAGTTAAATAAGAATGATGAAAAGTATCCTTCCCTAATGGTCCCACCAACGCCAAAACACCTCTTCCCACTGATGTTGACCTTACTTCTCCTGTTCCCTAACCCAACTCTCGAAACTCCCTAAAAAGGCCACCAACAAACCAAATCCGAAATCAACTCAACCTAGCCGTGGAGTCTTCCTCCTGTTTCCCGCAATGCCTACACTGGCATCTGTCGTCACCGGCATGTTTTCCAGGCCCTCCGTGATGATCCCGCCAGCATGACCCGTTATCTTTTTCTTGGCTAATACACGAGGTGATTGTCTCCGATTACTTCTTCTAAAGAGTGGTACTTGCGTCGCACTCTCTTCAATGTGGTCCGTATTGTTGGCGTGGAAACCGATCACCGATGTAGATGGCGGCGCCATTGACATTGTGCTGGATGACAACTCGCCAAAAACTGATGTCCCCCCACCAAGGTTCGGATTCACTTCTCGTAAACTCGGGTCTATGGGATGCGACTTATTTCGGGTGCTCGTGGCGGGTCCGGGCGTGCCGAAGGGATTATTCCTGGGTGAAACAGGCACAGACAATGGCACTTTGGAGGGTGAACGTGAAGGCGACACGACGATATCACTATATACCGCAGTCATCGTTGCACGTTTAGCTGGGCTTGTCGTCGGCGTCGTCGAAGGCTTGTCCTGCATGCCTGCAATGAGCGTCTCATGGCCCGCGGTGCGCGGAAGGTCCGTCGGATATTCGTAGCGCTTCTTCTCGGGGGTGTCACCGGTGGGCTCGTACTCGCGGATCTTGGTGCTCTGGATGTCTTCGCGGAGGGCGGCAAGGGGCTGACGGAGGGATTCGTCAAGCGGCTCAAGAGATTCTCGCAGGATCTTCGCATCGTTATCCATTTCGCCACTAAGGTCGCGGATACGGTCGAAGCGCTCGCCAAAATGGTCCGCAATGTTAATGAATGACTTTTCGACTGTTGAGGTGAGGTTCTCCATCGAGACGACATGTTGTTCATGGTGCGCGGAGTTTTCGGAGCGGGCGCGAGAGACGAATTGGTCAAGATCCTGCATCTGTGTATCGAGATCTTTGAGTTGAGCATCGACTACACGAACCGTCTCGGCATGGACAGATTTTGTGGTATTCTGTATAGAGTTGCTGTGCTCGTCGGCAGTCTGCGGCTTTCATTAGTAAATGAGTCTCCCAAATGAGACACAGCACAGGTAGCTTACCGCCCAGTCGTCCTTCATCTTGTTCTTGAGCGCATCACGAGACTTGACAACATCCTCCATAAGTCTGCTGTCCTTCTCGTTCCAAGCGTTCATGCCATCCAAATATTCGGACATACTGCCCTCAAACGTCGCATTCGAATCCATAACCGCTTGTCGAATAAGTGCTGTCTTCCCGGCCAGGCGAGACTCTTGCCTCTCCGCTTGCGAATTGATGAGGGAGCCGATCTGTAGCAGAAGGTTTTGCCTTTCCTCGGCCGCTTGTCTTCGCTCCTCCTCCAAAACCTCCTGAATCCGGGCCGACGCAGTTGCGTTGGATTCCACAATGGTCTGACTAGCACCCTCGAGCTCTTGCCGGAGTCTTTCAGCTTCGGCTTTTTGGGCGCTAATTGTTTGAAGCAGATCCCCGAAGATGGATTTACATTCCTTCCCAAGCGAGCTATACGAAGCATGTAACTGACTGTGGAAAGTAGTTAGCTCGCCCAGGACATCACCTGCAATCCGCTCAGCCGCCGAGGCAATAGCCTGGAGCGATTCTCCAACGCGCTGTTTCACGGTGTCCCGAACAACCTTGATCTCTTCCAGCACGTTGTCCATCTCCTCCTTGGACTTTTGCTTCTGCTCCAACAGCTGTGTCCTAGACTCTGCGAAATGCTCCAAGTTTTGATCGAGGAAGGCTTGGGTTGTGGACAGCTTGTCGAGCTCCTCCTGGACAAAACTTTGCATTCGCTCTGATACGCTGGAGATATGCTCCTCCTGCCCCTTGCGAAACTCCGCAATCCGACTTTCGACAAGCTCAGTAATACCTGTGACTTGCGATTGCGACATGGCCCACGTGCTACGATTGAGCGCATGTAGGTCGGACCTTCTTCTGTTCTTCGCGTGGAGCCCTTCGACATCTTGGACGGTCCGCTTGACGGTAGAGATAAGCTCATCACCCACTTTCGCAAGCTTCTGTTCGGTTGTTTGATGCGCCCTTCGGAGGTGCACCTCCTCCGCCAACGACTTCCTGGTGGCTGCCAGCACTAGCTCGGTTTGGTCCAACACATCTTTGGTCTCATCTAGCTGTGCTTTTGTGGCTTCGTGCTCTTTTCGAAGCCCCATAAATGTTGATGTCATCGTATACAGCTCTTGGAGCTTGTTTCGAAGGTTCGTTTCGAGTGTCTCGATTCTGGCCGCTTGTTCTTCCGTCAGGATCCGCCGCGATTCGTTTTGTACAGTCAGCTCTTCGTAAGCATCGTTCGATAGATAGACGCCGTTTCGTTGACGAGTAGCAATCAGCTCGCTTTTCAGTTTCTCGATCTCGGTCGCAAACTCGCGAAGTAATGTTTTTTTGTTGAGTAGCGCGTTGATCTGCGGTTTGTTTCGAATGTTTTTAGCCCTAAAAGCATAATCAAGTGTGGATATCGTCTCCTCCATGTTACTCCTGGCCGGGGATATTGTCGCAATGATGCACGTCTTTGTCCGCCCACCTAAAGAGTCTTGGAGTAGACGTGTAAGTTTCGATTCTCTGTAAGGAATATGGGGGCTGCGGTCGACCAAGGCGTTGATGACGCGACCAAGGGTAAGCAGACTCTTGTTGATGAGACCAGCCTCAGCAGCACGTTTGTTCTCGGCTCCAGAGCGTTGAATGTTCTCGCTGCCAGCGAGATCAACCAAATTCAGCTTTCCTCCCATTAGATAATCCTCCCCATTCTCGGTTTGTTGCTTGACATGAACGGTAATGGTGAAGACGGTGTGACTACGACTGCTGAGGTCGTTGCACTTTGTCGCGGCCACCTGACGCCTCACACTGCCCTCTTGAAGCCATCTGAGGCCGTCTGCCGCGCTCAAAATGTGTCTTTCCTCCATGCCTTGCACAATAGTCGTGGCATGGCCCTTTTTCGAGTTGTCGTCGAAGATTTTGAGCTTTGTGTTGTCCTCTGCCGAAAGCAGATCACGCAGCTCTTCATTATAAAGTTCGATAAACGAGCATCGCACGCAGTGTTCCTTGTCATCCACTTCAAGCTTATTAAAGAGAGCATGCAGGACTCTGGGGATGATGCCTGCGGTGTCGGGAAGCATGCCAAAAGTCTGATTCATGTCGCCTGACATGGTATATGTCTTGCCCGTGCCTGTTTGGCCGTAAGCAAATATGGTGCAGTTGTAACCGGCAAGCATCTGGTTCAAGTCAGCCATGAACAGGCCCTGATCGGTTTGGTAGTCCTTACCTCTTCCAGGATAGGCTTCACCACCTCGTCGAAGACCATAGCTTGATCGGCGGCCTGCGAGAAGACGCGATCAAAGGTATACGTCTTGTTGCTCACTGCATTGGGACCCATTGATAGCTCAACTATCCTTCCTTTGAGGCCCTCCGTCTTGACAACAACGGCGCTATTTTCCTTGACTTCCCGGTCATTGCGTCCTCGACAGCGCACAACGACATTGATGTTTGTGGTGCCCTCGTCCTCCGGGTCGAAATCGCGCTCCTTACGCTTCGCACCTGCTGTTGCCGATACCTGTGAGTCTGCGGGGGAGGCGGCGCCCGATCGCTCGGCGCGAGATCCTCCCGGTGCGGAGGCATTTCGGAGGGCTGATTGGCGGCCTGTTGAAGACGCCGTGTTTCTGGTAGGAGGAGGTCGCATGCTGCTGTTGCTACGCGTCCCGGTGACGGATGGTGGACGCGACATGGATGATGGTTTTTTACGCTCCATGCTGGAGCTGCGCGATTGGACGATGCTTTATCGAAGGGTCGAGGTCGCGAAATCGGGGAGAAAGTTGGGCCAAAGGAGGGACGAGAAACGAAAAGATGCGAAGTGACGACTGTTGAGCTAAGGTACACAATGGGCCAGAATCAATCCAAAAAGCATTGGTGATGGTGATCGAAGAGCTGATGGCAGAGAGGGAGAGGGAGCGAAATCGTGGGTCGTTTGATCGGCCGGTCGATGTCTTTTTCTTATGTGCGACGAGCTGGAAACCTGCGAAAGACGGCAGCGTCGTCGTGAAGAGATTGGCGTGTTAGAATCTACACGCCGTCGGGAATGAGCGACTGGACGTCGCGAGCCCGGGCTTTGGTTGTCGATTATGCAAGCGACTCGCCTGGGTAGGTGCCGTGGTCTTGTTGGATGGCGGATATCACTTTTTCCAATGTTAGCGTTCGCTGCTTGCTGTTCTAGTTGGGTACTTGCTTGCCTTGTGCTGCTTTGGCGCGACAGGAGGCATCAACATCAGTCTCCACTGTCCACACTGCTGCAGTGTAGTGTCCATATTGGGCCATCGCTGGGGCAACCGCTCTCCGGTGCAAGTAAACTAAACGCACAGACCACTGATCTTCAACAGCGAGCCCGGAATCATCGCTGTGAGCGTGACGCTGACCAGTCAGCAAACAGCGGACAGCGGCCAGCACAACCTCCCCTCAATGCCCCTCTTTGTGTCCCGGCCCTCCCCATCCCATCACGCCGCTCCTGGCTCCAGAGTCCAGCACTGATGTTTAAACGTACATAGTGCTGACCCCATCTGCCCCATGTCTTGCCTGCCGCTTTCACCGCCGCCTGCCGTTCGTTCGCCTTCATGTGATTCGAGGTAGGTACGTTGGTACTTCTACCTACGTAATCTGGAGCAGCTGCCGATGGTCGGGGCCGCCCTCCCCCAGATCACGAGGGGACCTTGACGGACAACACCCAGCAAGCGCCGCTTCGCCAACCGATGATACAACCACCCATCTGACAACCAACGAAGAACTTTAATCCTCTCATCTTTGCCCTCTTCATCGCTCTCTGACACAAAGTCAGTATAGTTACACACCAAGTTACGATACGAATAGATGATATCGCTCTCCGCCGTTCTCAACCGTCCGTCCTGCCACTAAGCCAACTGGATGAACGAGACTCGACGTACGAGTTCGTCCCATCTCCGTCGCTCCCATATACCACCTTAAGCAGTGTACAACCTCAAACATCTTCATCAGCACATACAAGTTTCAATATGTCGACACCTACCTCCCCGCCGATTTCTCCCCTTCTCTTCTCCGCCCAGCTTTATCCCGGGCGAGCGCTCGGCTGGTTGGTCCTTGGAGCGTCGTTGCACGATATCTTGACTCGCCTCAAGACAGAGCCCCAGCGGTTCCCGAATCTCGATGTCAAGTACAGTCCAACCGAGCCGACGAAATCGATTGTCATTATCGATCTCCCTGCAAACGGCATTCGTCTACAATTCGACGCCCCAGAGCAGCGACTACGCTTAATCGAGGTGGTGGACTTTACCAAAAATCATATCTTTCTCAAGGCAGCCGATAACAAGGAGCGTGATCTTGTTCGCCCTTCCACATCATCTACCCCACCAACCGATAACCCCGCGGGCCCTACGTTCCGTCACATCTACCAGCGGTTTCTTGGTCCCACCTATGATGGCGAGTTCATTGATGGACCGAAGACGCCAGACAACGCCGTCGATCAATATGGGCTCTACGTTCTGTCCTGGCCCGGTGTGGCCTTCAGTTTCCTCATGAAGAAAGCGAGCTACTCGGCCAAGAAGAACGTGGTTGACCTGTTGCCATCCACGCAAGTCCCCGAGACCATGGGTATTTTCAGTGGGGATTCGTGGACACAAGCCCGACAGACGCTGTGGACTGATGTGCTGCCCAGTCTCAAGACGTTCACGCCACTCACTAAGGGAAAGGAGGTGTTTCCTGACGAGGTGTCTCTGATCAAGATTTACGGGGCAGGGAAACTGCAGGTCTTTCGAAAGTGGACGGATCAGCACTTTTGGATCAGGCTTGGACAGACAACTCCGCAAGACCTTGTATCCCACTTGGGTCCTCCCGATGCCATATACCGGAAAAACGACCATAAGATGTTCGCCCACAAAGTGCGGACTGGTAGCGATGCCCTGAAGCGACCAGACAGTGCTGATTTGAAGCATCAGGACGACCTTACAGATACAGATCAATCATCGGCAAACGCTGGGTCGGATGGTTATCACTCCAGCGACGATGAAACCAGTGATGTCAGCGTTGAAGGCCACGTGTCAGGCGAGTGCTTCTACAACTATTTCTACCATGGATTCGATGTGTTGGTCTCAAAGCCGACGGCGCCATCACCGGTACCGCCTTCCCAGGAGCAGGGAAAGAATGTACCCAACGTTCCCAGGGACTGGCTTCTCACAGCCAATGCCGACAGCCTTGTTGCCACAAAGATTGTTTTGCACGGAAATGTGCCTGGGTCATATCCCTTTAACCGGCACCGTCGCTGCCGATGGGAAATCCCGTATCTTTCGTCTGCCTCGGACGTTGTGATCAACTCAGAGTCGGATTTCCCGCAAATCGAGGAGAGCCTGCGCAAAGAGTGGCAGTCCATCTACCCTTCTGAAGATGAGGCGCGCAAGGCGCAAAGGGGCATGGTTCTTAATAGGGGCTGGGGAGACAGTCCCGGTAGCAGCATTGAGTTTCTCGGCGGCTGGGAAGGAGACGGCGCTGCGGCAGCACCAGACGCCGGTGGCATGGCCAAGAAGTTTGATGGGCCCGCAGATTCCACAACTACTTTGTATGGATTCCCGGGACTCGTTTTTGAGGTGTTGAAGAACGGTGCTGTTACTGCGGTAACAGTGTTCTAACCCTTTTTGCATTGTTACAAAGTGTTTTGTATTTTCATTGGGCGTTTGGGGCAAATATCGACTTACACAGCTGGTCCTGCGGGACACATTGTTGATGATGTCAACAAGAAGACAACACCGATCTTTCATATTGGTGGTACTGGGTACATGATGGTAAATGGTACATGGGTCTTTGAGGGATGGACCATCTCGCCAGTATTGTTTAATTTGCGTTTTCAACTTCACACATAAGCGGAATGCTTTTCAAGATGGTTTAATCTCACCTAAACCTACAGCACTGTCCAGCACAGGGTCAAGATACAGATTAAGTACTAAACATGCGTTGAACTCTGCAGTCTGGTCCACCACATACATACACTACACACATGCCTACCTATCGATCTCTTGCACGCCCCGTCCTATGAATCAAAGTGATAAACACGCTGGGTATGTCATACATTTGCCTTGTTCTGCTTGAAACACGCCATCCCTGCCGGGAATAATGGCTTCCATGATATTGTAGTTCACTGCTAAAGGATGGTTGGACGGTAGAGAAATACCCCTTGTTGATCACATCGCAACGAGAGTTGTGGGGTTTCTTTCTTTCTCGCAAACCAACCCTGTCACTACCAACATTCAGTATACGAAGAGGACCGAGTTGAACACATCTACCAACGGGAGCTCTTGTTGTTGTCCCACCACATGGAAAAAGTACCACTGTACTTACTGCGTGATCAGCCACAAGATGATGGCCAATTATCAGGCAGTGTTATGCACGTTACAATATCACCATGTGAACCTAGATGCAAGAATGCAGATTAAGGTGCTATACATGCGTCAAAATCGACAAACGGCAGCCCAGGCCCTGTGAGGAGCTGCGCTTCCAGTCGGCAGTGACCCCCAAGCCCAGCGGAACGTGATCCATAGCGGGTAACAGTGGGGTTCTTTGCCCCTGCCCCACTTCCTCGTTTCCTGGTTCTTTTGCAGGCAGGCTCTGCAGGTGGCTCGGCTGGATGCCAGGGCCCCCCCTTTCCAGTTATGATGGAACTGCCGAAAGGTCGATGACACTGCACAGCAAGGACGATCCGCCGTTTCAACGGGCCACAGCAGGAAACAGTGAGCTTTGCAGGGCGATGCTCGCCGTGGAACCAGTAAGTGTCCGGGAGAGACAGCCCCGTACGGCAGGTACTATTTGCATCCCATGCACTGCCCTGGACCTGACCTTCGATTTCGACCTCGTGTTCCCATCATCTGTCCCGCTCCCAACGCATCGAAGCACTCCTTTCAGCGGCCTGTTACTGTCACACTCCACTGGGTCATTGTTCTCTGCCTTACACGCGCCGCTAGAAGTAGTATAATGTACCCGGCGACGAATAGAAAGTAGCCCACGACCCAGCATAGCAGCTGCATCGGTACCTTGCCCGTCTGACGTCGTCGTTGGCCCGTTGTCTTCACATGGGCAGACTGAAGCCGCAGGAAAAGCGCCCAGCCCAGCCAGCCAGACCTCCCCAAGACCAAGATCGTTACAGATACCTCACTGCGACTATCACGAGAACCGATCCGACAAGACGGAGAGACTTTGGCGACGAATCTCAACCGGACACAAGAGGAGCCGAACAACGCCTCGGACGCCAAGACGACGGATCGCATCCTCTTCATCTCATACGCGACGACGGCAAGACTGACGACGATGCATGTCATTAATCATTCCATGCGACTCTAGTTCCTCCGTTCCCGCTTCCTCTGAAGACGTGGCATGTGGACGGCGCAGCACAGCAATGACCGACCCAGATGCCAGCCCATCATCCAACCTTCGTCCGCGCCGAGCAACCAAACAACCCGACCTCGATTCTGACCGCCATGATCATGCCTCGACAGCCATCTCTCGCCAGGACCACCAGGTCACGACGAACCTCCCTGACGTCTCTGTAACTTCCTCGGATCTCAACGACGTCAAGGATGACTACGACGACGCCAGTATACCGCCTGATCAGCGACTCCCCCGTTCCCATCACCCTCGCGCCGATGACCGAAATTTCTCTAAAGGCGCCCTCCGTGCTCATAAGCACAGAACGAATGGCGCATTTCTCCTTTCGGATCCCGCCCTCGGCGCGCATACTCAACATACCCAACTACAGTTACCTAAGAGGCAGAGCTTGTTAGAGCATGGCAGGAATAAGATCACTAAGAATGGCCTGGACAGGTCGCCTGGCCGGCACAAACTTACGGGCCCCTCAAACGAAGTAGGCTTGGGGCTTGTTCAGCGCTCAGGGTCGACAACTGAGCCATCTGTTCGACAACCATCCTCCATCAACGACAGTGCGGTCACGTCGAACCGCGGCTCTTCGGCGGGTGAGACAGTCATTGGAACAAATCCATCCCCACGAACCAGCATGGCGCTCCTGGATATGGAGTCGGCCCATATCGTGAACATGGCTCTTAACCTGAGCGAGTCGAGAAGGATAGCGTCGCGAAGGATCATCTCTCAGCCAGTGCCTTCAAGACTAGGACCAGTGCCGGAAAACAGTACCGGAGGAAGTCTTCGACAACACCTGCAGCAGCAGAGAAAAGTTTCGCGGAATATGTCACCTAGACCGGACCACTCCCCGCGCATCGCATCTGCACGGTCACTGCAAGCTTCAGCCGGTCTCGAAGCATACCAGTACCACTTTTCCCAGTCGACCTTGGCAAGAGCGCAGAAGGCAAGGGAATACTTGGGGCTGATGGCACAATACAGACGGCTATTAGAACTGCTACCCCCATTGAAGGCCGCCCGATCAGCAACATATTCCACCGTTAGCCCTCCCCTGACGCCTAATGGCCCTAACTTCCCTTCAAGACCAACCACTCATGACGCTGAAACAACGATTGGTCGTCCTTATAATCCGCTGCAGTATATCCGCAACAGAAAAATTCGGGCTCGTGAGAAAAAGACATTGGATGGAGAGGGTCAGGGCTTCAACGATGTTGAAAGGGTTTCTGAATGGGTTGACGAAGTAGCCAAATGGATCGCCAAGGGCCAGGACCGAATACCGGGAAACCCTTCGATACCTCCGTTCTCTCCGACTCGTATTCTCTCTCAGGAAATCCCGCCCCAGTCCCTCGGCTCTAAGCCGACAACAGCAACACCCAAATTGAAACGACCACGGGTTGATTGGGCCGTAGATCCGGCAGATATGATCGCAGACATCTATTGGCTTGAACAGGACGACAACAAGTTCCTTGTAGAGGATAGGAATTGGAAACGCCTCTTTCCCCAAGGTGGTGCCGAAATTTACCGTTCGCTCTCAAGAGATGATACTCCAGGCTCAAGCAAGATCTTTTCCAACTCCAACAGCATCACGGCTCTAGACAAGGCTCGCACGGAACAGTCACCCCAAGTTGTGGAACTAAAGACAACACAAAAGGCGCATCAAGAGCAACCGCACGGCTTTAGTGCCAGTCGGGCTCGGGACAAAGCACAACAGAAACTTCGGGCGATCAGGGAATCCCACCATCGAGCCAACAGCTCCATATACAATCGCGATATTCTTCGCATCCATAGACGCTCCTTTTCAGAGTCGTCTGATACAGACAGCGATCGGAAGCGACGGGGCAGACACGGGACCATCTCCAGTAGTGGTAAGGACATACTGGCAAGGCAGATGGAAGACATGATTGCTCAGGAGCAGAGAGATATCGAAGCGCATCCTCTTTATGACCAGGATACGCAACAGCTGAAGCTCCCAGATGCTGGATTAGCGATGCCCGAAAAGGGTCAGGAGTGGCCGCGGATTACATCGACGTCTGATGGGGCTGACAATGTTGAAGGCCGCAGGCCGGCATCCCGCTCTGAGCCGGCTGATTTGGAAGGTTCTAATACCAAGTACCAAGCCAAGCCAGCCCCGGCACAGGTTCTCGCTGGACGGGCTGGCGTTGGGTCACTGAGTGGCGATGGGCGGATTTCAACGGATTACGATACATCACCGCCATATTCGCCTGACTTGCGGCCAATGCATGACGCACTAATTCCTAGACTAAGCACGGACATGTCGGCAAGGCCATCGAGACCAAGCTCACCGATAGCGAGGTCACCGAGCAAAAACCCCCTGACCAAAGTTAGGAGCATATTCCGAGATCGCAGTAACGAGCATTTGGCTGAGCTCCCATCACACATCGGAAGAGACGAGAACCCCGAATCAACGCAGTTTCTGTACGATCGGCAACCAGTAGAGTCTCCAACCACACTAGGATTTGGAACTGGCATGCTTTCACCTCCCAAGCGGAAGACCTCCCGTAGTCCTCTTCGCAAAATAGTGACAAAAGGAACCGACTCTAGCCAAAAGTCGAATAAGAGCACAGGGATTTACAAACTTCGGGAGGATGGTAACAGTAGCCTGAAAGGGCTATTCCGGGGTCAACGCATTGATAGTGTTTTGCGTAGTGGTGTTTCCAAAGTCAGCGATATGTTCTGGCGAAAAGAGGCTGCCCCAGGTCCCTTGGACAAGTATGATTCTTCGGATGAGTCTGATGCGGAGAGTCGAGGAAGGTCCAGATCCTTACCCAGGTCGCCACCACGAAAAGCCAGTCGTAGTCCGTCTAACCACGGAAAGGCGAACGGGGAGAAGAACTACCTGGATGTTATGCCACAGTTTATACCCACCGCGGAAAAGCGTCATAGCAAGACCAAGTCCGTTGGCGGCTCGATCGACCCGAACGGTTTGCTTAGCGCTAGTCCCCCTTCGCAACCGCTCAGCCGTCGGTCCTCCCGCTTTGAACTTCTGAAACCGCCCAAAATCGACATTCAGAATGCATCGCCGACGTCATCTCCAGGTCCGCTGGAGATCACTTCCTTACGTCCATGGGGGCCTTCCGACGTACCTGACGTGGAAGGCTCGCGGAAGAGCAGCGTCAATACAGACGCTGGTGGTGTACAAGACGCCGACGCTCGCCTGAACGCCATGTTATCCATGGCTAAAGGACGTCAACTCGCCAACAGTTCCTCAGCAGGATGCTGGTCCATAGCCGCCGACCGAGAGAACGCCACTCCCGTCCCTCCCCAGACCATCGTTTCCAAGCGGGAGATTGCCCGATTACGTGCGCTTCTCCTAAGCTCCGGCATCCACGCAATGGAAATCGACAGGCGCGCTAAAGCCGACAAGCTCTTGAACACCTCCAACAAGACCGACCACGAAAACGCCAACACCACAACCGCTGATAGCCACATCAACAACAACTCCCGTCTCTCCTGGCCAGACATAGTCGCCCTCTCCCCCGACCCTTCCACTCGTCAACAGCTCCTTGTCCGCCCCGTTTCCCAGATCGATGTCTTCCCCTTGGCCGCCAACATCCTCTCCACCTCCATCCAAAACTCTGCAACGGCATTCCAGTCCTCCGTCGCCGTCTTCCAAACCCAAACCGCCCCGCACATGACCAACCGTGTCGAAGCGCTGCGGAGCCGAATCAGCGGCGAGCTGACGGAGATGACGAGGCGAGCGGCTGAGGAGGCGGACGACGCCGGCGGCGATCTGATGACACACCAGCGGCTGAAGGTGAAGAGGGTGGTGGATATGATTGACCGAATGGTGAGGAGACGGCGGAGGCGCTTTAGGTGGGTGAGGAGAGCTGGGTGGTTGGCGGTTGAGTGGGTGCTGGTGGGCTTTATGTGGTATGTGTGGTTTGTGGTGATGATTGCGAGGGTGTTTTTGGGGATTGGGAGGGGAGTGGTTGGGGTGGGGAGGTGGTTGTTGTGGTTGTAGTGTTTTGTTGTTGGTTGTTGTTTGTAGGAGGTGAGAGTGGGAGGTTGAGCAAGATG
The DNA here is from genome assembly GCF_000213175.1 of Neurospora tetrasperma FGSC 2508. Classification (NCBI taxonomy): domain Eukaryota; kingdom Fungi; phylum Ascomycota; class Sordariomycetes; order Sordariales; family Sordariaceae; genus Neurospora; species Neurospora tetrasperma. The sequence goes on from NW_009799179.1 coordinate 3,302,491, forward strand.
GTTTTCTTTTTGGATAATAGAGGTATCTCTGGAAGAGACAAAAGAAGTCAGTGCCGCGTGGTTTGCGGTTTCATTTGTGTATATCGGGGGAGCTCGCATAGGTCGGTTGTCTTTCAGAAAAGTATGGATGCTGGAAGTGGGAGGTCATGAATGGATGCACGGAGCCTTTTTTTTTTTTTTAATTTTTTTTAATTTTTTTTTTTTTTTCTTTGTTTCATTTGTTTATTATCTTTTATTGGATTTCGCCTTTTTTGCTCTCTTTTATGTTGTTAACTTTCCGGTCTGTTGCAGCCAGGAATCCAACAATACCCGGGTTTTGGCTGTCGAAGAGGCCGGATTTTGTATACGTAACAATAGATATTAGGCAAGGAAGGAGTTGGGTATAGCTACAGCAGGTAATTCATTAGTTAGTTTCGGTGCTTGAAACACCGATCGAGTATATGGGGCGACCGTGGAAGAAGGGACTGAACATGTTCTTCACTGTTGATGCTATCCGAGTGGCTTCATACTCGTATCTGGTCCTTGCTCTCATTGATTTCCAGATCATGCTGAATGCCCAGGCAGAACCGTCGGTGTTCATCGACAATCATCACAGGTCAACCGTAAAATGTCGTTGAATCGAGTATCTCGTCAATGTTCAACCAACAGTTGCCGCATATGTGCGTTGTTCCCTATCCACAGTATCCTCTATCTCCAAAAGTCACAATGCTATGGTGTTGAGGTGTATAATACACGGGACGCAGTCCTTCGGCCTTCTTTCATAGGTAGACACTGCGCCCCCTCCCTCCCCCCCGCTTCTCCTAGCACCTAATTCATGTCCTCTCCTGCTCCATGTCTTGCTTATCCTCTGTCTGCCGAGAACCAAGAGCCGGCGGGCGGGTTGGGAAGCCGGATCAATGCGAGCGGGTGGGTATAACTTTTTATTCTTTTGTTTTGTTGTCGTCGTGTCCTTCCTTCCCCGTTCCAGTAATCCAAAAAAAAACAAAGGCTGTTTTACATGCTGAAGCCACCTCCACCACGGGCCTGGGTCTCCTTCTGCAGCTGGTCCGAGATCTTCTGGTGCGTCTCAAAGAACTTGGCGGCGCAGCGGTCGAGGCAGACGGACTCGCCCTTGCTGAGGTCGCCCTCGCGGTACGACTTGTCGATGCACTTGAGGGTGCAGATCTTGACCATGCTGTTTGTTTGAAGAGTGTCATGTTAGTTAGTTGCCTCGGTGGATATGGTCATGGGTGTGGTTATGGTGATGGGTGTGGGTGTTGGTAGGGGACGGTTGGAGTGATAGAGTTGGAAGGAAGGAATGGGTTTATGGGAAAAGAAGAGAGTTGGATTTAAGGGTACAATGAAAGAGAGGAAGAAGAGAGGAAGAGGGGGAAAGCAAAGGTAGGGAGAGGAGGGGGTACAGAATGCAGGAAAGAAAACATACCGAGAGTGCATCTCAGCGACAACCTTGAGCTCGTTCTCAACGGCGGCAATCTTCTCGGCCGAAGTGGGCTGCGGCCTGCCGAGTCCGAACATTTTGAATGGATTTGGAGAGATGGGACTCGAAAGAAAAACGTTCAAGTGCCGCTGTGAATAGACAAAAGCTCGTGGTGTTTAGAGGAGCTTTTGGTTGTTGGGATTGTAAGTTGTAGATCTGAGACCGGGTCTTGGGGGGGGGCGACCTACTTTTGGGATCGTGGAAGGTGATGCGTCGCGGGTAGGTTGATGTCAGCGGCTCCGTTGCAGCGAAGCGACGACACTCTCTTTCGCGGGCGGGCGCAACAAGCTTCCAGGCAGCTTCTCTCTTGGCTTACAGAACTTTTGGATCCGCTTTCTGCCCATTGACCCACTCACTCACCTAAAAGGCGGTACGGGCGCGGCTAATGCTAGGCTGCGGCCCTCCGCGCTCTCACGGTGAGTGGGAGGCCCAAGTTCGGTAAAGAAGGGATACAAGGTGAAGAGCCGGTAACGCTCGGTGAGGCCAATTGGGGGCTCTGATTGGCCACGACCCCTCTTACACAGAGCCGCTCCAGTTTCGGCTGAGTTCGCAGACAACGGCCCGAGCGGCAGAAAAAAAAAAAGAGTACGACATAAAAGGCGGCATGGACCGTGCCGAGACAAATCTTTCGCCTCTACATCAAGCTCCAGGTGGGCAAAACACACTGGGGCAAACACCATGATTGTAAGTCTACCAACACACAGTTCTTCCGATATACAATCACATGCCCATATGTCCTACTCTTCATGATGATCTGCCAAAACATTAGAACCGTTGCGACTGACACGCGCTTGCGCGTGCATGATCACACTATGCTCCATTTCTGAACTTTTACCCATCCCCCTCACCACTTTTGTCAACAGCTCTTCTTGGTCCAAGACAACCCGCCATGCTAACTGATTCATGACAATCTTGATAGAAGCAATAATGAATTCATCTACTCCCTGTCTTCAGTTCTTGCGGCCGTATGCCTGGAAGTGGAAGCCAGTGGGCGCCCGCAACACGGCGTACCTGCGCTTCTACCACCTGGCTCGGCAGCATGAGTTGATACAGTCCAATGCCCTCAAGTATCCCCGCATTCGCCATGAAGGCGGTGCGCCCATGCGGATCCCCATCTTCCGGGAGAAGTTTAAGGATGTTGAGATGGGCAAGCATGCCGACGAAGAGGTCATCATTCATGGCCGGGTACAGTCTGTCCGTCGGGCCGGCAACAAGCTCATGTTCCTCGACCTCAAAGGCGAGTTCGAGCATGTTCAGGGACTCTGTAACTTCAATAAGCTGCAAGTTACAGGAGTCGAGCTAGGAGAATTTAAGGCGCTTGCCAAACTGTTGAATAGAGGCGATATTGTCTGTACGTGACTCTGGTCCCATATGTCTTCTTTCCCTTGTTCTTTGCCCATCAATCATATGACAATCACAGTGGCATGACTGACCGTGAACCTCTTCTTCCAACACAGCCATCACCGGCCGAGCAACCAAAACACCGACTGGTGAACTGAGTATCGAAGCCACAAGGCTGCCCGAGCTCCTAACTCCAGCATTGGCTCCCCTGCCCTTCAAGCTCGAAGATGAGGAAGTCCGGATCCAGCACCGTCACATTGACATGCTGGTCAACCGCAAGACCATCGATACTCTCCGGCTGCGATCGCACCTGATCAAGTACCTCCGCGACTTCTTTCACGAGCGTGGCTTCCTCGAGTTCCAGACGCCCATCCTCGCCGAAAACGCCAGCGGTGCCACCGCCCGGCCCTTCACCGTCACCGCGTCCGAGACCTCGGTGAACAAGAACCTTGCGATGCGCATCGCCCCCGAGCTCTGGCTCAAGCGTCTGGTCGTTGGCGGCGTGGACAAAGTTTTCGAGCTCGGCCCTGCTTTCCGCAACGAGGGCATCGACCAGACGCACAACCCCGAATTCACCATGTGCGAGTTCTACAACGCCTACGCCAACCTGGACGACCTCATATCACTCACCGAGGAGCTCATCTGCGGCGCCGCCTCACACTGCCGCGACCTGATCGCCACCAAGCTCGACTCTTTGCCTGCCATCGACATGTCGCAGTATCAGCGGCCTTTTCAACAACTCGAATTCATACCCGCCCTTGAATCCGCCCTCGGCTTCAAGCTCCCCGACCTCTCCACCTCCTCATCGCACGAGGACCTCCTCGCTCTTCTCAAGCAGCACAAAATCGAGGTCCCGGGACTGAACAAACCCGACATCACGCTCGCCAAGCTCCTCGACAACCTAGCCAGCGAATTCCTCGAGCCTTACTCCCTAACCAAACCGCTCTTCATTATTCACCACCCAGTCTGTATGTCACCCCTCTCCAAGAGCTTTGTCTGCCCCAAAACAGGCCAACACGTGTCCGCGCGCACGGAGCTCTTCATCAACGGCAAGGAGCTCGCAAACATGTACGAAGAAGAAAACGACCCGGCTTCGCAAAGGCAAAAGTTTGTGGACCAGCTCAACGCCGCCAAGCGCGAGGCTAGCTTAGCTCCCGGTGTGTACAACGATGAAGGGGAGTCGGCAATGGAGGTGGACGAGAGTTACGTCCAGGCCCTGGAGTCCGGACTGCCGCCAACGGGCGGGTGGGGGTGTGGGATTGAAAGGATGGTGATGCTATTTAGCGGGACGAAGAGGATTAGTGACTGTTTGAGTTTTGGAAACTTGAGGCATGTTACGAACGTTCCTGGAGCGGTCAGGACGGGTGAGGATGAGGAAAAGGCAAGGGAGATGATGGATGAGGTGGAGAAGAAGGGAGCGAGGGAGAGGAAACGGGAGAAGGGAAAGGAGAAGGAGAAGGAGGTTATGGATGTCTCCGACGGTGAGGCTTGATTTCGCAGTTTGCCTTGGTGTTTTTTGTTGTTTGTATGTATCATTGTATGATTAGCGTGTTAGCGAGTGTTGCCTGCCCAAGTAAATATGATACCCCTATCTTTACGCAGCTCCCGCGTTATGTCTTTCATGTGAGTGTCACTCAGGTATCTTCTTCGATCTCTCCTTTTCTTTTTGACACTCGGTCAATTTCGTGGCTACTGAGTGCTCTGCTAACATAGCAACACTAAAACCCCTCCAATGTAAGAAAGGTTGGATGGTAAACCTGGAGTGGAGTTCGAAGAAACTATGAAAGTCTGAAAAACTGACGAGGCACCTGGAAAAAAAAAAGAAGAGAAAACAGTTCCATCCCTATATAGCCTATCAGTCATGATTTAGCGTCAAGTCCCTTTCCTACCCCCTAACCTCTCCCCTCACAAATGCTTGACAAAATCTGACGAAAAGAAAAACATTATCACGAACTGCACCAGAGGCCAGATATGTGATGACATGGCTCTCCTCTTCTTCTCACTAGCCATCCGCAGAACGAGGTATCTGTGGGTTTTCTCAACGAACTTTCCATATCTCGAGACCTAGATGGGCGATTGAACGGTGCAATGATATACAGTATCTGATTGCGTAATAAAACGCGTCAAGGGCACACCGTCCAGCACCTCGAAAGCCCGCCGAGATCAACTTCAGTCCTCAACATCGACCATCGTCTCCTAATCTGAGCGATGCGTCCTGAGCGTGACAATGTGGTTTCTACCAATTCCCCAAATACGCCGAAGGCTTCCTCTCCAAATCCGCCTTGCCCCTTTCTCTTGCCTCCCAGTTACGATTGTACGGCTCCCAATCAGGCAGGGCATGCAAATCTGAAACATATATGCCAAAGAAATCTTGACGATTTGCTCTGTCTACGTCTCGATATCTCTTCTTCGTCCGCTCATCCCACATAGGATTCAGTCCAGCCATGAGGTATGCGTTCTCATACTGAGGGCCACCTTCACGATGATTTGTCCGTCCGGTCAATGGCCACAAAAGCTGTCTTGTCCTCTTGGTTGAGGATAGATGCGTTTCCCAGTGTATCGCCTGCGGAAATCGGGGCATGCCAGGTTTGAACTCAAAGAATTCGTAACGCCAAGCTTTGTCTGTCAATTTGGCCATCTTGAGGGCATCTCTCTCCTCGTCCCTGTCATTGGGTAGATAAATGAGTTCTTGAAAAAGCCAACGCTTCCGGTTACCCAACCAGATCTGCATGACGCGATTGGTGCGGTCACGGAAATGGCTGTCTTCATGGTTCGCCACAAAAGCACCCATTCTGCATCCCCAGCAAACCAGATTCTTGGTGTTGGAGAAGAAATAATCTGGGAGAAGGGTATAGCATCCACTGCACTCCCTCTCCTTCGGCTCACGAGATATTTTCTCAGCTGTATCGCCACAGACTGCGGCGCCTAACTCGTTCCACAGGTGCCTGTTGAGTTTCCGATACGCGTCGAAAGTACGATAGGAACAGACCCTATAGCGTTCCCATGTGAAGACCGCTTCACGAGCTTTGTAAGCCCAGAATGGATCTGGACCAGGTAAACGACGAATGAAGTGCCAAATCCCTGAGCTGTCACTGAGAAGGTCGACGCCGAGTGTCGCGGCAAGATCCCAGCACGCCATAATCCGAGCAAAGACGGCCTTCGGCACGTCAAAGGTTGGCTTGTGGTAGGTCAACCCGAAAGATCCCAGTGTGTTGGGCGCAGAAGTTGGACCCTCGAAGAAATACGGGTAGAAATCCAAGCGCACCCACTTGTGGCGGCCGGTAGCTGCAAGCCTATTCTTCTCCTGAATGATGCGAAGGAGGGAGTCAAGTTTGGTAAAATCAAGCTGTTTGCAGCGCGTAATGGCGATGCTTTCAAGATTGGGCATTGACTTGATCATCAACCTTACCAGTTTGGTGTTGAGGTAAGGGATCTGGTCCAGCATCAAGTCTCGGAAACTCGTGAGACTGATACACATTTTACGAACCATCTTAGTCAACAACTTGAACTCCTGCTCAAACGGCTTGTCTTGAGGGCTAGCAGCTGCAACTTGGGTGATTGGTGTAATGATCAAGGTATTCATGCGGATTCCGCCCTTTTCGTTCTTGTAGCCTTTCTCAAGATGGAAGTTACCCGAAGAGAAGTCCCAAACTGCAAACCGACCACTGATCAATCGAGCGGTGTCCTTGCAAGCCATTGCCAACGATGTCAGGTCGGCAACGGCGGGTTTGATGTAGTCCACTACATTATCGAAGATCTCCGGGATGTTCATAATATGTACCAGTCCGTTCTTTCTGTTGTTAGGGTTCCTCCCAAGTTCAGTTTTGATCGACTTGGATGTATTGAGGATACCATCATCCGGAGTAGGTGCCAGTAGCAATCTTGGTTCGCAATCCTTGGTAGCTTGCATCAAGCGGAATGCCTTGTCTTGGTTCATCTTGTGGTAAAACATCTTGATTCTTAAACACTCGGCTTCAGAAGTCTCTTTGTGCACACGGGGGAATTGCCGGACGAAATCGCGCTCGTGTACCATGTCGTACACATCCTCGGGCTTCTTATCACCCAAAGAGACCCATTCGCGCGTGTAGTTGAACAAGCGTACGTTGGACTTGTTGACGCTAGATGTCTATGTAAAAGGAAAATCAGCCGCTGCCTCACAAGACTTCGTGGATAGGGATTTACGTACGGTGTTTGTCAAGTCAAGCAGGCTTTCGTAACGGGCAGGCTTGTGATTCTGAAGAAGCTCAATCTGCTGGAAGAAGTCTGATCTCGGTCCGGACAAGTCGACGACTGTTCCTGGGAGAGGGTAACGTTTGCCAGCTTGGGTGTTGACAGAGGTATTCTCCTTGTTCCAATCTTTCCCGAACGGGACAGCAGATGTCTCCGACGTATCTCCTCGCCGGCCCTCAGCCTTCCGATTACGATGTTTCGCCATGGTTCTGAGAGCGAGTGGCCCGAAAGTTCAGGAAAGAAAACAGCGGATGGCTGATGGATCTCTGTTGGTGATTGTCGAATGATTCAAGAGAGCGCTTGTATGTGGTAGGAAGCAGCGCAGTTTGTGCGTACACACAGAAGGGACGGGCGGACTTGTTCCAACCGGCAGAAGGGCGAGATGTAAGTAAGAATGGGAAGAGATGGCGAAGGCCTGAAGTTTATGGATAGGGAAGTCGGAGGTGATATGGGGGAAGAGAACGTGTCCCAAGTTTGTGTTTGGAAGATGGTGCGAGTGGCGTGAATGAGTAGGTTGTCGAATCAAGGTTTGGTCTCTCGAAGATCTAGTAGCGTGTCGAAGATGAGGTTGATGGAGGGGCTTCGCCTTTTAATGGCCAGCTTGGTGCAATCCGCGTCAGGCTGGAGTCAGAATAGACCCTTCATCTGTTGTAGTTGCTCACCGTCTAGTCTCCAAGCACTGTTTGCCTTGTTGGGTTCGGGCGACCAATTCCAAGTGGGAGGTACACCTTTAGATAGGTCTGGCACGAGTCGAGCTTGAGATGACTGGAGAGACAGAACGCAAGGCAACAATAGAATCCGTCCGATGCCTTCGGCTTACTGAACGGGCATTCACCAATAACCGCACTGCAGGTTTATTATACCTGCCCGACAATAGCATGGAAGGCACAATGGCCGGCTGCCTGCGAGAACCTGCCCGTATTAAATAGGTAGGTAAGTAGGTAAGTACCCACAGTAAGGTCAGACGGAAGAACGGGAGCACACGTAGTCTACATTCAAGAACTCGCGAAACTGGCCAAAAGCGATCCCCCTCTGCGTACCGGACAATGACAGAAATCTGCCAAAAGGATCATGATGCCTCCCACACACGCATACCGCAAAGACTCGGGCCATTGATTTTCAACTTTCCTGGAAATCATGCATAGTCTGTAAGCATACTGCAACATTCATGCCCGCCAGAAATTATATGCAAGACAATGATTTTCATTGAATGTCCCTACCGTAGGAACTCGCCAAACTGGCAAACCTCCAACCCTCTTTGAGCGCCCGACAGTAAGCACAGGAAGCGGCATACTCCCGTCCATATGTCCGCTCAGTTAGTGAGGGCTCTACAATACTGGCCAACACTATCCTGCCTGCGTTCCAAAGCACAGGCTCGGACTTGAGCACCACAGATCTGCTTGTATTATGCCCCAAGTACCTCTTTTCTATGCATTAGAGGTTTGCCAGTTTGGCGAGTTCCTACGGTACCCTCTAGCACCCTTGGATAAAAAAGAAGGAAAAAAAAAGGTGGAAAGGGCAGGATACTAGAAGAATCAAACTTACAGTGCTCCGGGGTGGCAACATGGCTCCCCTATTATTCTTTGCGGGCATAAAATGTACAGATTTGGGTACATGCATGTCTGATGATGCATGATTTCGCGGAAAATTGAAAATTAATGGCCCGAGTCTTTGCGGTATTCCAGTAAATGTGTCTGTCTAATCAGTGAAAACTCAAGGACATTGCCTGCCACGTGGACTTATGCACACTTGGGTATACCGCATCTTCTCGGGGCATCCATCTTTAGGTTCCAGGAAATCAGACATAAATCCACGTACATATGCCCAATTCTGTGCATTTTATGCCCACCAAAATAAGAGGGGGAGTTGTGTTGCCACCCCGGAGCACTGTAAATTCGATTCATCTGGAGCTCTGCCTTTTCCTACCTATTTCTTCAAGGGAGCTGGAGGGTGGAGACATTGAGAATCACGGTCTTGCATAGAAATTTTGGTGGGCATAAATGTTGCAGTATGCTTATACAGTATGCCTGATTTCCTGGGAACCTAAAGATGGATGCCCCGAGAAAATGCGGTACTATAGGACCCGGTCTTGTCCTGCCAGCTGCCTGTACAGGTCTGCCATCTAGCCGGCGCCCAAAGATGGAGAGCTTTTGACCAGTTTCGCGAGTTTCTCTGGTATTTCCCGTAGGAATAATTATTCCTTACGAAATCTAGGCGCAGGAATAAAATAAAACAGAATAAAAATGAATGCCATCAAGGTTGGTCCGGCCTTGTTAGCATGGAGGTATAGTGCAGGATCTAATGGCTCGAAGGAAGACACTCAACGGCACTCTTAGGTGAGAACAGATACCAAAATAAAGAAACTGCTTCTATCATTGACTCCCTAGATATCGAACTACATGGTCCAAGCCAGTGTTGAGTTTGACGTGAGATATAGGTGAGTGTCTTAGTAGGGCAGCATGTCAAGGCATAATTTCCAACGTATTCCGTTTTTCGGGTGCCGCGGATATTTTTTTCAAAAAGCCACATGTAATTATCGTCCAGAGTTGACGATGTACTTTAGCAGTCGTCATGACTAATTCGTATCAAGATGCAATGAATCCCAAAGTTGACCACGAGCAGTGGCCATTCGCCTCGATGATGACCCCAGCAAGACTTTGCTGGTGTTGATAACAATCAACATCCACTGTACGGAGCCAAACTGTCCTTGCGCAAGCTTCCAAATACTGAAGATCTCGAACAAGGACGCACTTTGCAAATAATAGCTTTATCAATGTACGAGTCAAGTTAGAATCCCAGACACGCAACATATATTGAGTTGAATTGACACAGTCCCATCGGGCTCTACCTGTAGTTCATATCTGCCGAGACGAGCCTGAACCAAACCCCAGACGAATTACCAGCCCCTATCCTCACTACAGCAACCGGGTAGCCTCACGTCTTCATGTAAAGTTGTAAGTACTAGTTGCTGAAGAAACGTCTGGCCAACGCTGGTTGATATCCAAGACAGACAGGAACCGGGACTCTCCGCAGCGATCCTATATGTCTCACACGCCGTGATACGGTGTACATTTGCCGTACCCATCACCGCTCCAGTGTCCTCACAGACACCTGAGAAAAGCACACGAAAGGAAGAAAGAGGGCAAGTGGTCGCCGAAATCATTATGAACTCAAGTCACTCTGCGATTAGCTGCCCTTGATTCGGTATAATGCGCCGAGTGGTAGACCGCATGCGCTGATGCATTTTCATATACAAAATGGTATCTAAGGATTTCCAACGGAGTGCAGAAAAGTATCGAAATGATCGGGTATTAGGCCCATGATTGGCAGGCCCTACAGATGCAAATGACCTTGACTTGAGCTACCGACGACAGATAGTGAAGGGAGACAAATGGTGTCGAGGCAATATGCAACTGGCCAAAGCTGAACGGTTCTGGATTGTTCGATTTTCAATGAGAACTGAGCCGCCTAACAAGAAACGGTCGTGTGAAAGGATCTGGAAAGGATAATCCGCCAAGTACACACACTACTATTAGGTGACCTGCAATCTGCACTGATTGGCGTGTCCTGTATAACCCACGCCTTCATACCCACGAAAAGATAAGGCCGCCCACAATCACGGCTACCCGCACGCCTTGACTGGAAGAGTAAGCTCAAGGTGGGCAAACGGACGCAGGCGGAACGGGAACCTTGCGAGGTACATGGAGGTGGACTGCCTGGACGGGAACCGAGCGGCAAAACATGTCAGGTGCTTGCCGGACTTCAAGGTTGAACAATGGAAAGGATAGCAGGCAGGTAAACGTAAGCTCAAGACTCCCAGAAAAGATTGTGATAGGACAAGTGGTGACGCTGCCCGGCCAAAGTACGATATCGTTTCATTGCCCTGAAGGTACCAATAGTCGGAAACAGAATAGGAACAGCAAAGAGCTCGTTGGAAAATAGCTTGCGATTGAATCGAGATCCGGACGTTGTAGTATGTCTGTGAGGCGACTCAAGAAACAATCTCGAAATAGCACGTGCACCCAGAAATCGAGTAGACTTACGATTATAGATGAAGCTAAGGTTGTGCCACCACCCTAGCGTATCGTCAGTACTTTAGCCTTCCCCTCAACCATCCTGAAGAGCGTCTTGGTGAGACCACCTCCGGGTCTTCAAAGTGCAGCAAAATCCCGTCATATTTTCCAATGATCACGATTGATAAGGCTTCGGTGCTCGGAAAAGGTGAATGAGCAGTTTTGTCAAAGTGGTTGATGTCAAGATGGATAAAGGCGCGGGAGTTCTCATTGTAGATCCAATCACCGGCGGGCAATCTTGGGTTATCAACGTGATGTCCTACGCCTGTGTCTGAGTGCGTCTTTGGTGCCAGGTCACATGGTGTGAGATGTGGGTGTGTTGAGAGCAGTGATCGCTTTGATCGACGGGTTGGGTTGCTCGACGAGAGGGGCACAGGAGGTCTGAGGACAAGGCACGAGATAGTTCTCTGGGCAAGGAAAAGGATCGGACATTGGAGAACGATAACGCCCCCTCTTTACCGTCGGTTCTTGTCGATGGTCATCGGATTTTTACGTGGTAATCTTGCTGGTTTTTGAGTAGGTTGTTGAAGTCGAGGTCCAAGTCGTCGTTGCCTATATTCATGTTATGTTGATGATAAAAGAGGTAGGATGTCTTGGCGAGGGAGTGCGAGATAGAAACCCAAACCCATCAAAAAGGCCCCACATGCGAACGGGCCCGGACCCGCCCGTGACTCTGGCCATATGACACCAACATCATGTGTGAAATGTGTGTGCAGTCGAAGAACACTGGAGAAGCATGTCAGAGCAGTTTTCGTAGTAAGACTTTACCTAGGTGAAGCGAAATGTAGATGGTGATCATGCTCCCGGCAATCGCTCACACGCCCCGTCTGTCGGAGTTCATCGAGAGGGAAACGGAGCTTTGAACCGAATGTCAGGGGGGACCATGCTCGAATCCACAGAGCAGCGCTTCTGTACCTGACGCTAATACCATGTACGTAGGCGCACTTTCCAGGTTGTGCTCCTCGAGGTGGAAAGAGTTTTGGCGACAAAACAGATCAGGTCAAATTATGAATATCAACCAAGACGACAAAAAGATGGGAAACATGAGGTGGCCAGCAATGGGCGGGAGCGCGGCTTGTGAACAAGTGGCTTGTTCTTTTTCCTCTCTTGGACCCCGATTCTGGTTTGACGAACACCTGTTTGAAACCCCGAAGGACAGGTATGCAGGTCGCAGGTTGCGCATTCAAGCTTTCCCGTCCCGCTCGAGCTCGTTGCCCGTCACCATTGTCGGCTGTCGGTACAGGCCTCATCCACCTCCATCTCGGATGGGAGCATTGTAGGTAACGCAAGGGGAGAACCTCACCGACTCACCGTCAGGTCCTCAACCTCGCTTGTGTTCGAGGAAAAGTGGATCGGGCCGGTTGCTGGAGCCTGGGCGATAGAGCAGCGGTCAAAGCTATCAAGGACAGCCTGGTCCAGAGCCGAATGGTACCCGTCTGGAGACTCGGCTGCCACGGTCAAGTTCGGGATCGCGACCGGCGACGGCGGGGAAATGGCTATTGCAGCACTAATCCGAAACTTTCATATTTTTTTTTGTTTCTTGCTCCATCAGCATGCTCTCCGGATACGGCGCGGAGCCGTTATCGGACGACATCTTGAAACGGAGCTTGACAGCTTTCTCGACACCGACACGTCAGGAAGGGCTGAAGGAAGAGGGCGCGCGGCGCATTGCAACCATCATCCAAAAGTTGTCCGGTGACGCCCACTGAAAAGTATAGGCGCTACATGCCAACTACAAACCCCGCTCAAGCCAGCTGCAAAAGAGATCATGCGTACGGGATGGTGGTTGCATGTGTGGAAACGCCATCCCGTCGACCTCTTAAATGGTCCAGCATTTGTTTCTGGGTTGCATCCATCAGACCACGAGAGGAGCCCGTGGGTAAACCCCATCTTGCGCAAACTCATGTGAGTCGTTGCGTGACTGGAAGAGCTCTTCGAAACCAACAATGGCGAACAGTCGGCCTTCAAATGACTGGAGGAGAGGCGACAGTTTGGTCAAGCTAAACATGGCGCGGAAAGGCCCTGTTACCAAGACCAACAAGAAAAAAGTCGTTGGGTTGACCGAACCTATAAAATCGCAATCACAAACGACAAAATACGACAAGAGCCGGGTCAGGCCTCCGTACACTAGCACTTCTGCGTGTTGGTGTGATAAGATAGTCGTCAATATTGATACGACAAGGAATTCGTGAACATCTTATCTCTGATCTCACCGCTCTTGCAACAGAAACCAACCCATTTCGGATCACGGGTGTCTCTTTTGTCAAATTTGCTCTGTTTCTGGCCCGGACTTGTTCCGAACACTATCGCCAATCTCGCAAGAAGCATCCTTGACGGCGTCCCAAAAGCTGACATTAGATCGCGCCCCTTGGAGTGGAGGGAGGTCACGGATATCGCACTAGCATCGTTTGAGCCCGAGCTTGCCCAGTTCCTGACTAGACAGTGAACAATTTTTTTCTGACCCAATAAAAAAAAAAAAAAAAAAAAAAAAAAAAGAAGGAAGAGTAGGTTTTTCACCAGTTGCGGAAATGCAAATAGAAAAGTATTATCTTGCAGCTCGTGGAGATTGCCTTCATGGTGTATAAACTCTTTTTTCAGCTTGTTTCCAAACGGGGCAACCATTCTTCTTTACTTCGAGTCCTGTTAGTTGTTGCTCGCCGTCGATGGCGCATGTGGTTTTCCTACCCCGGTCACCAAAACCGTAACTGGGGTCTCAATCCCAAAGGATCAGTGCGCCGCCCACGGTACAGTTTTTAGAAGAAAAAAAATGTCCGTAAGAAAGGGATGACTCCTACAATCATCTGGATCATCCATAGACAGAGGCGACCAACGTCGTTATGATGTCAATAATTTGCGCCGCTCTGTCGTATTCTCTCCACCGCCGCAGACAGGCGCTTCAACTGATTACAATCAACATCAAGCGATTCTACCGTACCATTCTCATCTGAACGCTGGCATTTCGATTCAATTGCAGCGCAGCAGTCGCCAGTACCGTTCCAGTCACAGTGGAGTCTTGACAGCAAAGGTTGATTGCACACGAAAATGGGCCAAGCCTGGAAATTTCAAGTGTGGATCCCCCATTGCCCGCTTTGTCTTGCCAGCAAGCCAGGTCAGCGTCAACCCAAGAACTCAACCAGAGCAGTATTTCGCTTTTAGTTTTGCGTTCTCTTCGTTGTGGAGAGGACAAACCAAGAGGACACAGTAGAGTGCTGAAGGATTGAGAAGGGATCTAAATTTTATACGGATTTATCGGGTGGAGTTGGATTGGGCAAGGTGTCAAAGTCCCATCTCAATACATGATGCAGGGGGCACAGCCTAACCACTGCAGGGTAAACAATATCTGCCTACCTGCTGTTGGCCTCGATTCGCAAGCCGCCATATCGCTCGCAAACTAGTACTCTGCGGCAGCGACATGTACAAAAGATGCGAGAGACGAGCGAAAGAAAGTGCGAGACTGGAAAATCAAGACGGGACAGACTACTTCCTGTGTTGGGCAAAAAGCACACAGAGAAGTCGTACTATGTTTGATGAAGAAGCGCCGTGCCCCACCGTCTCCATAGCGTGATCGACGGGCAAGGAGCACGGGGATAGGGGGTCTAATTAAGCTACCAGACGCTAAGGGGTCTCCTGGCGCTAACGGCTTCTACATGCACGCTCATCGGCAGGTACCAATCTCGTAGGATTCTCGTAGGGCAATCAACACCTTTCGCAACAGGTCGTTGGAAAGGGGGAAATTGACCTGCAGAAAGCAAAAATGCCGGTACTTGCCTGCCAGGTATTGTTGGTTAAGCGGACGACTTGGCCGGCACTGCAGCCAATCAGGAGGCGCCTTGTGCGTGCAGCCAGAGCGCATGCGAAAATCACACATTGTCATCCCTGTCGGACTAGCTGCTAACCAGTTAGAAACAACGGACCAGTTTGGTTCATCCATGAACCAGGACATCTCTCATCTCCGTCAAAGCACCAGCACCAACCTCGCATAGCTGAGGCAGCTCAGGCAGCTCTGACAGCTTCAAGTTGGAATTAGGGGCTTCTTGGCGCCGACTGTCGGCCAACTGCCGCTACACAGACCTTCATGTTCCGTTTCAGACCCTGTAGCAAGCAAAAAAAACTGCAACGGAAGATGGGACGACGGGACGTTGGTTGTCCACAGAAGAAGAGGGGGGTTCTGGTGAGTGGTGAGCAGGGGGTGACAGGACGTGAAGGGGGAGGAAGCAGTCGACCACTCACAAGAGCGCAGATCACCAAGATGGAAGTCCTACCGCCGTTTTCTTTCCCACGAACGACGAGGGGGACGAGGGGACCTTGTGTGAGTGAAGTGGAAGTGGAAGCGAGAACCTTGAAGCCAACACCCCCCCATGCCTCTTGGTGTGGTCTTGACCTGGCAACCCGGGACGAGTTGCTGCAAAGTTACTAGTGCGCCCAGACTTCTTGCCTGCTAGGGGAGCTGCTAGGCCAGGCCACTCATTGCCCGTACTTGCCAGGGCTTCAATAAACTTAAGTACCCCAGGGGTCATCACGCGGTTTCCTCCTGCTTCCCTTCCCTTCTCTTTTCCCTCCCGCCATCACAACTTCTCCCTCCAGAGATTTTCTTGTGCTTCCCACACACCCAACCACCTCGTGTCAGAGCAACGTCGCGTAATAATCACCCCCAAGCGCACGCTCTCTGCCTTTTCTTGCTGTATTTTTTTCAGTGATACCCAATACCCCTTTCTGTTTTTCTTCCCTTTTTCCAGATACCCATCCCTATTTCACACTACCCAAGATGTCCGACGAACAGAAGAACGTTGAGCTCCCCCAGGAGACTCAACCTGTCACCACCGCCGACGTTCCCGCCGAGATCAAGCCCCTCGAGGTTGTCCCCGTCACTGAGGCTCCCGTTGTTGTCGCCGACGCCGAGGCTGCGCCCGCTGCCGCTGCCGCCGCTACTGAGGCTACCGAGGCCGAGGCCGCCCCCGCTGCCGCTGCCGAGGACAAGAAAGAGGAGGAGGTCAAGCCCGTCGAGGAGGGCCATCTTGAGCACAAGGGCCAGCCCGCCAACTTCCCCAAGTAGGATATACCCCCGGAACGCGCCTGAAGGAGAAATTCATCAAGCTAACACTTTCGCCCCCCTCCAGGAACCTTCTCTTCTCCAAGAAGTTCTTCTGGTTCGGAAACGAGGCCGTCGATCTGAAGTCCATCAGCAGCTTCAAGGCTGACAAGGCCGCCGATGTTGCGCACCACGTTACCGCCTGGGCCGCCGAGACTGGCAAGGGTCTCCTCTTCTTCAGCGAGAAGTCTGACAAGGCCGCTCCCCACGGCGCCATCCACCTCGTAAGGATATCTTGATCTTTTGCGCTACTATCAGCTGCACATCTTGCTAACCGCTACTTTTGTAGGCCGATGCTTCTGAGCCCGCCACCGACGGTCCTACCAAGTTCCACTTCACTGCCAAGGGCCACAAGCACGCTTTCAAGGCTTCCAACACCGCTGAGCGCGACAACTGGGTCAGTCAGCTCAAGGTCAAGATCGCCGAGGCCAAGGAGCTCGCCACCACCGTTGTTGAGAGCGAGACCTACAAGAAGACCATCGAGACCCTCAAGCCTGCTGCTGTGAAGAAGGAGGAGAAGGCCCCCGAGGCCGCTGCCGCTACTGAGCCCGCCACTGAGGCTGCCGCTGAGACTCCTGCCACCGAGGAGACCCCTGCTGCCACTGAGGAGGTTGCTGCCACTGAGCCCGTCGCTAAGGAGGAGGCCAAGGAGGAGGGTTCCAAGCGTCGCTCTGCTAGCCGCAAGCGCACTTCGATCTTCGGCAACCTTGGCTTTGGCAAGAAGGAAGAGAAGAAGCCCGTCACCGTTGAGGCTGTCCCCGAGCCCCAGGAGGGTGAGACCGAGGCTCCTGCTGCTGAGGCCGCCACCGAGGCCCCCGCCACTGAGGAGGCTGCTGCCACCACCGAGCCCGCTGTCGCCGAGACCTCTGCTGCTCCTGTCGAGGAGGCTGCTGCCCCCGCTGAGGAGAAGAAGGAGGAGGCTGCTGAGACCCCCGTCAGGCCCACCCCTGCCAAGCGCACCAGCCTTTTCGGCAACCTTTCCTTCGGCAAGAAGAAGGCTGCCTCTCCTGCGCCCGTTGCTACCGAGGAGGCCCCTGCTGCCACCACTGAGCCCGTCGCCGAGACCGCTCCTGTGATCCCTGCCGTTGACACCACCGAGCCCCTCTCTACCGAGGTCAACTCTCCCGCGACTGTCCCCACTGAGACCGTCGAGGTCCCCGCTGCCACCAACGGCGAGTCTTCTCCCAAGAAGGAGGTCAAGAGCGATAAGCGCAAGAGCTCTCTTCCCTTCGCCTTTGGCAAGAAGGAGAAGGCCACCTCTGACGAGGAGATTGAGAAGCCCAAGTCTCCCTCTCCCTTCTCTCGTCTCCGTGATACGATCAAGGGCAAGGGTAAGGGTAAGGCCGAGAAGTCTGACAAGGTTGAGGAGAAGACCGAGGAGGTTCCCGCCATCCCCGAGACTGAGGTCGAGGCTGAGGCCGCCAAGGAGGAGGCTGCTCCTGCCACCACCGAGGAGGTTGCTAAGCCCGCTACCGAGACTGAGGCCACTCCCGCCGCCCCGGCTACCGAGGAGACTGAGGCTGAGAAGCCTGCTGCCTCTGTCCCTGTGACTGCTGCCGCCTAGACATCGGCACCGTCGGCGTCCGAACGGCCGCTTCGAGTTCGATACACTAGGATGGATTGACGCGAGGACTCCCTCAAAATAATTTTTTTAATAATCACCACACAAACAAAACAAATACCCTACCATACTAATTAATCGCTGCGGGTTTGGTCGGAATCGGGTCTGCATTTCGAGAGATACCCCTTTTGAGATTGGTTTCTTCTGATACCCTCATGGAAAGAACAAGTAAGAGAGAGAGAATAAGAGAGACAAACGGGCATGGAAAGCTTTGCACTCGCGAGAGATTTTTTGTCTTTGGTTCCAGTTTAGCATCATCTGTGTCTGCCTTTGTTTCTTTACAGTAGTGTCCTTATAGCCAATCAACCATACTACCATTATACCCAAGACCCTATGCTAGATTCGCCTGTCCTGCTGTCGCTGCATGATCATAGGAACATTAAGCCGTAAAGTCTTCCTCCACCTTTGCGCTCACTTCTGTAAAGGCTTACCCATACCTCCAACCGTAACCATCTTGGTCACCTGGTATTCTCCGATACCATAAAGCGATCCTTCCCTTCCGAAACCACTCTCTTTAACACCGCCAAACGGACTCGCGGGGTCCGAAATCAAGCCAGTGTTGATACCAACCATGCCAACCTCAAGGTGTTCAGCAACCCTCACGCAGCGGTGGATATCTCTAGAGAAGAAATAGCCCGCCAAGCCGACTTGGGTCGCGTTAGCCAGCTTGACCACCTCATCCTCCGTGTCAAAGGGGAACAAGCCAGCCACCGGTCCAAAGGTCTCCTCCGACGCCATGGCCATGTCGGGGGTCATACCCGTGATGACGGTCGGCTCGTAAAAGTTGGGGCCTAGGCTTTCGAGCCTGTGGCCGCCCACCACCACCTTGGCGCCCTTCTTCTCGGCGTCGCGGACGTGCTGCTCGACCTTCTCAATGGCGCGATGGTGGATCAGTGGGCCGTGCGTGACCCCTTCCTCGAAGCCGTTGCCGACCCGGAAGTTGTTCTTAACCTGCTCGGCGAATTTCTGGGAGAACTCGTCGTAAATCCCTCGTTGCACGTAGATGCGGTTGGCGCACACGCATGTTTGGCCGGAGGAGCGGAATTTGGAGGCGATAGCGCCCGTGACGGCCGCGTCCACGTCGGCGTCATCGAAGACAATGAAGGGCGCGTTGCCGCCTAGTTCAAGAGAGAGCTTCTTGAGCGTGCCGGAGCACTGCTTCATGAGGAGCTTGCCGACGGCCGTGGAGCCCGTGAAGGAGATCTTGCGAACCACGGGGTCAGTGGTCAAAGTGCTGCCGACCTCGGGGGTGTTTTCGAGGGCGGTGATCACGTTGACGACACCGGGAGGAATGCCGGCGCGGTGGGCGAGCTCGGCAATGGCCAGCGCCGTGAAGGGCGTCTCGCCGGGGGCTTTGCACACCACGGTGCAGCCGACGGCCAAGGCAGGGCCGACCTTGCGGGTGATCATGGCGGCGGGGAAGTTCCAGGGCGTGATGAGGCCGCACACGCCGACGGGCTCCTTGATGGTCCATACGCGGTTACCCGGGACTGAGGAGGGGATGGTGTCGCCATAGATGCGGGGAGCTTCCTCGCTGAACCACTCGAAGAAGTTGGCGGCATAGGTGACTTCGCCCTTGGCGTCCGCTAGCGGCTTGCCGTTCTCCAAGGTGATAAGGGTGGTGAGATCATCGTGGTTCTCGACCATTAGGTCATACCATTTCCGCAGGAGCTTGGAGCGCTCGCGGCCCGTCTTGTGGCGGAAGGTCTCGAAGGCGGTCTCGGCGGCATCGATGGCTTTCTTGGTGTCTTGGGCATCGAATTCGGGGCAGGTACCGATGAGCTTGCCTGTTGCTGGGTCTTTGTAGGTAGGAACGAAGCGGAGTTAGTTGTATGTAAGTGATATGCGCATAAATGCAAAGACACAGCATGGGAATGCAGGCATAGATAGGTCGATATACCGTTGACTTCAAATGTCTTCCCCGAGTGGGCCTTTACCCATTCGCCATTGACGTAGCAAACGTCCTTTTTGAAGAGGGATGGATCTTTGAGCTGTTAAAAGGAAGGGAGCTGGTCAAAGCGGTTCTTTTGGCATCAATGAGTCTGCTTATACGGACGGACCTTGGGGACCATGGTGGAGGCTAGTCGTGAGTATGAGTGTAGTACTAGTGGTAGGGACTTCGTCTGGAAGCGGGATCTGATGATGGCTGTGTTTCTGGAAGCGGAGAAAAAGGATCTTTGTAAGAGAGTCATCTTGGTGACAGGACGGGAGTTTGACGAACGTCAGTGTGGGTGTGGCTCGAAGAAGGCGACGGCGTTTCAACTGACTAGTAGTTTGTATGAGGAGAAGGGTCTGTATGCAGCGAATAGGTGCCTCAGAAATCCAGGGCCGCGGATGTCAATGCGAGGGGAAGCTCAGACAGGATCGCAGTTTGACAGGTATGTAACGAGCGGGATGCCGGTCATGTGCGGGGAAGTAGTTGGAGAAAGTTGAGACTTGTTTGGATTGGATGGAGGCGAATCCATGTTGTCGATGATTCGCAGCACTACGTACACTACACTCCAAACAGCGATGACGACCGCTCCTGCAGTGGAGTTAGTGGGACTGTTTACCCCCAACAATGCTAGCCTCGATGACGTCGGCCTTATCGGGTGGGGTACAGAGCTGGAGGCTATCATCGAC
The DNA here is from genome assembly GCF_000213175.1 of Neurospora tetrasperma FGSC 2508. Classification (NCBI taxonomy): domain Eukaryota; kingdom Fungi; phylum Ascomycota; class Sordariomycetes; order Sordariales; family Sordariaceae; genus Neurospora; species Neurospora tetrasperma. The sequence continues at coordinate 3,322,944 of NW_009799179.1, forward strand.
AGCCAACGTCCTTCCTCTCCCCCTCCTCCTCCTCCGTGTCCTTCCGCGACATATGTAGTATTGGGCTGCCCAACCCGAACGTACATCCCGGCTCTCACAGACTCGCAAAACATTCTGATCCCCGAGAACGACCGGGACGAACTCCGTGCGAGCGTGCGCAACCATATTTTCACAACACGAATGTTACTCAACAGATTCCCCGAGCCTTCAGCCCTTGATGAGACAGAAGCATCCATAATTTAGGTATCGTGCCGGGCGTCAATTCTTGTTGACACAGGAAGCAATGGAGACATGGAAGCTAGTATGTGCCCTCATCAAGGCAAAGTCACGTGTATATGGGACAAAAAGAAACGCCAGTGATGTCTCGATGTAACGGGAAACACTCACCTTGAGAAGGGTGTTATATCAGCAAATAGCCCTAGCCCAGCGAGGAGAAGACTCCCGGATCGTGAGAATCCATGTATAAACCAGTAGAAACGCAGAACTTTTGAGTTGACGGGGTTCTTCGATTCCTGGGGTGGAACGACCAGAGCCCGAGTCTCAGCCACGGATATCCCAATGCTCAGACTTCCCCCAAAATTATCCCATCCCTTTGGCCAGTTCAGATAATCACAAACATCCTGAAGGAACTGCAGAAGCTAAAAGGGGGTCAGCTTTGGCGGAGCCTTAAGTAAACAAAAGCCGTCATCTCACCCCTGAGTTCTCGGCGTCTCGGCGACGACCCCTTGCGACCACGAGCAGCACCCGCTCATGCCTTCCCATCTCCCTGTCCATCCGTTGCTTCACCCGGTGTCGATCACACTCCCCCCTCAAAAAAAGCTCCGAATATGTAGAAGGATGCGGGGTAACAGATAACGTCTTGTCCTCCCAAAGGTCACACCTCGAGGCGAATTATACAGACTACAGCACTGGGATCTCATAGTAGCTGCTAGGATTAGCGAACAGTATCTTCTTTCCGAGTTTCCCTCGTCAGCGGACGGACAAATATTGCGTTTCACAAGATCTTGTCGGAGGAGTCCTTCCACCAATCCAAGTCAGCCCGGCTCGGGCAAATAATGATCAAGAAAAGCCATGGGACGCGCCCAAAGCAAAATATTGACTAGACGAGATCAACATCAGGGTTCCTAATGGTAAGCTGGGGCTGAGAACGTGATGTTTAAAACAAAAGTTCCCCGGTTTCTCTGCATCGTGGTCGAACATGATCACACTTTGCGGGGTTTGGTCATGTCGCACTGCTGATCGCCTTATTCAGGCTCAAAAACATAGCCAACCGTACACTCCCAAATATCCTTGCATTTCGTAGTAAACGAGCATGCAACCCGAGGATACTATTTGTTTTTTGTTTTCGTCTATTGACGGGGGTTCCCCGCCACGACATATTGCAAAATCGAGTGGTATCACAGGCTTCGCACACAGCATGCCTGTCTGTCATTGAGACCATGATAGACTACTACGTACTTGGTCTGTTGTGGTGAGCAGGAAAGAGACAGGGAAAGAAAATCCAGCATGGGCTCGCTTCATCTAAATACCGTGCCAGCGCCGGTCGGCGAACGAAAATGAAGTTATTGTCTCGGAAACTGGGACGCAGCAATTTTCTTCTGACCGACGCCGACATAATCTAGCCCCTTGCATTTGACCATCATCATGAAGCGAATCCTGGGTCTCATTGCCTATGCTTCCGTCCCAACGGTAATTAATGCAGTGCAAATATCCGTCGACGAGACTGCGCCCAGCAACCCGGTCTTTGACGCGTATGTGAGCTACAGCATCGAGTTTTCTAGCTTCCCCGACTACGCAGGTAAGACTCCTTGCACGATCGCCGAATTTGACAGTTTCTGAAACGTGCTTTGCTTGCTTGCAGGGAACAACTCTCGCCCAAACACCTTCTCCGAAAATCTCCTGGACAACCTGGGCAAGATCACGGGTACCAAGCCGTACATCCGCGTCGGCGGCAATACGCAGGACTACGCCCTGTACAATGCCTCACTGCCCTATAGTCTGAATGGCACGATTGATCCCAAGCGTTCATCCGATTATCCAACCACAATCTTCATCGGTCCCTCGTTCTTTGAATCTTACAATTCCTTCAAGAACACCAGGTTCATTCATGGCTTCAACCTAGGCCTGGGCGGCAACCGGACGTCCGGCTGGCAGACACTTCTAGACACGGTCCCGCTCGCCTGCAAGACCTTGGGTGGCGGGAAGTTGTTCGCGTGGACATATGGTAACGAGCCGGATCTGTTCTCTACTTCTGCCCAGGGCCCTGTGAGACCGCCTAGTTGGAACGAGGCAGAGTACGTCGACCAATGGCTAAACGGCACGAGAAAAATCCATGAGTTACTCGAGAGGAACTGTCCAGACCTGGCCAAAAATGGTACCTACGGGTACATTGCACCTTCATTTGCCGGCGTGGGAAACAAGTTGAAGGCACCGAAAGCGTGGGGCGAAGGACTTAATGAGGATAATAACATCAAGCTGTTTGCTACACATAAGTGAGTTTATGGAACCCCTTCAAGAGAGAGTGTGTCGTCCGGGTAAGGTAAAAGAAAAGATTGCTAACGACGTTGGTGATGACAGTTACATCAGTGGCGCAACCTCTCCAGGGGTTACCCTCCAGGGGACCCTAATGAACCACTCCATGACGAAGGCCTCGGTCGATGCCCACATTGTTGAGTACAATCAGGTCAAAGCCATCGATGCTGCGGCTCCACCGCTCATTTTTGGCGAGACCAACTCGCTATACAACCAAGGTCGTCCCGGGCTCTCAAATACCTTTGGTGCGGCTCTTTGGGGTGTCGACTTTAACCTATATTCCGCAAGTGTCGGCTTCAAGAGGGTACACATGCACATGGGTACTAATTACCGGGTACGTCTCCATCCACCCTTTCCGACACCTTTCTCTTCCAGTCATTCCCTTACCCATTATCGTCTGGTTCTTTCACACACACACACACTCTCTCTCTCTCTTTCGAGCCGCTCAACCAACTCTAACCTTGCTTTCATCCAGTACGCCTCCTGGCAGCCCATTGCTACCAACAAAGCCACCATTGGCACCAAAGCCCCTTACTACGGCAACATAGCCGTAGCCTCCTTCCTCGCCCCCCCTCCCTCTTCCCCCTACGACTCCCCCGCCACCTCCCTCGCAACAGTCAAACACCTCCCCATTTCCTCTACCCCATTCCTCTCCGCCTACGCAGCCTACCACTCCTCCAACCTCACCCGCCTCATCCTCATCAACCTCCAATCCTACAACACCACCGCCTCAGGCGAAGGTCTTGCCCCTTTACCTCCTTCGTCCCTGACCCCTCGCCCTTCAGTGACATTCAACTTCACCTTACCCGCCGCCTATCTCTTGAAGGATGGAGGGAAAGAAAAGCAGGTGGTGGTGAAGAGACTGATGGCTAACGGGAGCGATGCCATTACGGGAATCACGTGGGATGGATGGAGTTATAATTGGGAATTGGACGAAGGTAGGCCGGTTAGGTTGGCGAATGTGACGAGGACGAGTGAGAGCGAGAGAGCGTGGGTTGGGGAGGGGACGAGTGATGGCGGGAAGGCGGGGTTGGGGGTGGTGGTTGAGGCGGGGAGTGCGGCTTTGGTTGAGTTTGTTTAGTAGTCTTTCCCGGGAGAGGAGGGGGTTTGGGTTCGTTGTTTAGCTTTGCTTTGTGAACTTGGGAGCTGAAGGCTTTAATTTTCCTTATGAAGGTGGAAAACTGTATGTAGGAGATGTTGTTTGGGGAGTGGGGGGTAAGTGATCAAGTGCTGTCACGAGCGACAAGGATCACACAGATGGTAAGGTATGCAGTAGTTCAGTCAACAATTTGGACTTTGTTATTTTGTTTTGACTTTCATTTTTGCTTTGAAGCATTCATGGCGAGTAGGCAAGCCATTCAATATGATACAATCCAGTTCCAGTCCTTCTCGTGGTATATATGTACAAAAAGAAAATGAAGAAGACAGAAAAAGGGAAAAAAGAAGAGGACCCAGTAATGATGGATGAATGAATGGGATGTGGAGGGAAAGATATTGGTATCATGTAGCTGGAGAGACAAAAAGATCCAGCTTCCTTCCCTCCGCATTGTGAATACCTGTGCTGCCCTGTCCCACGGTGATATTGGAGGATTCCATCCATCCTATAAGATGGCCTCGGATGATGATGACCATGTTTAGGTAGTTTCCCTCTCCTTGGGCCGAAGCTTGTTTTTTGGCAAGAGCAACCGATGAGCAGCACTTTTCCCGTCTTTCGCGAGAACCGTCGTTTCCCTGAGCAAGATGAACTTCAGTTTCGACGTCCTCGCAGGTCGTTCCTTCCATCCCCTTCCAAGGATTGAACAGGAAACCCAAACAGGTGATCATTGGCCTCGTCCAATGAAATTGGACTCATCCCCCACGCGCTCACTTTGAGCAGTCCCCGTACGCGCACATCCATAAGTACCCGCCATCATCACTTCGTTCCACATACTAACACACACCAACACCCGGACCCCTCAACCGCTCCTCAAAGGCAACCTCCGATCCAACGCATGAAAAGCCTGCGTCCTGGGCGTGAACATTGGTGCCTCCACACCCCCATGACCGCCGCCCATTGCCCCCGACATGTGCACCGCCCTCGGGCTCGTAGGAGGCTGCTGCGTAGGTTGCATCTCCCACTCCTTGTTTCCGTAGTATCCCGTACTGGGGCTGCCGCCGCTCATGATGCCAATGCCGCCGTGAAGAGCAGTGACGTTGACGATTGGCAGCTTGCCCTTGGGCTTGCTCTCTTGCTCGTCGCCTGAGTTGCTGTCATCGTCGTCGTCGTACATGTCGAGCATCTTGTTGGGCCACATGGACCAGATGGAGAGGGCCAAGTTTGCTAGGTAGAGGAACCTATTTGAGTTGTGTCAGTCGACAAAGGACTACTGCGGAGGGAACAAGGAGAAAGTAAAATTGATGATTTAACGTACAGCATGTAAATGGTAGCAGCAAAAGCGCCCTTGGCAATTTGGCAGTTCTTCTCGGCGTTGAACGGCCTCGCGACTGAGCACGACTTGGCAATGTACCACGGCACAGGGCTAGGGTGCTCGGGGTCGGCGTAATCAGGCCCGGCTTGGCCATAGACGGAGACGGTGTAGACCACCGTGAGGCCGAGACTGACAATCAGACCGAGGATCGGGTAGAAGAACTTCATGATGATCATGATCATCTTGACGAGCAAGATGAAGAGGGAGACGACGGAGATGGCGACGTTGTAATCTGTTAATCTGTGTGGTTGCCCGATGTCAGTTGACACACTGTCTGTAGCATCGACTGCGTGTACTGGGACACTTACAGTTGTGACCATACAAAGGGCACTGTAGGTAAGGGTTGGTGGTTGGCGTATGCGTAGAGAATCATGTTTGGTGATGAGTTCCATCCCATGAGATGGCCGATCTCCCAGAATTGTGTGCGGAAAACGTCTGGTTGTTGGATTCCAAAGAGGACGAGGACACCGACGATGCCGAGTAACTCGAAAACCATGCCAAAGTAGAGTGGCCGCCTCATGCGCCATGGCCTTCGAATGAGTCTGTATCCCTTTGCCGCCATTTTGGAAATATGAGTGATGTTGTACTTTTGTAAGCCGAAAGGATGATACCCTTTAGTATACAGTGAATCGTCTGATAAGCGATCTTGCCTTGATGATCAACCCTTCTGCCGTCCGATATTGGTATTCGTATATATTGTCGTCGTCGCTCTGATCTAATTACCCGTTCGCGGGCGATTATCTTCCGTGTATGTTGGATGTATTTGATGTTGCTGAGCTACCAGCAATTTCCCAAGCGGCTCACATCGAATGCCCAAGAAGTCGTCGTCGTTTGTCTTGAATCCTTCAATCCACCCCCCACGTCAGTCGACAACAGATTCCAAAGAGGCGATGTTTGGTTAAGGGAATCGTAAAAGCTGAAAACCAAAAAAAAAGAGGCTGACCAAGTACCTTTGGGAGGGAACGGGACAGGATTTAAGAGACAAGACAAGCAAACCAAGACCCTGGAGAGGGCGGCCCTCATGATTGCTCGCAGAAGGCCATCCTTTCTTCCCGCGGCCGCAGACTAACCGACCCGTCGAACCAATGTGCTTGGCTGCCTCGATGAGGGTAGCAGAAGCTCAGTGTTGCCCTTGTCCGCCCCCAAAGGAGCTCTCTACTAAGAATCTCTGGAGCCAATGCCAGACAGGCTGATGGGCTGCATGGCCCCAGGTCATATCACGCCAACCGCCCAATCGGAGGCCGTGATTGAATGGCCCTGGCGGCGTGTAAGCGCCCGCCATCCCCTCTGGTGCTCCAATCCCGCGCGGCACAGAGCACGAAGACCTTGGTTCACGGTTGAACTGTTGGGATTGACGGCGAGTTTGTGAGTGGTGAAGTGCGACTCTGGCGGACTCTTGTGTGCAACCGAATGAGTCGGACCATGTTGCTGTTGCTGACACACCCATCTGCTTGTGAGGTGCGAGCGTGTTGCTTTTGATAGTGAGCAAGGCACAGGCCCTAACGGCGAAGAACCGCCATGATCATCATCATCATCATCATCATCGCCATTCATCCCGAAAGGCAGGGTACACTGCATCAGGAAGGGGAACACAAAATATCCAGTTCCAGCTGCGGCAGTTCTGTATATCTACGGTTCAAGTGTCAAACTGTCAATCTAGTGTAAGTGATGCAGGGTATTTTCTTCTGGATTCGTTAGAGCCCTGAAGCTCTCATCACGGCACGCTCGTGCAATCTTTCCAGAATGTCAGGAGATGATGTCTCGACACAACGGCAGGTGGAAAGGGGCAATTCAACTATTGAACAGAAGCTGCGAGTGTAGGCGCTCTCCTATGTGCCATCAATAGGGTTATCACCTCATGGCAGCAATACATAGGTAGATCTAACTCCAACGGCTGTGGCCCGGCACTTGCCATCAACCCATCACCGTCTCATAGGGCGTTACGAAGAGCCGGGCGGCCTCGGCAATCGGCCACTGAAAATCATCGATTGCGAATCTACCTGTCTCGACTCTCGATTGAGCGGCAAGCTACCTACCTAGGTATATGCCAGTGTATCGAAAACGACAACGGGGTAACGAGGGGGGTGAGGGTGACGAGAAAAGTATGCATCAGTTGACGTTTGACAATCCCCCAGCCTGTCACTGTCACTGTCGCTGTCGCTGTCGCCAAACTCACCATCGCCCCGCTGTCTGCCAAACCTCGCTGGGAAATGGGACTGGAAACCAAACATGGGGACGGGCAGACAGAACTCACCAGTCACCTCGAGTCACCCACACACAATCCACCCAAAATGGACTGCCAGCCGCCAAGAACTTTTCAAGGACTGATGGTCAGTGCTCAAACGCGCTCTTCAGTCTCCGTCCAAAACGGCCCAAGCCCCGGCGTGATCGACCGCGAGTCGATGACGAGGCGGACAGGATTCCACCTTTTGCGGATCCGAGTTCAGCCGGTGAGGGTTGCCGTTCTGTGGACCAACCTCCAGTTGAGCCCATAGAGTAATTTCCCGTGTTCGTGCATGCTATCTGGAGCGGCACTCTGTATGCATTTAGAGGTCATATGCACTCACGGTTCAATGCCAAGACTTCAAAGCCGCCATAGAATAGGAATTTTGAGGGATGTTAGGGGGTTACAGTAGAAACTCCTGCTTTTGCAACCCCCCCCAGTTGCAAAATTCCCCCTTTTGCAAAGGATTTCTACTGCCCATATTCCCTCTAGTGGTAATTCCTGCAACCTACAAATTACAACATTAACGGCCCGAAATTGCAAAAGGGAGGATGCTGGCAGTCGAATTGGGGTATCTGACAGCTATAGACGGACCGTCAGACTTAGGGTTAGGGTTATAGAATCTTCTAAATCCTATACTTAGAGGCACTTAAAATACCCTAATTTACCCGCTTTTACCTACTACTTCTTTATACTATACGTCTTTTATAATATACTAGCCTACCTACTATAGCTAACCCTATTTGTAAGAGACCTGCTCTTTATATATTTTTGTTAGCGATCCTATTCCTAATGAAATATCCTTGCCTTTTAGTACTTACTATACCTAGGATTAAATATCCTTCTTTAATATAGGAGTAACAATTGTAACTCTAGGAATAGGTAGATAATTAAAAAATTAGACTGTTATTTATGAGAGCCTTAAATTAAATTAAATTGCAATAGGGTATTTAAGTATTACTATATTTAGTATACCGGTATTTTAATAAAAAGAATAACCCTACTAGTTTCAATTAAATTAATAAACGGTCTTCGTAATTCAATAGTACTTATATTAAAGTCGGGTAATAGCTAGTACTTAAAATTTTACTCTTTCGTTAGTAAATTAGTTTTAAAATGTAGGGGATAGGTACCTCCGTCGAATTTTTATAGTAAAAAACGTATAAAATCTAATTAAGATACTCCGAAGCTTACGATAATAAACTAATTAACGAAGCAGCGTACCCTATCTTTAGTAAGAAGTGGTACGCTTTTTTTAGGAAACGGTACTATATCTACGAATAAAGCTTCTATAGTAAAGTAATTAAAATTCCTAAAAATAATAAAGATACAGTTAAATAGATAGAGGAGATTAGAAAGTTTATAATAGAGATACTTAAAGGTAACTGTAATAATATAAATAAAATAGGGTTATATTGGCAGTATACTACTTTATATAGTTTTACCTCTAAATTACACCCTAGTATTAAGAAAGATAAATTACAGATATTACTTACTCTTACAATAAATAATATTAATAATAACTTTTTTAATATATAGGCAATTAAGAGATTTAAGGAGCCGTATATACTGAGAGGGTTTAATTAAGATACTATACGGATTATCTAGAGAAATAACGACGTTGCTTAGATAATAGGAAAAATTATATAAGAATAGTTCTAATACTTTTATACCTGTATCGACTACAAAAAGCCTAGAGAAAGGGTTCTTTTATTACTTAATACTTTCTTTGCATACGAACTTAGCGTTAAATTTTCCCCTCTACCCCCTAATATTATTATTAAATTTCTCCCTTCAAATAGTATATCCCTATATCAATTAATAGATTAGAGGGTAATTAATAGCTTTAAAGCCTACTATTATCGTTACTTTTTATATTAGATATATAATTAATTTACTAATACTTCTATTACTAAGGAGTATATTACTAAAATAAACCTTAAATAGGTATTAAAATTCACTTTATAAATTTAATACTCTAAAGTCAAATTTGAAACTATTTAGAATTGCTAGATTAGGTCTATTGTTTTGGGTATTAATATCTAGGTATTTGGAACTACTAAGTAGCTACCATTAGATGTAAATGCCCTTTTTGAGTAAGTTAATAATTATGTCCCCGTACGAGAACGGATAAGTCTCTTCAATTTCCTAAATCCCGAAGACGAGAATAAAGTACCCGTAGAGCTAAAGATAGTAGAGGAGGTATTTGAGAGTGTTATTAGGGATTGGGAGGTAGAAAATAACTAAGGTAAGACTGTAGAGGAGGCCGAGGATAACCGTTTATATAAATTAGTAGTTATACTTTTAAGTAAAGAGGTAGTGTAGCGTTTTGATAATATATTAGGCTAGGCGCTTGAAAAGGACTGCTTCAAGTTCGAGGAAGTTCAATAACTAAGGCGGTTGAAACAGCGAGTAGAGGGGTGGCGAAATAATAGGAAGACTCAAGTTACGATTGAGGGGATATTGTAATGTAGAAAATAGTAAAAATATATGGGATTTTAGTACTTTTGACATGGGGTAACCCCCAGTTGCAAAACCCCTCCTTTTGCAAAAATTCTGGGCTGCCCACATTAGTTGCAAAAGGGGAGGTTTCTACTGTACCCGGTATACCTGCTATCTGATATGCAGATACCAGTCATATAGTTGCCTGTACTAAATAAGATAATTGCGGATGGCCAGCTATAAGTATATAGAGAGCGTTATTCACTTCCAGGTGCATTCGCTTTCAGGGAAGTTACTGCACCGAGGTGTCAATAGGGGGTTGAGGGGGGTTAGGGCTCAAGGGGGACATTCGGATCTTCAGCAGAAATGCCATCAAAACTCACCGCGGTGTTCACCGATCAGCGTCCTACCGCCGTATCGATGCTGAGTACCGCCGGTCCCCCGCTTGTCTCGTGACCGAAGCTGGCCGTGGGCCCGTCATGCAACGAACACGCCGCGAATGGAGGAACTTGGGGCCCTAGTGGGCTCGGGGGACTTGGCTTGTCCGTCCAATGCACACAGTCAACCCGTCAAAATGTCAAGGTATCATTGTCGTTGAGAAGATCCAGCACGTCGTGCACGCGATGAAAGGGTTATCTGCGAATGGTAACCTTTTCTCGGCAACAGAACCCGAGTTTTCAATTGTAGCCCCACGTTTGTCGTGGACGGGCTGATGGTTAAATGTCTGTGCCACTGTTTTATAGTTTGGTGCTGCCCATCGGAAAATCCCATGGTCATCGTGCTGAGCACCTAGCTGCTGGGCATGCGTCCCGATACCACCTGAGCTGAGCACACACAGAAGAAAGTATACCAGCGAAAATATCCCCGGTTGCGGTAGCTTTTGACTGCATGGTGACCTGTTGCCGCGAGGTCTCATGGCCAAATAAGCAACGAGGTGGCTTCGAAAACAATGCACACGCTGCGGTCCAGAATATTCCAATTCACAATCCTTCGGCATGCCGCTCTTTACATAGTACACTACATGCATAACCAAGATGCTCAGATCTGAATCTTCTGAGCACCATCGATCATTATTTTGATACCACCTACCACTTAAGCCGCGCTAAGACGTCCGCTTGTTGCATCAGCGCATTTCATCGACGATTCCAAGCAGGCCCCCGTGGGTTTTCTACACTACATCTCTGCAGGCATTTACCTTTGTTAGTGCGGTGAAATTGCAAGTGGCTATGACATTATCTTCCCTACAGAAGATGAATGGTACGCCCGCCGCCAACCAGTCAAATTCTGTAAGGTGGTGATACCGCGCTAACAAAGTCAATGCTGGCAGAGGTGTAGTGACATGTTGTTAGCAATCCCACATCGCCCGAGTGCATTCGGTTCGATGCCCGAGAATTCAAGACCCAAGGGAAGATCGGCGATCCGGTCGTGGAAACTTTGCCTGCTCATACCGAAAATATTGAAACTTTCAACCGCTTCCAAATCGGTTGGGATGTCGGTGGGCGGTCGGATGTGAGTTTGCCATGCCATGCGCGTGTTTCGTGAACGGATTTGGTCGGTCGTATGCCGAACAGTGGTTGCTGTCCGCCAGTTATGTAGTGTATTATACCCGAGGGACCTGGCAAGGCGGCCTTGTTCAGATGGGATTCGGGTGAAAAACCGGTCTTGTTGCTCATGGGATTTTTCAATTATCAGTCAGCCCTATTCAAAACCAAGTTGCGACACAGCCGAAGCTCCTTCCTCAGGTCCAGTTCCAGGACGGAACCGGAATCGAAGCCTTGCCTTGGAGATCAGTTCTCAACAATCGTAGAAGGCAAAAAAAACGTAGCAGTACATACTTGATTTTTTTTCATTGGGCAGATTCGGCCCGCCGAAATTCACGCATCCAAAGGGGGAAAGAAATGGGCCCTTCCAGAACGCGAGATCGGCGGACCCAACGATCGAAGCTGGCACAACCGCACAATGGTGTCAGCCAGCCGAGCCAGCTGCCGGCTGTCTCCTTCTGAGCCTGTCTGTTCAAAGAAGACGAGGCCGGCCGGGGGAGGGGGCCACTGAGGGAGCTCTGCACGTAATTTTGGTATTGTAACAACGCCTTGGAACAGAGGGCCTTGGAGCCTCTACAGTAATTACCCCTGATAATGCATGTAATCCTGGCTGAAGGTTCGTATGCATTTAGAGGCACATATGCACGAGCAGGCACATGCCAAGACTTCCCGCCGCCTTAGCGTAGAAATTTTAGAGGCTTTTTAGGGTGCTAATCTATCTATGAAGGGCTGAAGGCCCCACAAAATAGTATTCCAGAAAGTGCATATTACACCAAAATGGCAGGCCGTTTTGCATGCATTTAAGCATTTATGCGATTGCCCATACTAATTGATTGCGGCCGGCGATTTCTAAGCATTTAGAGGGCTTTATGCATTATCAGGTGCATGCATTGTCAGGGGTAATTACTGTATGTTGCAACGCAATGAAACTTTGTCGACGTCGGCAAGGGCCCATGAGGGCGGAAGCGCCTATGTACTACATATCCAGAATAAACTTTTGCATCTCACTACACTGCACTCCCTTCCCACGTCCATCCAAGTAGTGTAAAAGAAATAAACAAAAAACAATCCAAAATCCCGAGTACTTTTGCCAGTTTTTCTTCCAACGGAACCGCCGCACCACCCTCACCAAACCCCGATGTAAAGCTAACCCACGCCAAAAGCCCGCTAAAAAGGCGTAGGGAGGTACATGTGTCTACACTACTCCGGATCATCGATAGCCCAAGAGGTCAGGCAGTGTCAGGGCAAGTCGGAAGATCGGTGAGAAAGTGACATGGACGCGTCCCAACGGGGTGGCAATCATGGCTGGAAAAGCAATAGCTTGGGTATAGCTTCTCGGCGCCGGCGGTCGTGTAGTGTAGATGACCAATCCACCTCTCTCTGTCGCTCTGCACACCGCAGCCCTGAATCTCGATCGGTTTAGTAAGAACATGGGAGTCGTGATGGAGTTTGGAGGATTGGCAGTCCCAAGAGTCCCTAGCGGAGGCCGGCAGAGGTGTAGGGCGACGTTGATTGGGAGTGTGTTTATGGTCAGAGCAGATCTGCCCTGGAAGCAGCAGCAGTCCAGCACAGATCTCATAGAGGTGTTTTTACGCCCCTCACCGGCTACAAACCTACTATGCAGTATAGCCATTCTTTTAGTATGTGACTTTGGCCCGGAGATGACAGCTTGCGGTTGGTATCAATAATCCGGTGTCATGCCCGCCTAAAGGGCTCTGAAGTTCGTGGTTATAAGCAAGTCGTCTCAAAGTCGCCGTTTACCAAATACTGCATGAGAGCACTGACTGATACATGTGGCGTGCCGCAACGCCTGCGTGAAGTGCTCTGCAAATTCCGTGTTGCGAGCCGACATTGCTGCCGTGCATGTGGTGCACTACCTAATTTGAAGTGCGCCTTTCTTGCTCGGTTGCCGGGATGTGTCAGGTTGCGGCGGCGGCGGGTCTGTGGCAATGGTGTGTCTTTTTTTTTTTTTTTTTTTTTTTTTTTTGTCCTCTTCCTCCATTATCTTATCCACCATGTTCCTTGCAGGAAGAAAAAGAATTCACGGATTTCTGTAGTGTACTATGTAGGGTAGCAAGTGATGGCAAAAAGAGTGCATTGGCTGGGTTCTGCCATGGTTGAATGAAGTGCGAAATGAATGCATTGCTCGTGTATGTCGGCACACTAGTGTACAATATAGAGGGTACCTACAGATGAGTATAGCTGCAGTGGTTGGTCAGGGCAGCAAGTCAAATTACACAAGACGGAAACCTTGAGCTCTGGACCTTCATCGACCGCCATCATCCCTGCGTGGCTTCCACTTGCTCGTACTACATATGTACGCAGTACACTGCATAGGTTGCTGTGGCTCCCGTTTCTTCGCCCTTTCCCCGTGAGAATATGTACCTTCCAAGTCCCCATCGCGATCGGTCCCGTCTACGCAGTACGCAGTATAGGCAGGCTCAAAAGACAGCAGCCGCAGACGCACTCAAGACGAGATACGATACGGCATGACGGTTGGCGTCTCTGCGTGACACGACTCTGTGCTGTATCCAAGCGCCCTCTTGCCGCACTTGATACCAGGCCGAACGGTATCGGTACCTCACAGGACCTTGCCTTACCTTTCGGTTTTGTGCCTAGTGCGCCTTGGTACGGAAAGCAGCGGCGAGACATCGGCAGAGATGTCCATCCAAATCTCAAACCGCCTTCGGCGACAGACACACACCTCCTGTCTCGCTCCTCTGCCGTCAGCCACTAGTATCCTACTAGGCTAGACATGCTTCGAAGTTCCAATCCATCGTCCTACCAACCGCCCACCCCGGCCTGCTGCCCTCTCCCACCTATCCGCTACCTGCGTAAGGTGCCTCAGCTACGGTACTTACCTCACCCTCTTTCTCTTTCGGTCCTAGATCCTCGTGCCTGGTTCGCCTCTGCGAGACGGGAGGTGATGCCCGACTGTGGACGTGGACATGGACTGCCAACTCGGATTTAGGTGATACCTACCGTGATTTCTGCCTATATACGACACAAAATCTACACGCACTCCATTCTCCATACGTTACCTTACGCCTGTCTCACTAGCTGCGGGACGGATACCCTCTTTACCTATCCCTTTTCTTTCTTTCTTTCTTTTTTATTGCTGCCCCCTCGCCTGCTAGCCTCAAACCATTTGGTTCTTTGCTGAAGCAGCCACTCACCGTCCTCACCTTGAGGAGCGTGTCCGGTTGATATCCTCATACCCCCGGGCGCACCAGCAGGGCCACGTGAGTAAGAGAGTCAAGATCTAACCCTCGGGTCTGCCTTCTCATCATCATCTCCCGGTGGACAGCGTGAACTTGCGCCTTTCCATAATCACAGCGAAGAGACCCGTCAGGGACACTGTAAAGACGGAGACACCTCCGACCAACAAATACGAAAAAGTGTGCCAGAACAGGGAGCCCCCGACTCAGCTCTCTCTCGGTCTCTTGCTTCAGGCCCTTTTTGGGTCACCTTAAAGACCTGCCTATAGTAAGATCTGAAGTTAGCAAAAAGCCGCAAGTGGGAGCTACATTCGACAGCTAATACCTGAGATTGTGTTGAGAGTTGGTGGTTGTTGATACGCAAGAGAGAGCTTGGACGTCCGATCCACTACCATACGTGCCAAACCTCGACGGAAGGGGGAAAATAACAAAACAGCGGCTGATCACCTGCTCCCAAATCCGACCTGGCAGGCCCAAGACAACAAGCATAACCCTCCATCCGAGAGTCTGCTTTTCGAGGCAAGAGGTTCTAGATCCGAGCTCCCACATCCCAGTTCCCAGCTCAGTCTTGCTCCACCTCTACTCCCAGCTACCATTCCTCGTTTGGATTCAACAAGGGAGCCAAAACAGCAAAGCACACATCAGACCAAGAAATACGTACATACCTCATAACTCCATATCTCCGCTACCCTCTTCGGCTCCCGCACAGGCTCCACGTCTTCAGCCTTCACCAACCCAGAACTTTAACGAATTTGCGCCGCTTCCATTCCATGGCCCCAGTCTTGAGTTTGTCAACCTATTGCATGAGCTTCTCTTGTGCCCATCCGTCACCCAACGCCCACGGCCGCGCTCAGCGACAGACTTGGTACCAAAGGCGATCTCGGCTACGATTCCCGTCTGTCCTTCGCGCAAGGCAGTAAGGTTTGGTGCGGCCCGCCTCTGTGCCATAAGCACCGCTTTGAGTTAGCGGGGACACTCCTCTTCCTCACCGACCCCCTTCATGACTCTGCAAGATACGACCAAGTTCCGAACTTCCGCTGAAGACGTTACAAATCCGTGTGCAGACCTCCCCAAAGCTTCTGCCTTTGGCATCACGACGGCGGTTTCCGGAAATTCCTCTCAATCGTTGACCAACCTCTCTCCGGCTTCTGGTCGCTCGGTTCCGGTTACTCATCTCAACCATCTCCAGGCAAAGGACCGGACGAAAACTCACCACCTCTCAGACCAAACTGCTGGGACCCAGGACGGAAGACTCCCAGGCGTCTGGGCGCCGAATAGCGGACGGTATGGTCCGATAGCCAACAAGGCGCCTCACGAATATCTTGGTGCTCTCTCGATTCCGCCTATCTCGGGGCACTCAGGCCACCCGCAGCCGTTAGCAACACCACCCTTCAAAGTTGGACCAGGAGGCGCGCAGCTTACACTAGGAAAAAGGATCACCGCCGAGGACAAACCAGAGTTGCGACCGTTCGATTCCCCCTCGAAAAAAACGCTTTTAGTGGCACACGGCGGTCTTCACCTACCACCCTTACCACATACCCCCGGCGAACTCGTTTCCCACTTGCCCGGAGTCTCGTCTCCTCTGTTCTTGTCACACCGAGCCAGGCAACAACCCCCGACTCCCCGCATGCCCGGCTTCTTCGCAAACGGCATTGCCGCTCCCATCATGAGTACCGTCCAAGAAACGCAAGATGGAGTTACGACCCTGCGCCTGCCGAAGGGTCATGTCATCGCCACCACGGCGCAGGGTTCAAACAGGTCTTCAAGCACTCCTGGAAGCTGGACTTCATCAGAATCCCTAGATGGCACGATGCGTAGTCTGGATGGCAGGCCTCTCGCAATAGTCGCGCCGGCGCTCCAGGCGATACCTGCCACTGAACTCTTGGACCAAGACCCCAGGCCGGTATTTATCGTCGACCTTGCAAACCCTTTCAATGTCAGCTCGGGCTTGTTGCACATTGTGTATGCTAACCCTTCCCTCAAAGCCTCAACTAGTGTTTTGGAACTCCTCAATGGGGACACGGCAGATGCAGAAGCAGATAGTTTCGAGTTCGCCCATTTCAAGCATTGGGTGATGAGTCCCGAGGCAAACACCGAGTCGATCCGCTTGGCTCCGACATGCACAACGTTTGGCGGAATCAATTGGACGTGTTCGACTCTCAGAAAGCGGTTTCGAGTTGTTACAGGACATAGCAACATCGTCTCCGTGACACCGACGACGCCGAGCCCCAAAACACAGCTGCCCCCAGTCCTGAGCCGGAGTTCACGCGGCTCGATATCAGCACGCGAACTTTCGCCCGAGCGTGGAGATTCTGTGGATTATTTCGGCCCGATGGAGGAAGTCGGTTCACCGCGTCCAAGGTCATATTCGGAGCCTAGGAGTCCTTCGAGGACAATCATCGACACATCCCTGGCAGGTCTGAACGAACTGCCCATGGTTATCCCCATGTCGCAGGTTTATACGACTTTCGACTGGACGCGAATTCCCGTCGACGACCCAAATCTTGGCCCTCATCACCGCTTCGCACGCTCTGTGGACTGGGCATCTACGCCCTTGGGGCCTGTTGAGGAGTGGCCAGCGGATCTGCGCATCATGTCAAATATGATCATGGGCAGCCCCCATCCAGCAGCGCTGTATTGGGGTGAGGAGTTTGTCGCCATTTACAACGAAGCCTACATTGCGCTTGCCGGGAAGAAACATCCGCAGTTGATGGGCGCCAAGTACAAAGATGCGTGGGCAGAAATTTGGGATGAGATCGAACCAGTCTTCGATGCCGCATGGAATGACGGTAGCGCGACGATGAAGCACGATGACGGGTTGTTCATAACACGGCATGGATTTTTGGAGGAAACCTTTTTCAACTGGGGCATTATTCCCTTGGTCGGCGGTGACGGCACGGTTGTCGCACTTTACAACCCAGCTTTCGAAAACACCCGGCGGAAGATCAACGAGCGGCGGATGCTGACCCTTCGCGAGGTGGGAGTAAGGACGTCGGAGGCTCGCGACGTGAAAGGCTTCTGGAGTATGCTTCTGCAGGGTCTAGAGTACAATGGACTCGATGTGCCCTTTGCCCTCGTTTATTCGGTTACGGAGGATCCCGAGAGCGAGGTCGCGTCTATCAACTCTGGCAGTGTTACGAATCCACCTCAGATCACACTGGAGGGCTCCGTCGGTGTTCCCGAGGGACATCCCACTGCTGTTCAATCGATTGACTTGCGCACTAGCGATGAGGGTTTTGCGCCATATATGAGAGACTCCATGGCACATCCAGGCAATCCCATTATTCTTAGCGAAGACGATGGCAGCTTACCCCACGAGTTGATCAAAGGTTTTGACTGGAGAGGATTTGGTGACCCTTGTCGGACGATTGTTGTCTTTCCCGTCCATCCTACGACGGCTGGAGATATGGTTGTTGGATTCATCGTGCTTGGTGTTAACCCCCGACGGCAGTATGATGAGGATTTTGAGCTATTTGTTAACCTGCTCTCCCGCCAACTTGCGACATCTATGGCGTCAGTCTTTTTATACGAGGAGGAAATAAAGCGAGGTCAGCGGGCTGCACGCTTAGCTGCTCTGGATAGGCAACAGCTTTCAATGCAGCTCCATCTTCGAACACAAGAGGCTGTTGAAAGTGAATATCGCTTTGCGCGCATGGCAGAACTGGGCCCGGTTGGTTTGTTCATCGCCGACAGTCATGGACGCATCAACTACTGTAACGAGATGTGGTGGAGGATCTCTGGGCATGAACGGAGCGCAAGCACTCTCGACGCTTGGATGCAGAGCATAAGGGACGAAGATCGCGAAGGCGTTGTGAATGTCTGGCGTCACTTGGTCCAGGAGAAGGTACCGGTGACTTACGAGTTTCGATTCAATGGTACGCGGAAAATTGTCGATGGTCACACCGTTGATACATGGGCTCTGATGAGCGCGTACCCCGAACGAGACAAAACCGGTGAGCTCAAGAGCATCTTCGGATGTATAACCGATATTTCGCAGCAAAAGTGGGCCGAGGACTTTCAGAAACGAAGACGCGATGAGGCTGTTGAACTCAAACGGCAACAAGAAAACTTCATCGACATTACCAGCCACGAGATGCGAAATCCTCTCAGTGCCATTCTTCAGTGTGCCGACGAAATCGCCTCGGGACTTAACAGGTTTCGACAAGAGAATCCGGCGTTCCGAGGGCCCGACACTTTGGAGACGTTGGTTGATAGCTGCCTGGAAGCTGCCAACACCATTTCCCTCTGCGCCAGCCACCAAAAGCGAATCGTCGACGACATCTTGACTCTCTCGAAACTTGACTCGCAGCTCCTGCTTGTGACACCAGTCGATGTTCAGCCAGTTCAGGTTGTGGAGGAAGTTTTGAAGATGTTTGAAGCCGAACTCAATTCCAATGATATCACGGGTCATTTCCAGATCGAGCAGTCCTATCGCAATCTGGAAATTGACTGGGTGAAGTTGGACCCATCACGCCTAAAACAGGTCCTCATTAATCTGATGACTAACGCCATCAAGTTCACCCAAGGCCGACCAACACGGGCAATTACCATTAACCTGGGTGCTTCAAAGGATGTGTCATCGGCCGGGCTTTCGTATTTTCCACCACGGCATCCAGACCAAGAGGATCTTACGGACGACGCAGAGTGGGCCACCGGCGAGAAGATCAACCTGCATTTGGCAGTTTCAGACACCGGCCCGGGCTTAGATGAGAATGAGAAGAAGATCCTCTTCCAGCGATTTTCTCAGACTAGCCCCCGAACACACGTCCAATACGGCGGCTCTGGCCTAGGTCTCTTCATCTGCAGGATACTAACCGAGTTGCAAGGCGGACAGATTGGAGTCTATTCGGAGAAGGGCGAGGGAAGCACGTTTGCTTTCTATGTCAAGAGTCGTAAAGCGGAGAACCCGCAGCCGGTTCCGACTGTTGTCGACAACTCGATGTCCATCCAGCCACTTCAGCAGCGTGTCAATCCCCAAACACAGGGTCAGATCAGCCACCGGTCATCATCATCAGCCGCATTCTCTCTGCTCGGACACGGCCGATCACATGCGCCACCTACTAGAACACAATCCGCTCCCGTTATCGCCGATACCACCCAGACAAAATCCCCAGACGTCCTCATTGTCGAAGATAATTTGGTGAACCAGAGAGTCTTGCAGCGTCAGTTGCAACTGTCGGGCAATAACACGTTCGTGGCCAACCATGGCAGAGAGGCCTTGGTGGAGTTGCGAAAGTCACGCTTCTGGAATAAGGAGATCGCTGCGACGGACGATGCTGCATCAGCGCTCCCGAGGAGCAACAAGAAGGCCGCAAACGATGGCGGAACTGATGGCTCGCCTGATGGTGAAGAAAACAGCAACAACAATATTTCTGTCATCCTCATGGACCTCGAGATGCCAGTCATGGACGGAATGAGCTGCACCCGCGAAATTCGTCGTCTAGAAAAAGTGGGCGTCATTACGCGGCATATTCCCATTATTGCCGTCACTGCGTACGCACGGCCTGAGCAGGTCGAAAGTGCCAGGGCCGCTGGTGTGGTAAGCTCTCTCTCTTCCTCTCTTTTTTTTTCTCCCCTTCCTCCTCCTCTGTTAATGATCAGTATTCTTTTTTTCCGGGAGTAAGGAAAGAGCGAGGAATCCCGCTAACCGAAATTTTTATTCTGTGTAGGATGACGTCATTTCCAAACCGTTTAGACTACCCGAGTTGATACCCAAGATCGAAGAGTTGGTTCTCAAGTACGATAGAGAGCCATAGTGATGGGCGGATGGATTGGGAACTAGGTTGCTGCTGCGAAGCTTCAGTTTGACGGTTCATTGAATTCAATCATCTCTAGCTTCATTCCATTGCTACTACAAGCGCAAGGCAATGGGACTAAATCAGCGAAGTTCCACGCTCAGTCATTGTAATGGTTGTTTTTTGTGAGACGGGGTATTCTCAATACCGCAAGTCTCCGTACCGTCACACGCTTGAACCTAGACGAGCACGCCTGGGAAAAGTAGCGTACACGACTACTAGGCCAATGCTCGGGGATGAAGATCTCCAAGGGATAATCATACAGAGCACACGAGTACCAAGAGAGGAAGTGCCAGGAAATCGTTGGAAGGAAAGAGAGGGTGCAAGAAAGCACGCCAGGGTATGTGTAATGGGGTTTGGAAGAAGTTGAATAGTTCGGTAGCAACAAGGAGGACCACCTACCTAGTTGGAATCGTGTGTTACCGGATCGTGCTTGCTAAGTACGTACTGTAGTCACCAGCTGGTACTCGCAGAAGGGAGGAACAATTGAAGACGGGTGGGTGGGTGAGGTGTCCTTGTGGTAGTGAGATGCGTTGTGTAGAAAATGGAAAGCAGACGGAAGGAAGGACGCAGTGAACAAAGTAATCTTGGATCTTGCAAAAGCAGAAGTGCATACAAGTATATACCATACATACCATCGGTCGGCAGCAGGGAATACATATTATCCGCTAACAGCCCATCCAAACCCACTCTTCGCTAAACTCTTGTTGTTCTTGTTGTCCTTTTGTCTACCTTGAATGCTCTGGACGGTGCTTGCATTGTTGTGCTTTTCTTTGGGAGTTGCGCAATTGAGCAAGATCTGATAGATTAGCCATTTGTTTCGCTGAGATAGATACGTACGTGATGATGTCCAAGGAAAGAATTTTCGACAGGTGATGAGTAGTTTGGCCGTACTCAGCAAATTAGCACCGTTAGTGATGTTATCTAGGTTTCCATCACTTGAGACTTCTTTCTTTTCTGTTTTTCATTTTTTTTTCTCTCGCTCTCTCCACATGAGCTCGTCCCTCCTCACATACATTTCCTCCCAAGTCATCCACCAACATCTTGAAAAACATACACAACCCCAATGGAATTCGAATTCAAAGTCTTTGCTTACCCCTGATTAACCAGTCACATACGATATGTGCATAGCTAGCCTAGCCACCAGGTTTCTCTCTGAACCAACGTTCAGCATGATAAAATTTCCATTGGATATGCCATCCGTTGCATCAATTTACTCTCCATCGCTCTTTCTTGTATATACTCTTCGACCGTCAGTCTGGGGAAGGAAGTCAATGATTGACCTGACGGTCTGATTCGCCACTTACTACATGTAACATCGATGTTTGTTCATCTTGCCTTCACCTTCCGGCGAATCCTTCCCTTTCCCCCCTCAATGCTGATGTCCACCATTCGCACGCGCCGATAGGCTGGTACGTTTAACGTATCGACGTACCAATGGACTAACGTATCAGC
The DNA here is from genome assembly GCF_000213175.1 of Neurospora tetrasperma FGSC 2508. NCBI lineage: Eukaryota > Fungi > Ascomycota > Sordariomycetes > Sordariales > Sordariaceae > Neurospora > Neurospora tetrasperma. The sequence goes on from NW_009799179.1 coordinate 3,344,619, forward strand.
ACAGTGAAGCGAGCGGCTTGCTGCTTGGCCAAAGTCGTCACACAAACCGTTGATGAGGCTGGCTGAGTTAGCTGAATTGATGGCCTTTTCAATGATAGAGCGTTGTCAACCAGTCGAGTACTATGAAGAAGTAATCTCTGATTTTCTTCATAGAGGTCGAACAATTGTCCAATCAAGCTCAAGGTTTCTCACATAGAGGCGTGAGGTCTAGATCGTGTTGTGGAACGCCAACCCTTAGCCAAATGGACGTTCGTTCCTAGACTAATTGGATTGAAAGACTTCCAAAGGACAAGGAATAGAATCTTCTTATCGTCAGTATGTACCATGGAGTGTTGCTCCCTAATTCCTCGTGTTCCACTAGATATGGCGGCCTAAAGGACCAAAAGCCGACGCTCAATTTCGGTCTCAGCCGGCTCAGTCGGTATTAGACAGTCCAGGTGAAATGTACGGTCAGTATTTCGCTCATCAGCCTCTGTGGACTTGAACAGCGAACAAAACTGTACGCTCCATAGCCCTTCTGCCTGATCATGAACGATCCAGCTGCCGCCTCAATCTCGCTCATGGATGCCGCGCACTGTCACGAGGACAACCTCAGTCGTGAAAAAGACGAATGAAGGAGGGTAGAAGTGGTGACGGATATTCCGAAATATTGCATGTGCGGCTCTAGGCCCTCTCTTAAGCCACCCGGTGGCTACCTGTCGTGCCCTCCCCATGGGCCCATAGAACGCCTCTCGAACCAGTTGCCCAGGACACCACCAAAAGCACAAACTCCCCAGAGGCGGCAGCGTTAGCGAACGTTAGCAACCGAAGTCGTTCATAATAGGTTGGAGGGTTTTGTGGGCTTATAAGGCGGCGTGCCACACCACCAAGCCGAAGCTGTCAAAGCTGATTACCTATCAAAACTATTGGTGTCGAGGGTGTCATCCACTCAGCCGGCGATTCTGGAATGAGAAGCGGTCAGGTCTGGTACTTGGGGCTACCAATACAACATCGAGGATGAGTAAAACGATTGCCCATCAAATTTCGGAGGGGGTTTCCGAGCCACTTATGGAGGAATAACTCCATTCGGTTTATCGTTTGTCCTGCAACGACGACAGCCTTTTCAGATGAATCTGACAGGTTCTAAGCAATCGGCGATATGCTGCAGCTCAAGTTCTGACGATCCGTGAGACGTAATACGGTGTTGTGGGTAAGTTTATACCCGTAGTCAGGTCGTTGAAGACACAGTGCCCACGAAGCTTTGGCTGTGGTGGACCGTGCAAGGTATCTGAAAATTGGAGGTCTTACTTTTGCTCGCAACCCAGTACATTAGCTCGAAGAGCGAGGTCGTCGTGGTGTTATCATGACCGATCTCATTGAACTAGGGCTGCACTGCCAAGACACCATCTGGTGTGAACCGCGGGAGGCCTTGGAAGGGAATGTACCATACAGTGTAGACGCGTCGTGGAGGTTAAGTGATCTTCTCGTCCATGGTCTCACCTGCTGCATTCACAAGTCCCCCCAAATTCCTGCAAGGGAGAAGAGAGCTGATATATCAACAGCTCGCTTGCCGCTTCACAATTTCATTTCTCGTTCCTGCTCCCAATTGCTTTACCATACTCGAGAACATGCCGGGCGACAACAAGGACGACTTGGAGAGAGGTGGAAGGGAGGCACAGTCGAAAACAAAACCAACACGCTCGCCACTTAGCTTGTTCGAGAGCTCGGTCGAATCACTGACGCGCTGTTTGAGTCGATCATCCAAAGAATCCAAACCCGTGGCAGAGACACCAGGCAAAAAATATGTCCATACGCCGACCCACGCAGCCGCTTCGCATCTCAAGACAACCAGGACGAGAAACATGGACCGGTCAAATGAAGTCCTTTGACCATATCAATGGGCAAGGCGCGAAAGGTATGTTTCAGCTGAGGCGCAACTTGTTCGTGAAGTAATGAGCAAGGCTCTTTTGAAGGTACAACGGGCTGACTGGGGGCAGACCTTAGGCATCTTCTGTGGAGCACGATGTTGACGAGGCAGGCTACACTCTCAAGCACGAGACACCGCCTCGGGTTTGGTTCCACACAACAAGCCTGGGTCAGAATGCTATTCTGCGCGGAAACTGGGCGAGCGCCGAGTGAGTCCGCCCAGGCCGAGTCACAGGAGGCGAGAGACTTCAAGCGACCTGGTCCAACATATGACGGTAAATGGAGGACGGCGAGTTTTCAGTTTCGTGATTGGTGGAAAGATGTGATCGGGGAGTATCGGACCCGTTGTAGGGGGAATATGGTTCGATTGGAAGCGGAAACACGACTCAAGCAGGTGATGGTGGTGATGGTATCCCAACTCTTAGACCCCAAGGCAATAGAAGACTCGAGGCGCAGTTGCTCAGATCAAAGGGCGACACTCGTCACTGTCGAGATGATTTCCAAATAAGTAGAGGGGATGAGCCTCATGTCAATCTCTTCGACCTTGCGTGAAACAGCTTTGCCCCCAAAGCACGTGGGAATTTGTTCAAGCACCGCTCGAGATACTGAAGCGTACTAGGGAAGTTGTTCAGGCTGACCTCATTGATAAGGGCCAACTGTAAATCGAAGCCGTGCCCGCCGAAAGCCCTCGGTGATGGCTTAAGAGGCCCATATTTTCGAAACAAGAGATAGGACCCGTTGTCCCATCAACATGATGGAAACCCCCACGACAACTCAACCGCCATATCAGAAGTCGCCGAGCTGATCAGGTGAAGCGAGTTCACCGTAGAGAATAGGTGTATGGGGGCCATGGGGTCTCGAAGAGCTCTCGAAGGGCTCGGAAATGTCGATGGAAACGGGCGCTCAGGTCAAGGAGTAGATAGTCCGAAGCCGGTCGGTCGTATACCTAGCTGAGCAGTGAGTAGGTAAGTCTAGTAGTCAGAACCACAGCACCACGGGGTGTCCCCTGGCTTTAGCGCAACACCCGGAACTGCACGTCAACATGGCCGTTCCCGTATCTGCACATCGGCTTTGTGGTGCTCTCGAGAGGCTCTATGTAAGCTTCTGAATCATATCCGAGTTGGGAGGGGCAGTGATGGTGGTGATAAGCGTGGCGCAGCACCAATAGTGTTGTGGTTGGTGGTGGTAGCCGCAGAGAGTAGCACCAGTGAAGCGGCGCGGCTGTACAAGCGCGGCAATCCAGGAGCATATGTCAAGGACCATGATGCTATGCTTGATTTAAGTTGTAATGGTTTCGGCAGGGCAAGGGGAGGACATTGATGGCGTTGGTGACAGTTCTCAATCTCGCATGCGTGCGGTATCGACGTCGTACAGAGTCGGTGGGCTTGATGTGTCGATGCTTGTTGTTAATTTAAGGAAGCTGATCCATTCCTCTTTCAAATCCCACAGATGTTGTCCAATACGACGATGGTGGTTCAGTGAACATGTATGTGAGAAAGAGCGGGATGCAGCTGATCGATGTGATGGAGGAGAAAAAGTGACAAGTGGAAGGCGAGGGAGGATGGAGGGGAAGGACCCGAACTCCGAGTCCTCACAGGAGCCAGGTGTTCGTACCGGGTTTTGAGGTTCTCGATGGTTTTAGCGCACGGCATCCGGCAATCCGCCCGTTGTGTAGCGGCTCAGAGGCAGTTCCACTTCCATTCGGTGGGGTTTGGACCCTTTCAGCACTGTTGGTGCTTGTTGTTTCAGGCGGGCCGTGACTGCCGTTCCCGTCCCATCATCCCTGTGCCCCACCCAGGGGCAGTTCAGTTCGGGCTCTCGTCCGGGTCGGCACCCATCTCATCCCTTCCCCCGACCGTCATCTTCATCCCCCGCATCGGCCGACCTCATCTCCGCGTGATCAGGACCTTTCAGGCTCCACCATACACCAGCCCATACACACTTCTTTCGGTCTGCTGCCGACAGGACAACACCCCTCAGGAGAGGACCTGACTAATCGAGCACACCCCCAATCCCTGCTGAGACTGGACGCCGCAACTCAGCGCTTTGCGCCAACTAGACTGTGTATCTGGCCTTGACAGCAGTTGCCTATTTGATGAATAACTCGCTTCACGACTTTTGACAAATGACAATACGGGCTGCTTCATGATGATACTGAACCCCCTTCAAGTGGTGGTGCGACGCCAGACAGCCAGTCCAGAGGAGGCCTGAAGGCATTCTTCCTCTTCTTTTTCTTCCTTTGACGGAGGGATCCCGAAGTGTTACTCTAGATCTCAGCCATCATGACTGGTGGGTGAGAGACTTGGCCATGCTGCGCCCTCGCTATCATACCCTATGCGCCTTTCTAACAACGTGTTCAACGGTCAAGAGCGCCACCTCTTAAGGCGAATAAAATATGTGGCCTTCCCCTCCCTCCATTTTCGAGAACCATACGAAGCGAATATGGCCAGAGGAAGGTGTCCAGACAAGCATCTGGATCTGTGCTACGGAACACACCTGTGGTTGACACTGACATCCATAGCCAAGGTCTTTTATTCGTCAGTGGGGCACATGGTCCAGTCCAGTCGGCATCGAGTGAAGAAATGCGGCCGAGTCCTGTCAACCGTTGGCAACACAGCAACCTACGGAGGCCCGCTCTATCGATATAATGGCTGTGCTAACGTTGGTTGCCGCTGTTGTGCAAACCCACAAACTCGTCCACTGCTTTACCGTCAAGCTGGATGAATTAGTAGCCCTATGCACGGTTCGCCATACCTGGGTGAGTGCTGCCCCAAACACTGACCTGGACCTCAGTTGGGTGGACGGCTGGCTCCAAGCAGTGTGCATTTTGCAGGTCCTCTTCCATTGCTCCCTCCATTCAATCTGCGCATTCTACAATCATGCCAAAAGTAGTGTGCGTAATCTGGCTGTGTCGTAGGTTACCATTTGGGGGTCGCAAATGCTGCAAAGGACAATGTCGTCCTCGACCTTGGGCGGGTAGGTGTCGACGGGATGTAGTATATAATGCCGGCTGCAACGCTACCGTATGTCTATTTGAGTTACTGAAGGGGGGCCAAAATAGAAGCTTGCAGCCCTGTTGGCCAATGGCATCACTACCCTGGGCCTAGGGCAAATCTTCGGATGGGGTGTTCAAGGGGACCATGTATGTAGTTCTGGGGTTGGAGAGCCTGAGCCAGGGGGGTCGAGTTGACCGGGGATGCTTCAGTTTGGAACGATCCACAAACAACATCCAACACCCTCGGAAAAAAAAAGCCACAGCTGGTCGCTGGATAACAACCACCTGGGACGCCAGTCGAGGCAATATCTACGGCCAACGTGGATGTTGACCCGAAAATGTCACATTCTCATCCCTTGCCCGCGGATAACTTACCGGGCGGATACAAACACCACAACCATTGCTCTCTGAACTCGGCACTCTGCACAAGTTTGCTGTGCAATGAGTGATGATAGAGTATGACGTTGCGTGACTACGCCACACTCGGTACAGGAATTCCTTCATGTTACTTACTTTATCCGTCTCTCAGGCGTCCATCACTTCTAGTTGCCCCCCTTGCAAATGCGAAGACCAACCCAACCACGCGGGTCAGCCGTAATCTGTACGGGTCGTACAACACATATCGACAAAGGTGCCGTGCCCCAGCATTCCGATGCTGCCGTTAGGGCGGACACTTGCGAATAATATCATATCACTCGCCTCCTCATGCCTCTTCTTTTTGTTTTGTTTTTTTGGGCTCAATGTCCTTCGCCTTTTTGCTAGTGTCATCATACCGTTAGCTGAGAGTTCCATACCTCTGCAAAGCAATACACAACGCCTTTCGACACTGACATTTTCTGTCAGGTTGCTTCACCCTTTATACACGCTGTACCTTTATGCAAAAATAAGCTCACACTTCTACCCTAGTCTTTTTATTTTCTTCCGTCATGCCCGGGGAGTTCGGCTAAGATGCTCTCAAAGCCAGGATCCACAATTCGAAAGCTTGTCTCTCCGCGCAAAACCCTTTCTGTCGGCGAATACGAGGGCTCTTACTTTCACCACGACGATGAAGGCTACAGGTCAATCTACAGAGAGCTTAAAACAAGGCCATGGGGTCTTCGAAGGGGTTCAAAACTTGACCTCGACGTCCCGAAGAAGGAGGACCTTCACAAAATACTTACAATTATCCCACCCCTTCATGTTCCCAACACTCCGCTCTCCTCAAGGTCTTCTTTGTCAAGCTGCGGCTATAGCACAGACTACACGAGTCCTCAATGTTCTTTCCAGCGTGTCGGAGGCCAAAGTCCTCAGAGGAGTCCACTTCTTTGTCCTGGGCACCTCGAGCACCAGCCACAGCAAGCCCAAGAAAGAAGCGAACCGACGCCTCCCCGAACACCAAGTACACAAGAGTTACACCAAATTGTTCTTCTGCCGCCTTCGCCTCCTCCGCAACAAGACGAGCGGGGCCGAGATCTCACGATTCGTCAACCAGATATTACCTTGATTGGCTTGGGGGTCAACCATCAATCCATCTATACAGATGAGATTGCCGAAGGCTACACCGGCTCCGCAGAGCAACATCGTTTACCAAGCAATGGATATTCGAACGACATCCAGCAGCTCAGTTCGGAGATGGATAGGGCATTCCAGCCAGAACGGTCCCCAATCGAAATAAAGCAGCCGTTACCGCCGCTTGTGATCCCACCGATAACATATTACTCGGCAAATCACACAAAGCCTTTGACGCCAGTGCATAGTCCCTCCCAGTGGAATAAAGCGCGGAGAAGAAGTCAGGCGTCATTGCAATCCTTCACACAGCCTTCCAAAAGATCCTTTCTGCTCACAAGTCCGGCAAGGTTTGCTTCGACCAGCAGAACAAAGAGAAAGAAGTCAAAGAAATCCCCCAGGCGACCGCGCATAGCCAGCACACAAGTATCAAAATGGGTGATACCAGACACTGCCCGACATTTCTTCCAACTTTTCAATCCTATCGAAGCGGATGAGGTGCTGCCGGAGAGCATCTTGCAGGGAATAATGGACAGAGCTTGTGTAGCCCAATCAACGATGAATGATGAGGTGACGGCAACCGGTCAAGAAGGGGATCAACCATCTCAACAGCCCATTACGCCTATCGAACCGTTCCACCTCGACGATTTGCCGACACGGATCGATAATGCCGGTGTGAGTCTGCCTGTCGCTTCGGCAACTCTCTCACTTGCAACGGCACGACCCTCTTTATCTGATCACAGCGAGAGCACTAGAGATGATTGCGCAACACCAAAGGAACAGTCACGAGATGATGGGCAGAAACAGAACCGGCCGAGAAGTCCTCCCATTGCCTTGGCGAAGAATGGAAAGGAACACAGTCTACCCATTATGTTTCGCCGCAAAGGAGAAGAAGCTCAACATCCTCCTATACCCTCGAGTGTCGCTCATCTCACACCTTCCATTGATGGCCCCATTAAACCTGTACCGCGGCGCACTCCATCCAGGCAACTACCGCCCCTTCCGACTATTCCCGAGGGCATCACCAGTTCGATCATGACACCTACGTCTACCTCGTCGCCTGGATTTGGCTCCGATACCAGCAATGACGACTTCATTTTTCTCAAAAGTACCCCATACACTGTGACGATGCCATCCTTCCGTCACGGACCAATCCGACTGCCCAAGCCCGAGCCTCCCACTAACCTGCTCGCTGCCAATGCTGAAGATGGCCTTGACTGGGTAGCCTTCCAAATCTCGATAGGAAGCGGTATCGGCGACTTCGACAGTGACCCGCTTGACTACTCGCGGCCTTCGGGAGCTGAGCTTAATGAGCGAGACGATATCATTGCGTGGTTCTCCGGTTTCGGCTTTGATGGGTATGGTGCGTTGAGGACCTTTCAGACCGCCGAAGAGGAGATTGAAGTCAGGAAGCACAAACAAGAAAATGCCCCCTTACATGCAAGGTCCGCCAGTTCAGGTAGCTTCTTGAACATGGACTCACCAGAACCTCCAGACAGCGACATCAAAGGCAGAGCTCCCACCATGAATGAACTATACCGGATCCAGCATTTGCAAGCATCCGACAGGGACCGAAAACATTCTCATGAGCGGTCGGCGAGCGTCAACGATCAACTTCCTTTCCGTGCCCTTGCAACTCACATTGCTGCTCATCAGACGCAGCAACCACACTTTTTGCTCTGGACATCACAAGAAACACATTCCTCAACCTGGCCTATCGATCGTCAGTCGAGGAGGGACCATCCCGAGAAGCCAGCGACCAACACTCCCTATGGTCACACTCACAGCCAAAGTTGGAGTCACTCGCCGCCACCTTTCTCAGCGCTAACATCCGATCCTACCGTTCGCTGGGATCATAGCCGCGGTCGCAGTTCAAGCGATGCTGCCAACAACAACACCAACACCAATAACACCCCGGTTCCAACCTCAATTAACCGCAATCAATCACCAACGCTGCGAACGTCACCACTAACAAAGACTTTATCCCGGTCCCAACCACCACATACCCAAAGACACGGGACGCCACAACATCAAGTCCAACAACAACAATCCTCCCTTGCGCCACCATCCTCACGATTCCCGTCACCAACCATTCTTCGATCCGAATCCCCCTTTCTTCCAGGTTTTGCTTTCCAATACGAGCAACAAACAGTCATTCCATCGTCGATTGTCCCAGCAACAACCCAACAAGATCAACAAGCACAAGCACAAGCACCACCACCCCCACAACCGACAAAGCAAACAGCCAAGAAAATTCCTCAAGCAATCGATGCGGCCCGCGCCCGCACTTGGAAGCAACAACAACAACCTCAAGGGTCTCGCCACCACCACCGCCGCGCCGAGTCGCAAGAAAGTATAAAAAGCCTGCCGCAGAGCCCGGCACTCAACATGGTGGTGTCAAGGGACGTGAATGGCCAGGAGTACGTGATTCCGATGGGGTTCAATTTGGATCATGACTTGGGGGATTTCTTGAAGTGGGAGGCGGAACATGTTGCGTGGAAGATTGATTGATTGATTGATTTGATTGATTTGATTGGATTGTGTGTCGGTGCATGGAATGTCTAGGGGAACAAAAAAAGGAAATATGAGGGGACGGTGAGATACTTGGCTTATGGCGTTGGTGTTTCTGGCTAGTACTGGACTGGGGTTTGTGAGGTTATCTTCTTGCACTTGCACATTGGATTTTGCTGCAACTCTCTTTCATGATACCACTTTTTTTAGTTAATCTATATCATAAGAGAAAATACCCAATTTCTCTCCTCCGCACCAAACGATCAAAACTATTTCTTGCAGAGTGTACACATCATATCTACTTGTTCATCTGGTAATTGAATCAATATTACTATCGCAAGAACATACTGTGCGTACATCAACGACAGGAGACATCCATTCGTCTGGTCCATATTTACCCAAGGTTGACCTGACTCCTTAATCACCCACCATATGTTCATTAGGGGGTATAATAGCTTCGGATAATATGACCATCAGAGGTGCGTGTTCACCTTTCGCGAAAAAACCGTCGCGAGATAAATAAGTGGGCTGCTTCCGACGCGCAACTGATGTATACTACTAGATCCTGCGACATTTGGTAACGCTCAACCAAGTACATAGGTATAACCTCGATTTGAATATCACCACGCATCACTGACACTTTTTATCTACGAAACCTCATGCCTCATTCATGTCAACATCATTACCCTCCCCTTCAGTATCGGTCTCCTCATTCCCATCCGTTGCATACGGCACGAACCGAAAATCCAAGAAACTCAAACCAGCTCCTCCTCCCGGGACACCCCCGCCCGCACCCCCAGCACCTTCCACCTCCACCATAAACTGCATGCTCAACACACCCTGCCCATCACCCCTCAAGCTAACCTTGCTCGCAATCCTCATTGCCTCCGTCGCTGCCTTGATCGTGTCAAACTTGAATGTCTGGCTCCATCTCCTCTCTCCTTTAGCCCGTTCCACCGCCCTGACCGAGAATGTCTCCAACAGATCCCTTCCACGCCTAAAATCCACCGTGCTCTCCACCCCCGGCCCTCCCGCACCACTGTGGCTTCCGGACGTTCTGAACCGCAGATATGGCTCCTTGCGCGAGACCACAATCGTCAGCCGCTCCGGGTTGATGCTGCCCACCTCCGCCAACGCGTCGAGCAAGTAGCGCGCTTGCATGATCACCTTGAAGGAGAGGTCGTCGATATCAAAGGGTATATCCTCCGGCATCTCGGGTAGGTAGGTGGTCAAGTTGCAGGTCGTCTTGACCCCGGCTTCTTCGAGAATGATGCTGAACGGCCCGCCGTCGGAGGGGTAGCTGAGGATGCAGGTGCCGTTGGAAGAGGAGGCGAACCCGCCGCCGTGCAAGGTGTGGTGGCTGAAGGCGTCTGATCCATTACCGCCGCGGTGCTGGTGGTTCATGCGCGGGTTGCCGCGCACGAGGGGGTCGATGTCGGAGCGGGCTTGGCGGGCGGCGACATCGGCGACGCCGAAGATTTGGAGAGTCTCGAGAAAGGCGGGGAGGGAGATTTGGAAGGAGACGGGCTCGGGTTCGGGGTCGTCGTCATCGCCATTACCCGCAGCTGGCGGGAGGTTGGTGGTGTAGCTGGCGAAGAGGTTCTTGTTCCAGTGGGCGGCGCCTTGCATGACGCGGGCATGATCGGCGCTGAATCTGAGGCCCTCGGGGGTGATTTCGACGTGGATCTTGTTGGTAAAGCCGACTGCTTTCAGTAGCTGGTAGAGCGGGCGCGTGGAGCTGGCGACTGCCCTGAACAAGGGAGGGCCGGCGTCTTGAGTCGGTTGTGACATGTTGCTGGCAAGTGATGCCGAAGATGTGTGTTATAAGTGTAAAGGAAAAGATGGCGTGTGATGCGTATGATGTTCAGAAATCGGCTTGCTTTTTGGTAAATGACTCTATGTATTGTACAGAATCCCGCGGAGTCCGTAGGGCGAGGAGACTGCTCTCTTCTTCTTCTTCTTCTTTTATTGATCTCCAGGGTATCTCGATATTAAACGTAAACTCCGACCGCGCAGAACATGTAAACAACACCGAATCTGCGCCCAGTAATGGTCAGCGATAAAGTCCGGGATGAAAGAATGGCGGATTGGAAGATGCATGGTCCAGTGGAAGTCAGCCGAAACTCGAAGCACAACGGAAACGTACGCAAAGGCCAAAGAAGCCGGGATGCCCAAGAGAAGTAGATTGACGATGGACCGGTCTAAGAGGTGGTCCCAGGTCAGCACAGAATCAAACCAAGATTCATCGAGGTTGCAACGGAATCACATACTGAGAGTAAAGGCGCCAGTCAAACTAAAGCCGATGAGGAGGAGGAGGGAAGCAACGAAGAACTGTGTGCCTTTGCCAACAGTGGGAAGAAACGGGCTGCCAGACGCGGCGTGCCAGACCTCGATCAATGGTGAATCCATTTAGTCTGGGAAACAATTGGTAATTGAGGAGAGTAGGAGATTGTACGAATCAAGCTGAAGCTCAGGATCTGGACATCCAAGGGCACATGGACAACGAAGATTCAAGATTCAGACGGGAGTTCGCTGAGAGCTTCCCCCGATCAATGGAAGCTGAAGCTCCAACACACAGACGGACGGGGACCTGACAGTGGACAGCGCTGCAGTGAGGTGAACGTGTTCGGAGCCGAAAATGGTTTAGCGTGGATCGAGCTTGGTCCCGCCCGCGAATGTCAACCCCTGTTAGTCAGCCCTGCTGTTTCCACCTTGACGGAATGGTCCGCTGCCGCTCCGCATCCACCGCTCCACCACACGTCCCCCGACGCGGTCACACTTCGCATCAAAGCAACCACATCATCCATCATCAATTCATCAATTGCGAGCACATTCAAACATCGACCGGTGCTCAGCCGAGGCGGATATGCCCGCTAATTCCGTCACGGCCCTGCCGTACAACATCAAAATGAAGGAAGAAAGTCAGTCTCCCATCACCCCTCTTGCCACAATGCCCCTCGATCGGTCAAGCCCTCCCCCCCCCCCCCCCGCACCCACGGAACCACTGACACTTTGTTCGAAATGTCTACAGATACCAAGCGCAAGGCTACCGAGGAGCCTACCTCTCCCTCATCGGCGAAGCGAATCAAACATAGCGACTCGAACGAGGAGAATGAGGACACCAAGAAGCCAAAAATCCCCGCTATTCCCTTCCCAGAAAAGGCCGCCGTTATCGAAGAACGCGATGGCGAAATCGAATTCCGTGTGGTCAACAACGATGGCGAACGCGAAAGTCTGATCATTCTCACCGGTCTCAAGTGCATCTTCCAGAAACAATTACCCAAGATGCCCAAAGACTACATCGCCCGCCTTGTCTACGACCGGACCCATTTGTCGATCGCCATCGTCAAAAAGCCGCTCGAGGTAGTGGGTGGCATCACATACCGACCATTCAAGGGCCGCCAGTTCGCCGAAATCGTCTTTTGCGCCATTTCTTCCGATCAGCAGGTCAAGGGCTACGGTGCTCATCTCATGTCACATTTGAAGGACTATGTCAAGGCTACCTCGGACGTTATGCACTTCCTCACCTATGCCGACAACTATGCCATTGGCTACTTCAAGAAACAAGGCTTCACAAAGGAAATCACACTCGACAAGTCAGTATGGATGGGCTACATCAAGGATTATGAAGGCGGCACTATCATGCAGTGCAGCATGCTTCCACGAGTACGCTACCTCGAGATGGGCCGCATGCTCCTCAAGCAGAAGGAGTGTGTTCAGGCCAAGATCCGTGCCTACAGCAAATCCCACATTGTCCACCAGCCCCCCAAGCAGTGGAAAAACGGCGTAACACCCATCGATCCTCTTTCAGTCGAAGCCATCCGCGCTTCAGGATGGAGCCCAGATATGGACGAGCTCGCCCGTCAGCCACGCCACGGGCCAAATTACAACCAGCTGCTGCACCTCCTCAATGATTTACAGAATCATGCCAGTAGTTGGCCCTTCCTGGTACCCGTTAACAAGGACGAGGTACATGACTACTACGATGTCATCAAAGAGCCTATGGACTTGAGTACAATGGAGGACAAGCTTGAGAAAGATCAATACAACACGCCCGAGGATTTCATCAAGGACGCCAAGCTCATATTCGACAACTGCCGAAAGTACAACAACGAGAACACCCCATATGCAAAGTGCGCCAACAAGCTCGAGAAGTACATGTGGCAGCAAATTAAGGCGATTCCCGAGTGGTCACACCTCGAGCCTTAGAAGGGTGAAAGTCGTGAGGACCGTCAGATGGAGGAGCAAGATGTGGACAATGACAACGCTGTCACACATGGCACACATGAGAACGCTGTTGCCCACGTCGATAATGACAATGTTGATGCTGATCCAGATTGGAGTGAAACTGGTCCTGCTACTAAGGCTGGCCGCGTCGGTCAACTCCCCAAACGTGGGCGTGGTAGGCCAAGGATTCACCAGAGAGGGGGGAACACTAACAGCGGCCGTAGCATACGGACACAACCCCAAGCTCAGAAGAAACCAAATGGATTCGATCAGCCCTCTGGAGAGAAAAAGACGGTCACTCCATGCTTTGAACCTAGGAAAACCCGAGCCACCGCTAAGAAGGAGGATCTGGTGATACAAGAGACAATCAGGACTAGTACTGAGCCTGACAGTCGTCATGGCAGCCGGGCACTGTCCGCTGGTGCAGACGAAGAAACGCTTTATATGAAAACTGGCCTTGATCTGCAAGCCTCAGGGGCTGACCCTGAAAAGTCACGTCCCGACTATGCAGTACAGCCATTCCAGGATCTAGAAACAACAGCGAAGCTACCAGATCAGGAACTGGGTGGTCGAAAGAAGACAGAAAGAAATGGTACTGCCACTGAGAGTACTGTCTCGAATATGAACCAAGACCATACTCAAGGCTTCATTCAGGCACCAGAGCCCCTCATCTACCCGAACGGTTTTGGAAAATGGGAACAGCAAGCTGCGCTAAGCCAGTATGGAGAAGATGTCCTCTCGGAGTTTCGCGGAATATGGCGAAAAATACTTGCATCCATCGACACCGACTCACAAAGTCAGACGAGGGCCGTGGACGTATGGAAGTCGCTGTTGGATCCAAATTTAGCTACCAGGTTCCGTGCGCCACTGTCAGCACGGTATCGTGAACTCACCAACCGGTGTAAACAAAAAGATGGAGCACGGAACGGCTAAACGAAATTCCTCCGGACACGCAGGGAAATGACGATATGAGGAGGTCGAATCACCAGAGCAGGACGAGTCGCCAGTGCCGCCGCATCCGAAACGACGCAAACGCGCGGCATCGTCACAGTTTGACAGTGCCTTCTCGGACAGTCCTGGACCGAGCCAAGGTTCTGCATGGCGGATGATAAGGAACCCATATGGGGAGTCTGTCACGGACCTTTCGTCGAAGCACGACACAGAAGCGGATAGCCCAACCAAAAAGGCGTGTTTCAGAATTCGGGACGGAGGAATTTGAAAATGATAGGACCAGAGGGAGAACAACCCTATCGGGAAGCGCTAGAAACAACGGGAGGGCCCATACACAGCGGAAATGGAGGCTCACGAGGACGAGCAAGCATTTAGTGCAAGAGAGTGGCATAGTCTTGGTGCGGATATGGCGTAGACATGCAGTTGGCGGTTTCCTCTTTCTTTTCGTTTTATACCCTTTTTTTCGGTGTTTAGCTATCGTGTTTCGCAGAAAATGACGAGAGTTATAGTCATTGACTAGCGTAATGGTATTATCTTTCATCTAGATGTTTTTCTTCATACATCCATGTATTCAATCAAGTGACGTATGGCCACAGGTTGATTTTCTGGACTACAATAAGCACGTATGACGTTCTCACAACTCATCTCGCTCGGCAACAGGATGGATATTGATACAACGAGGTAAGAGGCTCTCATCAGTACGTGTGTGGACCATAATTGACTTGATGTTATCAGTACATGGTATCTCTTGCTACAAGTGCCAGCAAACACAATAACGTAGATCGATGTTGTATTAATCCACTCCCCAAACAAAAGCAAGACTCCATTTTTCATTAAGTGAAAGAAAAAAAAAAAAAAAACGTCCATTAAAGCTAAGCATAAAGCATGCTGCTCTTCAGCTTAAAGACCACCAACTAGATAGCGGCGCGCCTCTTGAACTTGGCCTTCAGCTTCTCAAGCTTCCCCTTCCTGGCGAACTTCTTTGTGAACTTGGCATCAAAGACATCCAGCTCAACCGCCCTCTTCTCCATAGTGATGTCGGCCCTCTTGCCCACCTGCGCAGGGGTAATATCACCACAATCTGGCCTCTTGAGCTTATCACCAAACTTGTCCGCGGCCCAAATCAGCACGCCATTGGTCCAGCCGAAGCCTTCCACGACCTCGTACTCGCCTCCGCTACCAGCGACGTTGGTCGAGTTGTCAGAGTACTTCTCGAACATGATGCCCTTGAGGTCGGAACCGAGACCTTGCAGCTTCGGCGTCTCCGATGTAGACCCGCCGGTGGCGTACCAGGTACAGAAGGTCGAGTCGACGTAACGCTGAGCAAGACGGAGGGCTAGAGTCTGTGTCTCCTGATACGCCGGGTCATCCTCGCCGAAGGTGGCCGGAGTGTTGAGGAGACCGTCCATGAGGACATGCATGAGGGGTGGCCATACGTTCGGCTCGTCCCACTGTTGGCCAGTGACAAAGTTGGTAGCAGGAATGCCACCGGCCTTGTTGTCGAGCAAGTTTTTGATCCGTTCAAAGGCAAGCTTGACAGCCAATGGGTTGCCTTTAAGCTGGTCTGGGGCAGCACCAGTCCAGAAGGGGAACATCTGGTTGACAGAGAAGAGAACCTGGTGGCCCTCGGGGGTGCCGCTGGGCTGTTCGAAGGGGAAGGCTTGAGGGTCGGCGGGCACATAGATATTTTGGGAGGACGATGTTAAGTTATAATCAAAGTAGCTCCACAGCGTCGAGTTCCACATGAGCTTGTACATGGCTTCGCTGCGCTGTTCGGCTTTCTTGGCCCACTCCTCAGCTTCGTTCTTGTTGCCCTGCTGGGCGAGAAACTTGCCGATGGTGACCTCATTCTGGTAGAGAATCGAGTTGAGGTCAACAGGAACAATTTCGAGGACGTTGAGCGAACGGAGAGGGAAGTACACGTCGCGGGCAGCGTCGCCAGGGTTCTTCAGCCATCTAGAACTGTAGTCCCATCCTGACTCGGCGCCACTGGCGAGGTTTGCGTAGAGCAGCGCTTTCTGGGTATCATTAAGAGGAGTTGTCTCTGGGTAAATGATGCCAGAGGTAGCATAATAAGAGTTGTTGTTGGCGGTAATGTAATCTTCACGGTATGACTCGGGACGGGGTTGGTTGTTGTCGACGTGGTATCTGCGAGAAAGAATGTTAGCTAAACATGCTCAGGTCATGCTAGATCGTTCTTCCACTCGTTCAACTCACCTCTGGAGAGAGTATGTCTTTCCATCCGCAGTGACTTCGACAGTGCGGTTGGTCATCCACCACTGCCATTCCTTCTTCAGAACTGGCACTGCTCTCTCAAGGATGCTTGTATCATTAGTATGTTCAACATAGATCCTGACCATCTGCGTCAGGAGTGGAGGCTGCGAGCGGTCAAGGTAGTAAAGTCTTGCTCCGTTGGGAACAAATCCGATCTGCTCCACCAAGTCAAGGAAGTTCTCAATGATGTTCTTCGAGATCTCGGTGAAGGCACCCCCCGTACGGAGAAGACCTTCAAGAATCCAGAACGAGTCCCAGTAGTAGGGTTCACGGAAGCGGCCACCAGCCACGACGAAGGTACGGTTGACGGGGATGAAGCTGTCAGCGCATCCCGTGCATAATTCGCCCGCGCCAACGTATTTCCTGGTGAGGTCTGGCCAGATGTTGATAACCGAATCGACAAATTGCTTGATCACATCGTCACTGACATTGTCAAGAAATGTCGGCGATACATGGAGCTGGTCGGTTGGTACTGCTTCAAGCTCGCCACCAGCGGGTCCAAAATAGGTGCTGAGGAATTCGTGAAGCTCCGAGTTGTTGCTCAATGGGAGGGTTAGCTTGCTGAAAGCTTCGAGCACCTCATCCACGGGCTTGATGGTGGGCCTACAAGGAAGTTGGGTCAATGAAATGCTTATACACCAGAAGATGTTGGGCCAAAGACTTACATATCGACGAAGGTCTTTGAATCGGAGAATGGACGAGCTAGCTCGACCTGGTGTAGAAGTTCGCCATAGCAATAGATTGGCGAGTCGCATGGAGCCGTTACTGAGCCATTGACATACAGCGCGCGGGCTCCAGGCAAAATAGCAGCAGCCAGGGGCACAGTTGCCCCAAGGAATCGTGATACCATGCTTGTTGTTGGTGTGAAGTCGGGAAAATGTCGATGGCCTCACTACCTCATAGTCCAAAACTAGCCATAAGGGAAAGAGTGTTTTTTTGGGGGGGAGGAGAAGGGAGAGGAATAGCAGGTTTATTATACCGACACACAAGACAACAAGAAGCTGGTCCAGATTCCCAACCAGTCAGGTCCAACGAACGCCACCAATTTCTGTAACTCCACAAGTGGTGAAGATCAGGACAGGAAAGAAGTACCGATGACAAGCATGGCGATGATGTGGGGAGTGCCTGCCAACCCGGTAAACTTTCCACTTAGCCCCAGTACAAACTTTCATTACTATGTGTAACATCATATCCAGTAGTTTTTACACCCGACGATGAGCAGGGCGCTCAACTCTGAGAACTGAAGGCTCTCTTCAAACCACACCATCGTCAGCGGCAAGCAGGCTACTTTCCTTTTGCGTAAATCTGCCCAACTTATACATGCAACGGAAACCTGCATGCAGCCCTGATTCAGGAAACAGAATCGACGTGCGTCGAGGTCAGGTAGGCGAGCATGGCGAGGTCTCGCTTGTTCCCCTGCTTCCCTGCACCCCAGCTTGCCAAGAGAAAAAAAAAAGTGACGCTGATCCTCTCCGCATTTCTCCAGGTTCCATTGTTTCCTTTGTGTCCAGGGCCCATCCCGAGTGGGACTGGTCAGCGTGTGAGGCATTTCTGGGGAACGAGACTGAGGAATGTGTGTTTTTTTGTGTCTCATCTGCTGAATCCAGCAACCCGAGTAAACCATGACGTGCAGTAGGTATAAGGGGTATTGTCCTCGTGTTTCAGTCCCCCAATGCCTTTTACGGTTGTGGAAGCAAGCACACATTTTTGAGCATCTCATGCCATGTAACATGGAAAGCTTCCCGCTATGGATGACAAGCCAATAAATCATGTCCGTGCAACATTAGGTCAAGTAAACACCAATATTTCCATCTCGTCTTTCTTGCAGAGCTTGTCACACCTAGGGACACAACCAACAGTTGGCCATCCGGACCAGAGTGTGTGGGTTAGTGTCATCCGAATACGCGGAGAACGTGATAATTCAGCAGAGTTCTTGTCGCGTTTTCGGAATTGGCTCGGCGCATGAATTGCGTGGGCAGAAATGCAACGAGCAATAAAGTGAACACCAACTGCCGATTGAAATGTAGAACAACAACCCCGAAGTTAAAGAGCTTCAAAACGGAGAGTCCACATTCTCCCCGCATCCGGAGAGTCCGAGTACCATAGCGCGCACACGGTATCTGTAAAAATGATCCGCGGGATCAATTCGATGTAACTGGACTGTTTTCTTGTAGAGGGTCCATTTTCTTACTGTAAAATAATGCTCAGTATCTTCTTAAAAACGAAATCATCATATTCGTAGTAGTAGTCTTATTTATAATATAATATAATTGTAAAAATTATCCCTAGTATGGTTTTTTTTAAAACTAGTTTTAAACCTTATAGTTAAATTTGATATAGATTTTATTTTCAAAGTGTAAAAAAAATTTAACTTCCAAAGTACAGTTTCTATATAATAATAATCTTTGAGTTAGAAATTCATTTTGGAAAGAATGATTATTTTAAACGAAGTATAAAATATTTTACTATTAAAGATAATTATTAGCTTTAAATATTTTAAATAATTCTCTTATCTTTATATAATTAGTAGAAAATCTTACAGTTATAATCTAACTTCTACCCACTTGTATAAATAGACTTTGAATATTTCAAATAGTTTTTTCGTCTTTCTATAACTAGTAGATAATTTTACAGTTATAACTTAATCTCTATTTAATTATATAAGTAAAGAAATTTAGACTTTCTTTTAATTATTGAGCCTAGTAGCTCAATGGTTTTTATTCTTACTACCTTTTCTAAGATCATTAGTTCGATTCTAGTTGAGGGCAAGTTTTTTCTATTTGAAAAGTTTCAAGTAGTTATAATTTCATTTCTAATTGAAAGTCTTAAATGTAAAAAAAAAATAAAAAAAAAATTAAAAAAAAATAAAATAAAAAAACCTTATAGCTGTAAAAAAAACTTAAAAAAAAAAAATTTAAACTACCTCTAAATTATATTTATAGAAATCTACTATATAAATTCTTTTTTTTTCTTACTTTTATAGCTTTTATAATTATTATATTACTATAAAATACTCTTACTTTTACTAAATTATTATATTAATTTTCAATTTTAATATCAAAATAATTCTTTTACCTAAAGATTAATTTTTATTTATATAATTTTCATAATAGATAATTTTGAAGATAAAAAACAAACTCATTTTCCAAAATCATTTTGGAGTATAGAACTATTTTTGTATAAATTTCATTTTTTTAGCCAAAGATAAATATATTTAAAGAATCATTATTTTTAACAAAATATTTCTTATAAAAATATTTCTACTTAATAAATGATTTATAAAAAGATTATTTATATAGTATAAATAGGTTTTAATGGTTTTTATCAATTATACCTAAAATTGTCCTACGATCATTTTACAGTTGTCATATTTTACAACTGTAAAATCATCCGGGGGATCATTTTCCAGAACCCCCCCCGCGCGCTATGGTATGTATCGACTCCAATAATCTTGGCTGACCTTACCTCCGGCATTTCATTGACCGCAACCTCTCGGCGCTGTCATTCGCTCTTTCTCAGTGACGTCAGGCTAGCTTAGTGGGTACTCAGAGGGTAAGGGTGGGGTCATCTCCATTGCGGGAAGCAAATGTGGGGTTGAGGCCCGCTGTCCTGGGCTCTGTCGGTGGAAAGACGGGGAAGTCCCAGGGCAATGCGGAGAAAGGGAACGGCGTTCAGTCGGTGTTGAGGTTACTAGGTTGCCAGTCGCAACATCACACCAGGACAGGAACACCCGCCCCTTTTGATCACCGGCAAATTCAATATGTAGTAACCAACCGGTGTGTTCAACTCCCGGGACTTTCAACCATCTTTTTGAACCATCCAGTATTTACGGCACATGTCGTCGTCGGCGCAATGAAAAGGACTATGCGCTTGTATGTACACAACAAGACGAGATATCCGCTAATTCAAGTCACAACAGTGACATGCGGAAGTCGAGATACACAAGAGATACCAGCCACATAAGAAGCAACCTTTGCGACTATGTGCTTGGTATCAATAGGTTCATGTTGAACAAAACACCGCACGATCATGATCTTTGAAGGTGCCGACGGTGCCTTGCGCCCGAGTCTTCTCATTCGCTCATCGGCAGTTTCAGCCTTCAAGCCCACACCTCCTAGTCAAGAGCGTTTTTTTTTCGGCCCTTTTATGGATGTATGTAGAGAACGGGCTGGGGGTTCACGGTAATAAGACTTAGACTCTTTGGATTAGGTAAACTCCAAAGACATTGCAAGAGGCTATTACGTAGTACTCTATTTGCTCCGATATTGCGATATCTCTCCATCAGCCTCCTGGAAATCTTCTCCCGCCTTTGTTGTCTTCTCCTGCATGATCGTCTCGAAGATGCTCTCCAGCTTGGGTATTACACGATCACGGTTTTCATAAGCCTGGTAGCTGATGACCAAGCGAGGTGCCCATAACTTGAGTCCCGATTCTTTGCCGAGCTCATTCATCCTCTCCACCGAGCACTTTGCATCGTTCAAATCGAGCCACACCATGTTGGTGTCGACAGGATGAAGAACCTTGCCGCCCAAGCCCGTCCATATCCTCTCGATCTCCTTGGCCAAAATATGCGCTCCCTTCAACTTGCCGCCTTCGCCATTGGGCCCCTTGCCAAACGTTTCGTCAACGGCAACCCTCGCAGCAGCGGCCACCACGCCCGACTGTCTTAGTCCACCGCCAATCGACTTTCTTACCCACCGGGCATGCTTGATCACGTCCTTGGGGCCTACCAGCATGCTGCCAATGGGTGCTCCAAGGCCCTTGGAGAAGCATAGGCTGATTGTGTCAAAGCACTGGGCAAATTCGGCAAGGCTTCCAGCACCAGAGGCCACCGCCTCCCACAAGCGCGCGCCGTCGCAGTGCATCTTGATCCCATGCTCGCGGGCAAAGGCCGAGATGCGGCGCACCTCGGAGAGCGGCATGATCATGCCGTTGAGTGTGTTCTCGAGCTCAATCACACGAGTCGGGCAAGTGTGCACGTCGTCATCGAGATTAATGTTGGCCTTGACGTCTTCGAGGGTAAGGTAGACGCCGTTGCTAGGCAAGACAGGCTTGAGCATGGCGCCCGTTAGGGATGAGACACTATGAGATCGTGTTAGGGCTGGTCTAGGTAGTAAGAGTAGAGATGAAGACGGAAAGACACAGATAGCCTCACCCTCCAGCCTCATATTTTACAATGTGGCAGCGGGCATCGCAGAGCACACCGTGAGGCGGTTGGGTGAGCAAGGACCTCATAGCTAGCTGATTGCCCATGGTGCCTGACAAAACGAGGAGGCCGGCCTCCTTGCCGCACAAAGCAGCGCAGTGGGCCTCAAGGTCGCTGGTGGTGGGATCTTCTTGCGTGACATCGTCGAGCAGAGAGCAGGACTGGATAGCGGCAAGCATGGATGCCGTAGGAGTTGTCATGGTATCACCTGAAAACCGTTAGTCGAAAGCTCGGACTTGCAGTTCTTTTGGGATTCCCTACTGCGGAGATCAAAGCCTCCCGGGCCGGCGCTGCCAACCCAGGCATTTTGCACATCTGCCTGGCCCATCTTGAAGGGTGTTGTTGACGAGAAACCACAGGACTGTTGAACGGACGAAAGAACCGCCGGGGTTCTGAACGACAAGCGTAAAGGTTGTTGTCGTTGTCGACCAGCGATGCAAAGTTGTCGGGCAACTGCTCTTGAGGCCTGGGCCGGCATGGTCGATTGAAGTGGCGAAGAAGTCACGTCAGATTCACCGTTTGGACACGGGACAGAAGTGGTCAGCCCGGCGAGCTCTAGACCTCTTCCGGTGTGGACTCTGCGGGCATATGTCGCCGTCTCCGGCATGCCCTGATCGGAGCCCTGAAGGACAAAAGCTATCCACTGTAACGGTGCCCCACCTTCGGATCGGTTTTAGGCTCTCGATAGAAATTCCCGTCACGGCCCGGCAGACCCGGCGGAAGCTGCTCGGGGAATAAAACATCCTGGGCATTGGGCCATCCTTGTTACGTTTGCATGCCCGAATAAGCTTTTCTTGAAAGTGTTGGAGGCTATTTGGAGAGTTTCTTTGATTTCACATGTTCTTGGGAATATTTCCCATTTTTTGTTCTTGTTTTTTGTTTCTCCTCGCCCGAACATGCAATCGGCCTGAAGGACGCAACCCTCACCACCAACAGAACACCACCAGAATGTCATATCATACCTTGAAAAGACCTGTACTGCTGCTTCCAATGGGACACTGCCACGAATGGTTCCGCTCGGCGACACAGTGAATCATATGCAAAGCCGGTTGAATTATCACCAAACTCCCGCTTCGAGAGTCGGGATCCAGGTCCTCACAATTAGTAGGTACCTCTGGGCGAATTGGTCAGGGCGCCTCGTGCACAAAAGTACCTCCCGAACTCAGGGCTCTCAAGTCATTATTCGCATCTCCCGTACTCATCACTGTGAAAATGTACAATGATTGTGGCATACACGGATTTGAACACAGCATACTTTTGTGGCCAGCTTAGTTGCAAAAAGGCGGGAGTATCCCAGCCAGGTGTTTGCTGTTGAGAAGAGTGCCGGAGGGACCTGCGACTTTGTCGATGCACGGACATTCCATGTCAGGACGTGGATGATCCCCCATTCAAAAGAAGGAGGTAATTGTCGCGGACCTGGATACCGACGGCCCCCAACTCTTGTTCGATGTTCCGATATTCTGTGGGCGGCCGCTCATCGCTGTTCAGGTCGTTCCAAAAGTCGGTGTTTAGCGATCTCTTCGGCCCACTTCTTGACTCGGAAAACGAATGGGATGTTGTCCGAAAATCTTCGGACCTGAGCGACTTCAGGCCCCCCTCAGCCAGCATGGACCTGCTGTGCTCCGAATGGTGAGTTTAAGGGGTGCACTTGCAGAATCTTCGGACACACATAGTATTCCTTCCTGAACAAAACAAATACCATAAGAGGCAGGTACTTACCTATCCGTTGGGTCCCGTTGAAGAACCAAGACTTTCACCATCGATTACCGAAGGAAGGAACAATGCACAAGCTCCAACGTTTTTTCCCGTCTGACCGCAGAAACTGCGCTTCTTTGATCTCTCGACACTCGGCCTCATCTCACTCTAGTTCTTCAACCTTCAACTGTCGGGGCCATCAACCTTTACCAAAATCTTTGATTGTTCTATTTGCAACACTCCTCCAACTTTAATGTTCCACAAATCAACAGGCACAATCACCAAGTACGAATCTGATGCAACCATTCATCCTCCTTGCCTGTACTAATGCGGCCTCTATCCAAAACAATACCCCGATCGATGCTCCTTTAACGGCTCTTCAATGCAAGGTTCCTCCTCTTCTGAATCAGAATCCTGTAAACAATAACTCATTCCCTCTGCTTCATCTTCATGTCCATTGGCTGGACCAAGACCTAACACCCCAGGCACAGGACAACCAGCGCCCATGCATCGCCATGTATATCTGTCACCAACGCTCAAGGCGAAGCCAACGGAGAAGGACTGTCCCACAGCCTAGGATTTCCAACGTGGAGGCCCTCCCAGTCCCAATGCTCTAGCAAGGTTGGAACCCCTCCGTCGAGTGGGAGCAGTTGCACCCCGTTGAACAGGTCCAGGTTGTTGTTCAAGTGATATTGTTGGAGCTGCCAGTCAAGCTGCCCGTATTGGCCTGGATCATTGCTTTGAGCCATCTCATACATAGCTGGCTGGAACTTGCCAAACTGATCCACGGTGGTCTCCCATGGCGTTGTTGCTGCTTCCACTGACGGCAGCGGCGGCGGCGGCAGGCCGCACACCTGGAGGGGCTCTGCATGATTTGGCCCAGCATCATCTCTTACTGCTGCCTCGGGTGTAGCCGAGTTGTTGTCGATGACGGCTGAGGCTTCGCCGGAAACATTGCTGCCGATGTTATCGCTTTGACGAGGTTCCTCAACCAAGTGGATGGCCGAATCGATACTCCTGCCCTGCCGAGCAGTGTCCGCGACTTCGAGCCCACCAGCAGCCGGAGAAACACTCGGAGACGTGCTCTTGGACTTCACTCGCTTGTTGGACCCCATTAGTCCTTTCTCCCGATAGCTAAGTGGCAAATTTGCAACCATTTTTTCCAGAATCCGGCACAGGCTCAATGTCGTCTTTGACTCGCCGGTACACTCGTGCAGCATACTCAACCCGCGCTTGATGGATTCAAGGACAGTTTCTCGATGTGGCAAATTCCGAGCTTCGTCACGGACCAATCCAGAACACAAGACAGTGGTGGTGTCAAAGATGCAAAAGACGGCATAGTGGAATTTTGCGCCGGCAGACGCGAGATGATCGAAGAACGTTCGAGATACTTCCATGAGGCCCAATGCGGCTAACACACCCGACTCACGAAGTTCCAGCTCCAAGTCAGAAAATGGCTCTGCAGAACTTCGAGTTACGAATTGTTTGAGAGGATCGAACAAGCACATGTGGCCGATGAGGTGAAGATAGCGACGTTGGAATACGATCCAGTCATTCTCCGCGTCCCATTGAGTGTCTGGGTTTTGGAGAGCGTATGCAGCGGGCAGCTCGTCCATCCACTTCTGTACAATGTCTTTCAAAGCCTTACTCATCAAGGTCTTACTCATTTCCGTCGGGGTGGAGTTGTCGGACGGCACGGCCTTGAGTTCTGCTGCCATCCTCAAGCACAGGGAACTGTGGAGAGTCATGTGCAGATACGGAGACGGTTTATCTGGGTTTTCGAGGTCTCTGTCGAGAGCTAACGTTGGCTCTACGAATGTGCAGTCGGCGTGGTTCACGAGCAATGGCCGAGAAAGCATCGAACCCAAGGCGCTGCCCATCTGTTAGCACAGTCACGGTTGGCTGGGGTGGGTTGTTTGACTTACAAGTCCCATAAATACAGGATACCCCAAACACGTCTTCTCATCTCGCGGTCAAACTCTGACATGCCATCAGATAAAGAATCCTGGTGAAGTCCTATCTCATATGCTGCATGAATGGCAGTTCCTAGGGCATGCCACGCTTCGGTCCATTTCTCGGCCGACTTGTACCAGAAAGCGGTCAAGAAGAGCTGCTGGACATGGGCTAGGCCCCCTTTCCCAGAAGGTACCGTTTTACTAAGATTCTCCGCTGTTGTGTGCAAGGTGGTAGCAAGTGTCAATGCATCAGTCCCAAGCTCACGCTCTAGCCTGTCCATGACGCCAGCGTCCAAGATGTACAAGGCCGAGCAGGCACAAACCCGCAGGATTAAACTGGTCAACTCTGTTGTACGCTTGTTCGCGGGTGTCGCCCACCATCCATCATACTGGGTCCTGAACTGAGGTCGATACAAAGCGTAGTAGTGATGGTTTGCACCATTGAGCCAGTTATCCACCAAACAATCTGCTAAAGGTCAGGCACAATCTCGCGCACAACGGAAAAAATCGAAGGGTAAGTGGCATACCCATATATGGTTTGGCAGGCATTGACATGATGGCAGTTTGCAGTTCCTTCGACTGGACAGGCTCATCGTCCACATCGGCCGTACCCTTGGTTGTCTTACCAAGCAACACGTGGTGTATGTGTGGCATATAGCCAAGGGCATTGAGAGCATCGGCCTCGTCGGCCTCGTCGTTTTCGCCGTCTTGGCAGCCGTTCTCATCAAAATAGGACTCTTCGGGAGATTCTAAAGCCCGTTTCTTGGACACACTGAAGAGAACGCCACTGTCAGAAAAAAGTTCCCATTGCCTCTTAAGCTGTCTAGCTATGATATGGCTTACCTCGATGAGCCATCGTCAGAGGCTGTATCGCTTTTGTTGGCTTTCTTTGGAACAAATCTGCAAAGATGGGCGACTCCTCTCTTGGAGCAGTGGTTGCATGGAAACTGACGATTACACTAATTTCAAGGTTAGACAGGCGTGATCGTTGGGTCTCGGAGACCTCGTAGAGACTAGAGGTGTCCAACATCAAAAGCGCCTTAAAACTTACCTTCTGCTTCCGACGACGACACTCCAAGCACGAAATCGGCTGCGCGTTGCCCTCTGTTGCCCAGCTCATGATGGCGGTTGCGACGAATTGCTGTGCACGGGCGGCTGGGAAGATTAATGTCAAATTCAACAAAAGCAGGGATATCTTGTCACACTCAGGATGGGATGATGTCGCGCCTTGGTGAGCGCGGCTTGGGTGTTTGATATGTAAGAGGGGCGACCTCCAGCAATGTCGGGCTGAGTGGGCTTAACGTGATGCACGCGGTGTCTGGCTTCGAGGACAAGAGCCTTGCCAGTATCTGTGCCACAGAGGTTACAAGCCAGCTTCAGAGAATGCCTAACGATGCTAACAATATCAGCAGGCATCAGTTTAGTGCCCATCAGCTTCTCGACAAAAATCGATAGTGCAGACGTCGAAATACCATCCCCTCCTTCACCGCCTTGTCTCCCAATCATTTCCCGCCAAGTGCTGTCGGAGAGTTTTAGGGGGGCACATCGGTCCGCGCCTTCTGATCGCAACCCATGTCCCTGGTGTGCATCCGAAGAGTGTTCACGAAACCAGTACCCCGGTTCTTGGGTCATGGTGAACGACAGGGAAGGCCTGTTCGGGTGTCTCTGATCCCGACCCCAGCCAAGTGATATCAGACTGGAAAGGGAAATAGAACCGAGCGGTACAGTGAGGATATTCAGGATGAAGAGGTCTCACTTTCCTCGACAGCTTCCGACGGTACACTATGTACTAGCCTAGCGCTTCCTGGCGCCCCAGGTGGTGTCGACCCATCAAGACTAACCCTCTATCCCGCGTGCCCGCTCACACAGTCTTCTATTGTTCTCCGTTCGCTGACGAAGCCTTTGCTCGTCAAGCAAAATCTTTTCAGCAACCACTGCCCTACTCAACGGCCTGTCTGCACACCGACAAACCGTCTCGGGGGGATAGTAATGGTAAGAGCAACATCATAACACTGCATACATGCTGAACTGAGAAATCATAGATATAGCTACTAAACGGAGCGCAACAATTCGGTGACCTCAATACAGGCACTGAACGGGCGCTTCTATCCGCCCAAATTAAGAGAAGCCAAGAGCCCGGCGTCGACAACTTCGGAGTAACTACTTCTTCTTCGGTCTTCCCGTTGCAGCTGATCAGGGCGTGACATTCGGGACACTACACTATCAACACTGTACGGTGGGCTAAACTCGGTCTTGGCGAGATCCCTTTCTCCAAGTTTTATTTGACCTTTCTTTTCGAAGCCATCCCGTCATAGTCTTCTGATTCCATTTGAGCAAAACAAGTTACATGCTGAATGGCATCCTCATCTGCACACCCAAGCTTCCAAAGTTGCTCTGGAGGATTGTAACGCGGCAAACGTTGACCATTGAGGCTCTAAGGGTAGAGGGTTCAAATGGAGGTTGCATCGAATTGATGAATGGACGGTCGATGCCCCAAGCGTTACGAAAGAATCCGGAGCATTACTCTAGTATATCCGCCACACCGGCCACAGGCTTCCCCAGAGGCTGACTGACTCGAATCCTATCTTATTAAACTTCGGTATTTGTTTAGTCCGACGATCTCTTCTCGATGTTACGCAATTGCAGGTCGTTAGCTTTGCGTTAGCCCCCAGGGGCTGCCACATTAGGCTGGTTCCAAGTCGACATCCGGCCTCTGTAGCTAAAGGGGTCAGCTGTGGAGGGTTTTTTGACCGAACTTTCGACATTGATCGAAGTTAGACAGCGTCAACAATGTTGTTGCATCAAGGCCTCAGAGTCATCTCTGTTCGACTTGACAGCTTTCTTTTTGCCTTTATACGGATGCTAATGATACAGTGTTATTGTCAGATACACCTCGAGATCCAGACCGGTGTTTTTCGAAAACAACATTGCTCAAAATCATGGAGAAACCGAGAGACTCGGCGACTCCGGTAAGGAACTATAAACCATGATATTGACATTCTGAAGCAGCATGGGCGGATGGAGAAATCCTGATGAGAAAAGCAATCGATGATGCTTGGCGAGATCCATCTAAATTAGATTCTTTCTCCTTTTACGGTGTATCCAATGGTCGGAGTGAGGTACCTACACAACTGCCCTCTCAACCTCTTAACCATGTCGACATTCCAGCCCAATCGAGATATCCGATTTACTCATCCTCTACGCCCATCTTCATCTACCAATCGACGGACAACTCAGCCGTTTCAATCAGAGCCAATCTCCCGACCTTGACAAACCGTACAGCCCCGCGAACCCAGTTCTATGGTACGATGAGCCAGAACATCGGTGGCATGTCTTCTTCACGCTCCGGGCCGCAGAGCTATGTTACCCGTTTAGGTTTCCAGGATCATGGACGCATTCCAACTGCTATTGCATCCGTTAGTACACTAAGAATGCACGAACAGGGACATTTTCGTTAAGATCGTCATCGTGGTTATAGCGTTGACCATGAAGCGCCGGGTTATGCCGCAAAACATCACAAAGCCCCCGGATCTACTGCAGTACACAGCAATCATGGAGCTGAGGGTCTGTTGGTTCTGATTTTGTATACCAGAAAACCGGATGCGGTGCGCTGCCGAATCGGCCCCGACCGCGTGCCACAAGAAACTGGAAGAGATTGCTACACCTCGACGTGGACATAAAAGGGTACACAGCGCGGTGAATCGGGCGATCTCTGAGGGTAACAAGGTCTCCAGAGATGGCAGTCCGTACGAGAAGGGGCAATTTTCATCATTAACACTACAACCCCGGTTTTCTGTAGCGCCACCAGCGCCTTGGCTGTACTGCGCTCCCCTTTTACTGCATAGTATATCCATGCAGAGGTGAACTCGCTCACTTTTCTCCTCATGCAAACACTGTGAGAAAGGAGAAGATATCTGCATTAACGGGCCGTGGTTTTTGAACTGCCGAGAGTTTGTCTCTGCTTTTCGGTCCGGAGACAGCGTCGATTACTAATGGCAGTTCTTCCACGATACGGGGATGATGCAATTCCAGTTTTTGAGCTCTGGCTCCATGGTAAGGTATGCGTGGACATAAGCCCGCTTGCTCAGGTGGTATTCATATGAAGAAGCAGAATTCACCGCGCAGCGGGATACTACTCTGTATGGACATTACCATATCTCTGAACGGTACGGTACAGGTCAAAGATGAGTGCTGCAAAGTTAACGGGGCATTGCACATGCGTGTCTGTTGCGTACCGAACAATCGCGTCGCCGCATCACCACCTCATGATGGAGCCGCCTACTAGTGTACATACTGTGGTTACGAGCAAAACTTTTGCCTCCCTGTCAGGTATCGGGCACGGACCAGTTAGAGCACAGCTTCGTGACTCTGTATGGCCACTCCAGTGCCAGAGATCATCAGCAACGTGACCCATGGCCTCTTTACCCAACCACAGTACGTTAAGACTCAGACTAAGCAAGGATGGTAAATCAAGGTACGGGGGAAGAAATGTCTTGGATGGGCGGACAGACGGACATGGATAGATCTCGGCGACGCTATTGTTTTGTTCGGCAAATGGGTTGGCTTTGAGCGAGGCCACAGTCCGTTCGTCTAATTTCCCCTGAATCAGGAAGGGAAAAGCGAGGTCTCTTGTTCGGGTTCGGAAGAGTTCGGTGTTGTTGGCGCTAAGAGAGAGAGAGAGGTCTGCCTTAGCGAGGTCCTTGTGCGATCGACGGACGTTGAGATAATCAGTGGGTGTTGGGCAACGGTAGATGGGGTCTGACATGGCCTAGGCAATTTCCGATGATCGTTAGGCTGCTGTTTAGAGATTTCTCATTACGACCTGGATGGGATTCTTCGAAGTCCAGATTGGGAAAATGGATGTCGGTTTTCGGGATGGTGGTGGGATGGGAAGCGATGCCATGACGGAGGAGAGAGAGGGTCGGTGAGGTTTCATTTGGACTTTCACACTGTTTTGCTTTGCTTGGTGGTACTGATCGTCCTAAATCAAGCTGGTGATAACATGTCACATAGATTATAGACGAGTGGCTACAGAGGAAGGGAGGGTGTTTTGAGGCAGGTTTAAGGCATGATAGGGGTTCTTGAGGAAGACGAGTGTAGGTCAAGTCGCTCTCTCCTCTAGTGTACGCAGTAGTACTCCTCTTTACACCGAGTTGCTCAAGCAATGACAAACTGACTTCCTGTGATAAAGTACGCCACCAGCATCACTCCATCGGACTTAGGTTATTCATCGTAATTGGTCACCTCGGTTGCAGCAATACCTCTAGCCGTAAAGGGATGGCATGAAGCTGAAACCTCCCAAAACAGATGAGGCGTTGCTAGATTGCATGCGGAAGACAATGCGGAACCCTTCCGTGAGCATCCAGACGCTCATCGGTTACGTACCACCAAGGTCTTCTTGAACAAGGAGCTATACTTAGGTTCTAATGCACCAACAACCACATATTCACAAATAGGTCCCTGAGCCGTTTCACACAGAACCACTCTGGAGGCACATACGCTTCAGTAGGTATTGTCTAGACACATAAAAGTCAGACAGCCCATGTATTTCGACAACCATACCACCACAAGACATTTCACCCTTTTCAGCTTCCCTTTGTCCACATATCTCGGCCACTCAAGCACCACAACCCATAACCTAACGCAAGATTTTCAGCAGAGCTGCCACCGGCCCCATGTCCTTCGCTTCATCTCTGGGAAATATCCGTCCAGTCTTCGAGGTGTACTTGACAAGTTCCTTCTTGGTGAGGAACATTTGCGGGATGTTCCCCACCTCGACGGCATCGAGGAAGTCCCAGATGTTGACGTTGATGCTTTTAAGAGCCTGATTGAATCGCGAAGCATTAGTACCTACTACATTTGCGTTCATTTCTTTCTGTCTCTTTCCTTGGTTGCTTCTTCAAGTCTTTTAAGTCCCTTAACCTGAATTCTTGTCCAACCAACTCAAAGTGTTGCCTTCTATGAACGATGAAAAGATACCGTACAAACCCACAACATGGGGAGAAAAAAAAGGAAAGGAAAAAAAAAAAGGGTGAGACAAGCGGCAGATGGGTCCAGCAATTGTAGGGGCATATACATACCGTTCGACATTTTGTCTTGCTGCCCAATTCACCATCCAACCCCAGGTCCTGACACAGACGCTGCCAATCTTCAAGATCACCGGCGCCAAAGTAGTTCTTCCATCGGACAATGACATCCTGTCTTTGGGGAGGAGCGGGTCTCTTCTTTTTACTCGTCATGATGATTGATGATGAGTCGAAGGAGGAATTATGATGGGTGGACACTAGACTTTTGATCTGATGACAAGAGAGACAGAGGCCGGTCGGTCCTTGCTCGTATGGTACGCTGACCGGGGCTGATGTGGTGGGCTGGCTGGGTTGGTTCATCTCCGGCACGTCAAAGTTGGATGATGATAAGTCTTCTCAGGTGTGCAGATGTTCTCATCATGATGCAGTCAGGGACGGGGTTGCGTCGCATGGTTGTTAAGAAGAGAATGTAAAAGGGGGGATTCTTGGGAAGATGGAAGCGGCGTGGATAAAGAAATTTCAGTTCGTGTCCAGAAACTACTGTCAAGTGTTGTTGTTGGCATCCTGTTTTCACAGATCATGAAGAACGGGCATTCCGCCTTTTAAACATGGGACTTTTGTTGGTGCCGGAAGGTCAGTAACACGATATCCGTTGTGAAAGGAAGAAAAACGGGAATGAGAATTACGGGAGGAGTGACAAACGGGTGGACGGACAGAGAAAATGCTGGTTTCCGCTGGCCCCAACTTTCAGCAGCAAAAAAAAAGCAACAGCGAACAGCTTTCTCGCAGCAAAAGCAAACGGTGGATGACCTTGGATGGAAAAATTAAAGGCACTTTATCCAACTGTCTATCCAATGAATTGCGTCGTTGAATACGGAAAGCATCGAGGATTGACTAGCCAATCGCTCAGTTCACACAAGGACTCTCTACATAAAAGAAACCTGGGCACATCGCCAAAGACTCCTACCATATTCTTCTTCTTTCAAGTCACTCAACACTCACATGCCCTTCCTTAACCCATGGAACATACCTATCCATCAGATTCCATCCCATCATCATCCAGCGTATTACATCCCTTCCACATCCCTCTTATGTTCTCCCTTTCACAGCCTTCCTCCCCCCATCTCCATTCAGCAACCATCCAAATACGCGCTACCCTATATCAACCCTCCCTAAAGAGGCCCCTCAACAACACCCTAACTGGTCCCACTTTATCCTTCTCCGCCATGTGCCTCGGATAGATCTTTCTGTTGGCAACCGAGTATTGCGCCAGCTGGCGGGGGTTTCCAAAGCGTTGCGGGGTGGCTCCCTCCCGGACGGCATCTAGGAGGTCGTAGATGTTGACATGGACCGTTCTCAGGACCTTTATATGTAAAGGAGAAATAGAGGTCAGAGTCAGAGTCGGGCATTATTTATGGCGAGGAGGAGGGGAGAAGGAGGATATGTTGGTTGATCAGAGCCTGAAGGGGGGGTTGGGGGGATTGGGGACAAAGATGAATAGAGGTGTGAGTGAAGAGAATAGAAGCCAGTAAACGAAACGTACCTCGCGACATTTAGTAATGCTTGGAAGCTCCTTGTGGATGCCAATGTCCCGGCACAAACGCTGCCAGTTCTCGAGAGTGTTCTCGCCAAAGTAGCGGGCAAATTCGCCGACGATTGGGTTGTTCTTGTTCTTGTTCTTTTTCTTGCTCATGTTTTCCCTGTTGGCGTCTTTTGACTGGAAAGTAGCCCGGCGAGTTGAAGAAATGTAAATCGAAGCGAGAATTTTATTGGGTTCTGATGGAGCGAATGAATACTTTAGAGGTATGGGGATACCTCTTTGGACGGGATTTTGCGATCCCGTCGAAGTTTTCGGAAACCACAGAAACTCTGTGAAGCAGACAAGATGTTTGCAGAATTCAGTTTCATGAAACGGCGAACTTTCGATTTTCAAATATCTACATCCACTGAGATGAAATGCGAGAGGCCGTTCTCTCAATAATCCGCCAAAACGCCTTACCGTTGAAGATCTGCCCTTCCTTCCTGATTTTGCACTTTGCATGATTTCGATGTACTGAGGCCTACAATCTATAAACGCCAAGTCTACCGTTCCGTCAACTCAACGTACGAGAAGACAGATAGCAGCCACTGAAAAAGGGTTCTTCCGCTCGGTTTTGGACTGCAAGAATGCCCAGGACGAGGCGAACAAGGCGGACAGTTGAGCTGATTTGTTGTTGGTGAGGACATTTTGGGATAATGACAGCATTGTAGGCTCATTCTTTGAAGCGAGCTTTGAAACCGGTGTCTATATTCGGCACTGCGGGCGATAGGTACGGCAAATGAGGAAAAGTAAAATGTTCTGAAGGGTCCCGGGGAATGGGAGCCAAACGGATGAACTATGTAGATAGGAAACGAACGAATGATAGTGTGACTCCCAGTGGATGGGAGCTGCGAGTTCCCATTGACTCCTAAACTCCCATGTCAAACGTGCAAAAACGAGCTGAAAGCTTGTCATCATGCCAGCAAATGTAACTCAAGCCGGACAGAAGGATGACTTCACGCATGGTTACGCCGAGCTGGGGAAAGAAGGTACTGTAGCGTCAAGTCAGCGATATCTTGACCTGCCGACCAGATGGAGAGAGGAGGAGGGCAGAGGTAGGCAGAGGATGCCCGATATGCCCAACGTCAGGCAACGGATGCATGATGACTCGGGCAACGGCGACTGGCTGACGGGCCGACCGCTTGCCTTGTTTGTATGTGTGAAAGGGCGATTCGTTCGTTGAGACAGAGAGACTGTAGTACAATTCCGAGCGAGATGTTGGCTCTCTGGTGGGTAACACAAATGCCCTGTTGTTTAGGTGTAGAGTTTCTGACTCTTGGTCGTCTGAGGAAGCGGAATGGTGGTAGATGGACCACAAAAGAATGGAAGATGGAACGCACGAAACTTGGATCTGACGATATGTCTTTTAATGGGTATGCGATCAGCCTTTGGTAGGATGCTGGAGGCCGGTTCAAGCCAGAGGGAGGGGAAGAGAGAGGCCTCAACGAAGTGCAAGGCTTTAGAGGTATACAAGAGGCACACTACCGGTACCGTATGTAGTAGCGCACAGACGAGCGGCAACAGTGGAAATCATCGATACAAGTCATCCCCATTTTTGCTAATTGGCTTGATGACAACTGAATACTTAGAGGGAGATCAAGTTGATGGTCAAGTTACCGTGCCGTAGTCAAGGTGTCCCTACCGATAGACGACGACGTCTCTCACACCTTCTCACCTAACCCTCTAGATTTTACCCCAACCGTGCCCTTGTTTCACGAATGGGAGCCCTTTTACTTGGCAATAGGTAATCACGACAGCGGGAATCCGGGGTAGAGACATGGGCAGATGAATGCCGTCAAATGTGACTTTCCGCAGCATGTCCCGCATCCATCCATGGCCGCTGTATGTATCGGTACTTCGTATGCCGGTGAAGCATGTTGCCATGCACGCCTTCTGGGGTAAATTGTGCTACTTGTGCTTTCGTGGGCAGGATGCCACGATCAAGGTCCCGAAATGTCGGTGTCGAAATGAGTAGGAAGAGAAGTGGAAGTGTCTGTTGATGTCACTGGACAGCTGAGGCTTGCTTGTTGGACAGTTGGACTCGCTGGCGCGACTGCTGCTGTGCAGCCCGAGCAGGCCCGAGCTTCCTGCGGCGGTGCGGAGAAGCTGAAAGGACGAAATCCGGAGTCGGCCACGACCGGCAGCACTTGGCCATTAACAGTTGGCCGGGCCCACTTGCGTCTTTTTCACTTGCTCGCCCTGGCACCGCATCACGGGTTGAGGAGACTCGGCCAGTGGAATTTGTCCCGGACGCGGCCGGCTGTGCCCGCCATTGGCTGTAAACGAGCGAACAAGACGTTCCAGAACGTCATTGGGAACAGCGACCCGCGAGCTGTACCTGCGCTTGCTGCTGCTGGTGGTGGTGGTGGTGGTCCCAGATATGCAGCCAGTTTCCCCTTTTTCCAACACCTGGACTTGGAAGGAAAGAGCTCCCCTCAAGAGGAATCCTTTTGGTTTGCAACAACATCGACGAAGGGACGCCGGCCGTTGTGTGTGCATTGACTTGACGATTTCGAGGTTTTCTCCGTGCCATGCGCTCCAAAGACTCCAGGGTATTCCAGCGTTTATCTGCCCCACCGGCTAGCACCAGGGGCGACGACGCGATGAAACCCCGCCTTGCCCACCTGGGACCCGACGTGGCAGTCTCTGCAGGTTGAGGCTCCTCCAAAAAAAGAGCGACTTGTGCCGAAGGAAACTCGGAGAAGGAATGAAACCCGTGAGAGCAGAAAACAAACCACGATTTCGCCTGTGCGACACTGACGACGGCCTCTGGAGGATCCAGCATCATCCTCATCAGCATGGACCTGTGAAACGTGGGATGTGATCGCAGAGTCCCAGATTTCCATCTGATATTTCTGACAGCTCTTGGTGCCTGTGAAACCTCAGTGACGCCCAACTTCCTCGAGAACTCTGTCGTATCCCAAGTCCTCCATGTCTTGATACAAGCTCCAGAAGGCCTGTACATGTTGAGGACTTCCATTCTGTCAGACAAGACACAAAACCGCCTGTTCTTGGGTTGAATGCACCTTCCAGGGTTCAAGTAAATCACAGCCGAAAAAAGCGCAGGAACGACCTGCGAGCCTGCGTTAGCTGCGAGGGGAAAAAAAAGTTTGAATCACAAAAAAATTGCAAGATAAGGCGAACTTGCATGGTAACCTAGGTAGAGGTATGTATCACGTTCTCGATAGGGAATGGGCACACAGGGGTACCTTCCACACAGACGCGGCTCCAAAGTCGACAACGTGTCAGGCTACTGCCCAAAGAAGCAAGAAGCGAGAAAACCTAAACTTTGTTATTC
Organism: Neurospora tetrasperma FGSC 2508; assembly: GCF_000213175.1. NCBI lineage: Eukaryota > Fungi > Ascomycota > Sordariomycetes > Sordariales > Sordariaceae > Neurospora > Neurospora tetrasperma. The sequence continues at coordinate 3,380,726 of NW_009799179.1, forward strand.
CGATCCAACCCGCCAGTCCCCTCCCCTCCGTCGTCTGCTAAAGATGGCAGTTGCGAGTGTGAGCATGGTGCTGCCACTTTTCCGGGCAATCGGAATGGAAGGAAGGATTTGCGACAATTTCTGCCTCGCGTCAGCTTCTCTGGACGGATTCTTTTCTCAGCTGTCAAGAGTGTCTGCCGTGGTGCCAATGCACGGCCGACAGACGCTTCAACGAGTGACCACATTGTGCGGCAATCTGCAAGAATTTATGCCCTCCCCCCTTTGCTACTTTGCGTACGTACTTGTATGTCGAAGAACAAAAATGATATGGAGATCCAACCTCAACCAACGTTAGGTCGGTAGACTGCCTAATGTGGTGGGAGCCGTCTTCAGTTCCTTTCATCTCACTCTTCGTCTCGTCAATACCTAGCGTGTGATCCAACGGGCTAGGAACACACTGGCTTAGTTCAGTTTGATCCGGAACTGTCTTCCATCTTGTCTTGGTTCAATGTCTCTTTCATTTTCTCTTCTATTGCTTCTGCCTTCTGATGCCATCCCATCCCATTGTTTACTTGCTCCTGAACTCCCGTCCTTACTAGTACATCTCCAACCACTCAAGCCAACTTAAGCTGCCTCTTACGAAGCTCTTTTCAACCAGACTACGCAGTACATACACTACAGCAGCGGCCAAATCCACAACCTCACGAGGACTTGACAAGCACCCGCATCATCCCTCCATCGATCCCCCAACATCTCCATGGGTCTATGGATCCGGACAGGCAAGACAGGCCCTGGATTTTACCGATTTTCCTGTCCACTTTCCACTTCTCCCGCAATCTAAACCCTTCCAACCCCACCCGCCTAGTCTAATTGTACCGTTACCGCCGCCCTCATTGGCCCATGGCCAAGCTGTGTCCAAGGTCGACGACGTTTGAGCAAGAGGGAAGCTCCATTCGAGGGCATCAGGCCCGTCCGGGGCTCGTCGGCCACCGTCTCCATTCCCGGCTTGGCAGCCCTAGACGCCGGTGGACGCCTAGGACGCCCTAGTCGGCTAGCTTCATGCGAACATTTCTTCACGACCCCGTCCGCGCCTACCAAGGATAGATCCTGGATCACCACTTCCACGCTGCCGAGGGAATGGCATGGTGGGACTCGTCTCGCCGGAGCCTCGGGGCTTCACTGAGATCCAAAAAACAACATCCTCCTGTCGTCGAACCTCCAGCCCCTGCTCCTGCCGGTCCTCACCCAAAGCCTCGCCATATCGACACACACACTGCCACGCCTCACTTGACCATGGAACTGGAGAGGGCCCTGCTATCGCCCATTACAGAGGAACAACCCGCTGTAGCGACGCTAGCAGAGACAACAAACACCGGCCCTCTCGTCGTCCACGTCCATATCCAGTTCCACGATCAGGACCTTCACTCCGTCACTCACAACCAGACATATGTTAGCTCGCCATACTTCGAACCTACGGGGAGGATATGCAATGGCTTGCTTCGCCGCATCGAGCACTGCTCCGAGGAGCTCATCACCCGGACCGACCCCACGGCCCTTGACATGATCAAGGAAGGATCCCATGACCGTAAGCCATTGCGCTTCGAACTCACCTATCGCGTCACAAGAGCTGGATGGATGGGGGAATGGGCCGTCAGGACGTACAGGTCGTATCAGCAACGGCCTTTAACAGCCGCGTCGGCCAAGGAGGTTATCATCGCAAGTCACCAGACGGTAGGCATGTTTTTCCGACGACATGACAGTGACTTTCGATGGCTGGGGGGCTCTGTTCTCGATGCGACACCCGAAACCGCCGATTCGTCTCTAGACTCAGAAGTTGGGCAGATGTCGCTTGTCGCTATTCCCTCACCCCGATTTTTCGAGGAGTCCCAGACATTCGAATTCGTCCCCGGTTACAGTATCGAGGTCTCCCTTCGACACAGGAACCCACGGCGACTTATTCCGGCATTCAAGAGGGCAGTCAAGGTTTACAGCAGACAGGCGACTCCTCTTACGGCTGAGATGGGCAGAGATCTACTGGCGAACGCAGCAGAGGCTATTAATCGCAGCTTGGGTCCCAGGAGGCAGAGGCTTGAAATTCATGCGCAGCAATGTACAACAATGACATGCCAGCATCGCGACAGTACGGCCCTCAATATCGACGTGAGGATCTCAAACGGAATGGGGCCTGCTCACAACAGCCTACAGCGCAGCATAAGAAGCAGTCTCTCATTATTTCACGATTCTCATGGCGAAGATTTTGTGCGAGATGTTGAGGAGTCCCTTGCAGATGTCACACAGGTCATCGATGCCCAGATCAACCAAACGAACGATTTCGAATTCACGATATGTGAGTTGAAAGGGGTGAACTGGTCAGTTCAGGTACCTGCGGCATTCACAGTCGGGCCTTCTGCATCGCACGGGCGACGAGACATCCAGGCGGTTTTAGACCGTATCCAGACTAGCATCGGCGATGTCCTACAGGGGCATAATACCGCTGTACGTGTCAACGCACGGAAGCGGGGACATCTGGTGTTCAAAGAGGTGATACAAACACATGAGATACCCGAAAGGTTAAAAGAGACTTTCCAATCACACGAGGAAGAAGGGTCTGTCCTGACGTCCAGACTCAAGGAACGAATCCAGAAGGATATCGACATGATCTTTAAGGACACCTGCTCGATCGACGACATTGCGCTGGAAGAGGAAGAGAGACACCCTCATCCAATCGAGGTTCCGCTCTCGCCGGGCCTCTCAGTCGAGTGGCCTGAGAGACAAAACGGACCATCACTAGAATTTCCCCCTTTATCGGCAAAGACTTCGACCGAGCGAGTAAACGACAACCCAATATCCTTCGTCAAACGAGCATTCTCACTCAAACGGCGCTCCACATCATCATTAAGGCAAAGTCTACGGTCTATTGCTAGCAGCAGATCCAGTCTGAACAGCCAAGACGACAGCTGCTCCGTTAATATCCCACATTTTCCCGAAGCCCCCGCGAGACCGGTATCTCCCACCCCAGCAACATCAACAAAGTCCTCGAAGAAGAGGTTCAGCCTCGGCAAGAAAATTTCCAACATGTTCAAATCGAAGGACTCCAAAAGCGACTTGAAAAGCGATGTGAAGACCGATATCAAAAGCGAGTCGAGCTCCAGGCGACGGTTTTTCAGGTCTTCCTCGTCCAAAAGTACTAATGCAGTGCCCGTGGCACCTGTAGAGCCAAAGTTGATGCGAGCTCACACCGTCACGGAAGCAAGCGGCGGTCGGACGCTGCATCGCCCTACGCGTTCGATGACGTCGAATCCATTAGGTAGCTATGACGCCACTCATTCCGCAAGAGGATCTGTTGAACAACCTCGACCATTCCAAGCAGCAACTCCCAACCTGGCGAACAGGCACGGGATTGCATCCAAAATTTTCGAAACATATCCACAACCGACAGAACCGCGATGGTCTATTGATCGTTTGGAACGACCTGTGATGGATACTCCGCAGCTTTATGAGGATGCCAAAGAGTTCCCGCACCAATTGCTCACTCCGGGGCTTACGGCACGAAGCACCGACACCCCTAACCCTTTCCACTGGTTGGCGAGCCCCGGAGCGGATGCATACTCGACGGCACCGTCTACACCTGCATTGAGTTTAGGTGGAGAGTCTTCGCCAAGGCACAGCTTGCTAATAAGCCCGATACATGTGAGACATCTGGAGTTGAAGGATAATACCTCGAGCGATTTTGAACCTGAATCCGAGCCCGAAGAGCCCGAGGTTGGGACGGGGGTGACTACGGTGGGCGCTTCGGTCGCGGCAGGGATGGAAGTTTTGAAGCCTTCGGAAGATGACGTGCGATCTGTTGTGTTAACGCCTAAGGACCACACTATACAGCCCGAGCAAGTAGCCGAGGAGTCCGATGAAGAAGCTGTAAAGTCAGTGTCTTATGATGCTACCGCAACGGCCACTTCGGTAAAAGACACCACGACGGCGCCGTCAGATTTGCACAGTGAGCCACCACCACCACGACGATTATTCTCTGTATTACACAATAATCTAACTCTTTTACCTAGAAACAGAATCGGAGCCTATAATATTGGACGAGACATTGGCTTCCGAGAATCGAGAACTCGGAACCGAGCCTGCACCACTGTCCAATGAGACTCTGTCTGAAGAGTCGGACTTCCCCAAAACTGCTATCCGCCCGCCGCAGCCCAGTCATGAGACAACGGTCTCTGTGGATGCCCGCAATGCGAATTCGGAAACAAGGTTGGCTTCAGATAAAGGGACCGAAGTGCAAAATGCTCCCGTCGTCCAGAATGAAGATCGGGTGAATGCGACTGAGACCGACTATTTCAAGGATTTCGAGTCTCTTGCCGAAAGCAAACCAGTCGCGAATATCATTGGCTCTGCTATTCACGCGAGTGAAGCAAACGACGCGACCGTCTCTCTAGTTGATAACCCTGCCGACGACCTGAATGGGCTGGTTGCGGAACCGGCAATTACCCAGTCCGGGCCCGAGGGAGACAAAGCCGAGCATCAACATGGCCAGGACTGCGACACACGAGGATCCGATGTGGATGATGTGCCCCCTACCTCCACCGAGGAGGTTGCCCATGATATCCAGCCGACTGTGAAGGCGTTTCAATCCGGCCCCGAAGATCAGACTGCTGAGCCGGATAATTACGAGGCTGACCTTGTCGCAAGCGAAATCCGTGACGAGCCCCCTTCAATGGATGAAGTCACCCAAGATTGCAATGGTAAAGTCTCTGAAGATGAGAGTGTCGACGCACCTTCAAGAGATGAAACAAGTCCTCTCGCTGAGCTTGCTGCTCAGGAGCCCAAGCCAGCGCAGTCCAGCCCTGAAGCAGAGGCATCTGAAACAGGCGAGGATGGCGCCAAACGCCCCATTGAGGATCTGGACCAGAATGTGTCCGCGGATTTCTTCGGTGACGTCTCCGAGCCTTCGGTTGCAAATCACATTACCTTCGAAGTATCAGGGGAGCCCATGGAAGCCAGGGAAACTATGGTTCAGACGGACACATCAAGCGAAGGGTCTGTCTCCGAACATGACAAGGAGTGGTCTGAACTAGCAGAGGGTGACAGTATCTCGCCCGCGGGCTCAAAAACACTCGTCGAAGATCAAGAGGAAACAGACATGATCAATACCCTCGCATCACTTCACATCTCTTATACCAACAAAGCTACCGGCGCGAGTACCAAAGGTCATCATGTTTTCTTTCCATGGACGACAAGTGCCGTCGGTTCCGCATCAGAGCATCCTGGGTCCAACAATCAGGACGTTAACGGGAGTACACTGGTGGCGCACGTAGAGATTCATGAATCTGAAACTCGGGAGCCATCGGACCTTGAATCAAAGGACGAAGAGAATACCTTCGGTCCCGTACCAGTGCCCGTCGAGTCCAAGGAAGATGTTCTTTCCGATAATGACACAATCGAAATTACTGATGAAACACCGAATAGCCTCAGGCAACCAGATTGGGTGTTTGAAGAGACGGACCGGCCTCACTCATTGGTAGACACCAATCACCTCCAACCTTTTGAAGCTCTGGACTCTAGGTCTGATGCTATCAATGTCTCCGCGGGCCCTGAATTAGCGGCAGAGTCTCCCGATATTCAAGATAATGATCATACCCACATACTCCCCGAAGCCCCCCTTCCGCTTGAGGACGCTCCCGATGCTCAAAAGTCGGAGGTGACCTTTCCAAAGGTCGACAAGGCTGACGAGTCAGTGGCTGTGGCTGTGGCTACTGTAGAGCGGACTCCTGATATCGAGGAGGATTACGAGCTGTCATTTGGTACGGTTGAAACAGCGGCAGATATCGATGCTGTGGAAGCTGTCGATGATGTCCAGCACGTCGAGCACGTTGAGGATGTTGGGACTGCCGTTGAAGCTCCGGATTTCCAAGAAGACGAGAAGATTGAGGTCAACGCTACTAAGCCCGACATGACCGCCCAATATGTTTGCAGTTTCGAGGAGCGGGGCCGGCCGTTCGTCAGCACCTCAGACGTTGTTGAGCGTGGCCATGCTTCTGATGAGGTCTACGATAATCGGGATGCTGGCGTTGGGGAGAAACCTCACTTTGATGATTCGGACACCGAGCATCGTGAGCCCACGATTCCTCAATTCTGGCCCGATCCCTCCTCGGTCTTCATTCCGTTCGCCCCTAAGGAGGTCTTGGAAAACGACACTGAGCTTTTTCATCCTGACTCTATGTCCACGATGGATGTTCCAATTCTCGGCGTGGAGACGGTTGAGCATTGCGACCCAACTCTACCGCAGTTCCGTTCCAGTGACGTCCTTGAGATTGCCTCTCGTTCTTACGCCGTTAGTGGGGATACAGAGGAGGGGTTTGAGGTATTCGAACCTACCGAAGCAGTTAGCGGTCGTGTGGAAGAAAAGGCCAATTACCGCGATCCCACCATGCCCCAGTTCCGGCCTCATGTACTTCTGCAGCCGACGCCCACCCCCCTGGTGTCACATGTTCAAATGACTGAGGATAGCATTGCCTCTCAACAACCCATGGAAGCGTCCAAGGAGGAAATCTCTCATCGTGGCAAGGACGAGACTGAGTACCGCGATCCTACAATGCCTCAATACCGACCCAACTCATTCAGAAGTGTCCGCAGCCCCTCGGTCTCTACCATGATGGCTGAGACGGCTGGGTATGAAGAGAAACCGGTACCAATACTCATCGATGAGGCTCTGATCGAAACCACCAAATTTAGCGAAGGAGATCTTGACTGTTGCGATCCTACGATGCCTCAATTCCGGCCAAACTCAATCCTTGACAGCACCCCCATTTCCTCTGTCTCCGATGAACCAGTCCATGAGCAAGGAGAGCAACCTGATATACCCACTGAAGATGATAGCACGGAAACCCCCTCACGAGATGATCTAAGCGTTGAGTACCACGACCCAACAATGCCTCAATTCAAGCCGAACTGGGACGGTCCGGAGTTACCTCGCCTCGGCCAAGCTGGCTCTGCGCTACCGACACAACAGAGCGCTGAGTACCATGACCCAACAATGCCTCAATTTAAGCCGAACTGGGACGGTCCGGAGTTACCTCACCTCGGCCAAGCTGGCGCTGAGCAACCGACACAACAGAACGCTGAGCTGACCAACCTTGAGCCTATGGAGATTGAGAAGGATGATGATACAGCTAAAGAAGTCAACGCAGAAAATACAGAGTCTCCCAGGCAGCTCAATGATTCCACTCAGCCTGAGCGTGTCGGAACCGAAGCTCCTGATACTGAAGAAGTTAGAGACATGCAGGCTGAATCGCTCGAGTCTGACAATGCCCGCGACAGAATGCCGGAAGCAAAGTTTGTGGAAGTGGAGTCTCCTGAACACATCCAGCCTGATAATGCCCCTGTTACTGAACCTGTGGGCGAGACTTATCCCGGGACTGAAGATGAAGAGGTCGACTTTGACCCCAGTGAACCCCTGTCTCAGCCAGCTACTGAGCAATCTCAAGGAACCCAGGCAGAGGAGCTTCCCCAAGACCAGTTTGACACTCTTTTTGTGCCGGTTGATCCCAGACCCGCTACAGAGCTTGGCACCATCGAAACTGGTGCCAATGAACTTGCCGAGAGTGATTCCGAATCTTCCTCTCAGCCATCTTCTGAGTCAGGTTCTGAGCGCACCCCAACCCCTTGGGGGGAGGAGCTTTACCATGATCAGCATGATGCACTCTTTGAGCCTAGGGAAGGGTGCATTCACCAGGTGGCTGCGGATGATGCAGCCCTCAAAATTTCAGGAGTCTCTAAGCTCGACCGGGTCGAGTATCGCGACCCGACGATGCCTCAGTTCCGGCCTAATGTCTTCCTTCCGTACCGCGATCCTACCATGCCTCAGTTCCGGCCTAACGCGGTTATGATAATCTCTCCGATCACTGTCCCTGAGAGAGTGCAAGAATCAGCTGAGGAGCTCGATTCCGACTACATTATTGATCGTGCCATGGATGTCCTCGATCAGCTTGAAAGCGAAGAGAGAGCGGGTCTAAATGAGGAAGTCGTCGATCAAGTGATTGATCTGTGCGAGCAAGTTCTTGAGCAATCTAGTGCCGAGGATGAACAGACCGAAGATCCTCTTGAGCAGTTTGAGGCCAACAACGCTCTCGAACAGATCGAAGCTGAGACTGAACAAACTGAGAGGCTTCTCAAGGAACTCAACAATGAACAACTTGAGCGCACCATGGAGCTATTCGAGGAAGCCATTACTGGACAGGCTCTAAAAGAAACTGACAATGCCCTTGATGAAATTGCGGCCGAGGCTGTACAAACTGAGGAGCTTCTCAAGGAGCTTGATACTGCGCAAACCGAGCGGGTCCTTGAGATTGCCCAAGACCTTGAGATCCATCATTCACTCGATGAAAATGAGAAGACGCTTGAGCAACCTGACATTGAAGTCGAATACACTGAAGAGCTCCTTGGACAGGTCGATGCTGAGCAAACGGAGAGGGTCAAAGAGCTCGTCGACCAGCTTGAAACAGAGAAGGAGAATGAGCAAAATCAGGCAAGCCTTAAAGAGATCAATGCTGAGATCGGAAAAACTGAGACGTTGCTCGAGGGACCTGATCTCAAGCAACATGAACGCGCAGAGGAGATCCCTCAGCAACAAGGATCTCAGCAGGATGTCACCCTCACTGCTGCGGACAAATCATCAGAAAAACCCATCAAACCACCAGTGGCTGGACAAGCAGTTGATGTTCCTGAATCATTCCTGGATGAGTTCCCCGAAGACAAAGAGCAAACCCCCCCTTCAGCTGTCCTTCCTGCCGAAGCTGCGGTTGCGGAGGCTGCTGCTGGCGTGCCACTTGCGTCCCACAGATTTGTGTCAAGGCCATCCACTCTTGGGTACGCTGAAATTGGTACCACTGAGATGCAAGATACTCCTCAACAGCCTACTGTCGCCGTGGTTGATAAGGCTCCTGTCGGTGAATCGAGTATCATTCCGAATGTTCAGCTTGAGCATCCCGGGATTGAGCTCGCCAATCTCGAAGATGAAGGTCTTGAGGATGCCGATGTGGCGTCCGATGTCCCTTCAGTTGAGCCTACTATTGGCACTGTCATTGTCAACTGTGAGACGTGGATCGAGCATACTGATCTTGGGAATATCGCCCTGGAGACCCCTGCTTCTGTTGTTCAGCGAGCGGCAGAGGAAACTTCGAGCCATGAGCCAATCGTCCAAGAAGCCCATCCAGAGTTCCCCAACATTGAGCACGCCAACCTTGAAGACGAAGGCCTTGAAGATAGCGAGTTGCAAGCGGACATCGCTTCCGCTGAACCCGCGGCTGAGCCAGTCGTGATCAACTGCGAGACTTGGATCGAGCATGCTGACGTTGAGGATGCTGGAGTTCAGGTCCAGGTGCCTCATGTTGTGTCTTCCGGTGAGGAGACGACCATGGAATCAACCGTGATCCCTGTTCAATCATCACACGGAGAAATTCTTGCTGAGAAGTCTTACATTCCCCTTGCTGAACCTACGCCCATTTCTGAATGTATCGCTAAACCTTATTACGAGGATCTGGCTGCCACTGAATCTCAATCCGAGCAAGAGACCAGCACCAATGAGCCAATGATCGATAGCGATATCGACAAGGATGAGCCTTTGGCTTGTCAGGTTTCGCATGAGCAAGATGCGAATTTTGAAGAGCAAGATACTCTTTCCGAAGTGGTTGATCGAAGCTTGGGTGATGCTCCTGGCACTGAAGACACTGATGACTCGACTGGAGATGTGGATACAACTAATGCCGATGGGCCTCTCAGAGTCGAGTCGCTTGATAACCTCAGTCGATCCGCGGAGGCTATCGAGAACAAGCTGAGGGAGCCCCTCGGAGTTGAGTCTGCCACTGGCGAGGATGAGAAGGCCGAGGGTGAGGAAGTGATACCAGCTACAGATCCAGTCGAGGAACCGTTGCCTCTGGAACTCGAGGCAAATATCGAGGAGACTGGAGACTTTGACAAGACTCCACTTGCCATTCCATCGGCCAAACACGAGGATGTGATCGTGGAACAGGAAATGCTTCAGAACATCCCAGCAGCTGCCCTTTCTGACCTGTGTCTCCTTGAAGAGATTGTCCCTGACCAGCCAATATCTGCCCCGGCAATCCCCCTCATCACCCAAGAGATATCAGAGCCAGCCCAGCAACTGTCTGACATCAATTCCTGTCAAGTATTCAGAGTCAGTCCTCGCGGCTCTGTCGACACCATCCGCGGTTCGGATGTTGACGAGGAAGAAGCTCCTGAGCTGTATGCTCCTCCGCCAACGGCTGGTTTCTTCGGATTCCATCACTATCACGAGAACAAGTGGGCTAAGGTCGGCTTGTTCGAAGTCTTGATTAACTCGACCTCTCGTCGGTTCAGTCTTCCCCTTCAGTCCTTGTTGCACCGTAAGCATAGGTCCGACGCTTGTCCGTAAGCGACATTAATTGGCAACAAAAAACTCAACAAAATAAATAACAACGAAGGAAAAAAGGGCGATCAACCGGCATGAGTGAATGCGCGAAAGAAAAGAGGCGGTTGAAATGGTTCACGGTCGACACATGCTTTCAACTGGGAGGGAGGAAACAACAATCGCGATTCTCTGTTTTGCATACACATATACCCCCCTCCGCTCTATACACTGCATGTTTGTTGGTTCTGCATTTGGCGATCTTCTGCCCTGTTTTTGTTTTTTTATGGAATTTGTATCTTGACCAAATTTCCATTGGTTGGGGGTTTGGGTTTTAGGCATCGGCGTTTTGGATTTATGATATACCACGAAACTAAACGAATGGTTGGGGGTGACGGGACATGGTAATAAGGGGAACGCTTATACATGATTGTTATTATATACCACTTTCCTATGGGGTATACACGAAACGGATGGGAAAATGGGAACGGATGAGAGCAAATGAAGATACACAATGGAGATGGAATGGGATGGGATAGGATGACAGGTAAAACAAACGAAGCATTCGAGCAATAGCATCATCCTTTTTCGACGATTTATGTTTTTTGACGTTGCATGACTAAGAATTGAACCGGACAGGACAGAAAAGAGTGGTTTATGAGAATGGGGGTTCTGGAAATGGCAGCGGGTATAGATGGATGAAACAACGCAAGATATTTGTGCTAGCATCAGTTTTGTCCAGTGAGAGAAGTAGCTTGTGTGTGTGTACTTTTGGAACACGGCAGTGCTCATCACAATGCCCATGGTTTCCTATAATGGCGCTCTAAGGAAACAACAGTATAGCGCATACACACCACCGACTTGGAGGAAGTATCTTGAAGGCTGGCATGTCTATAGTGAATACGGCCTAGGTAACTGAACAACTAATTACGTCAAGAATTAATCAACAAGAACAAAAGATGTAGTGGGTCACCAAGGAAAGTATGGCAGTAGGTAAACGTAGGTAGCAGTAACCAGAAGTTGCCTCCGGTCTTGTCTAAAATGACCCATCGAGACTTTATGATTGCATTGCCCAATTATCACGCTTCTCTCGGATATCATGCCGTTAAGAAGATGAAATAACTCTAAAAAGATCCCAACTGTAAGATTCGCCCCCTATAAAACGCCCAACTCTAAACCGAATTTTGTGTAACCGCGCTATGTATGTGCCTTAACCGTAGATTAAAGAAAAGGCCCGAGTAAAAAGAAGTGTAGAGACTTTTGGGAAAGAGAGAACAGCCAGCCTATAAAGCGGCGACGGCAGCGGCGACGGGCTGCGAGGACTGCTGCTCGGCGACGGAGGTAGCGGCGGCAGTTGTGGCGGCTTCACCGGCCTCGGAAACGTTGATTCTCATCGAGGGAGGGGGCTGCTGCTTCTCGGTTTCCTCGTCACCATCCTCCCTCTTCCTCTTCAGGTTCTCCTGCTGAGCCACATTATTCGTCAGGTCATGCTTCTTTTTATCATCACCTGCCGCCTCCACCTTGGACTTATCATTACCACTGCTGCTGCTGCTGCTTCCATCGAGAGTAACAAGCTTCATGAGCTCATCCGTCCTCCTCGCCATCTCCACGAGCTCCTCATCGCCCGTCAACCCCAATACCTCGATAATCTTGCCATAACTCTTGCAAGGCGTCAGCTCCCTGTACTTGGGGCTCTTGCCGGGCACCATCTGCGTCAACATGAACTTGGTGTTGTGAAACTTGTTCTCGACCTCCATCGCAAACCGGACGTACTTGGCCACGGCCTCTTCCCACGTCGCCAGTCCGCCGTCCGCCTTGGCGCGGAAGCAAGAGCCGTTCTTCTCGGCGCAGGTCGCGATCATGGCGCCGTCGGTGCCGTACTCGGCCATCAGCTCGAGCGCGTGGTCCCGCCCTTCGACGTCACCGTTCACCAAGCAAGCTACTCCAAACTCGTGGCATACATCCGCAATCATACGCAGCTGGCCGCGGATGGCGCGCTCGCGTGGGCGCATGGGCGTGGTGCGACAGTGGATCGTCAGACCGGTGATGCCCGTGGCGCAAAGCCGGCGGACGAGCGCTTCGGTTTCGGCGGTGGTCTCGAGCAGGCGGATTTTGACGCTGATGCCGATGTCGAAGGCCGGCTTGATCTCGGCGACGAGGGCTTCGAGAATCGAAACCAGCTTCTCGGGCGTTCGAAGCAGCGCAGCCCCCATACCGGCGTGTGTGCTGAAGGGTTTGGGGCAGCCGGCGTTGACGTCGATTCCAGAGACATCAGCGGCGACAAGCTTGGCGCACTCGACGGCTCTGGCTGGGTCGGAGGTGCCGATTTGGAAAATGTGTCGGCCGGCTTCGCGGACGGGGTCGATGCGGTAGATGACGGACTCGTCGAACAGTTCCTTTTTGACATTGTTGGTAGGGACCCGAGTCCATTCGATGCAGTGGTTGCGGGGGTTGACACGGCGGGTGGTTCCGATCATGGCACGGTCAATGGTCTCGGGGCCTGTTGAGAGCAAGAAGTGTCAGTCAAAGTCCAAATACTGCAAATGGTTCAAATTGCCCGACATTGGACGCACCCCATACGAGATCGGCACCATAATGAAGAGCCAGCAAGCGCGAGGGAAGCTCTCCAGAGCGGACCATGGGAGCCAGAACGATTTTGCCACGATAGTCGACGCCCCGCGGCGGGATGGGCACCCTCTTCTGGGTGAGGCCCGCGGCAGCAGCAGCAGCAGCAGCCAGGACCGGGGCCGTCGTCTCTTCGGTAACGGATGTCATGATGGTTCGGACAAGGCGCAATGGAGAAACAGGCATATCATCTGTTGGCGTCTCTGCCCGGACAGAGGAGCAAAAAGGAGGGGAGAAAAGGGTGCGGTGCGGGGGGCGACGTGAAGTGTTTGGACTGGAATTTCTGAAAGATGGAAAATAGCCCGCGGCGCTATCCAGAAATTCGATCTGCGATCGGCGGGCGCCGAGGCGGGCCGGGAACTCGGTATTCACCCTAACCCTCCATAACAACTTGTGAGCACCCTTTGAGCTTTGCGAGAGCCGTGATCAGATGAAAGGACGGGCCACAAGGGAAGGATCAGATCGATGTTGCTTGCTCTTGATGAACATGTCTGGTTCTCGCGGGGAACCCTGTCATATGCCGGGAATGCATGTTGATAGATACTCTATGAAGGGTGGGTTTAGACTACTTATCTCTCCAAGAACAACTATGTTCTTGTGTTTAAGTTAGCCAGCAACGCAGCGGAGCATTTTACTTGTAGTATCACCAGCGGTCGACAGCGAACATGGCCCTAGAGCTGCTCTTTGGTTGAAAATCTGGGCATGTTGTTGTTATTCAAGCCACATGAGGTTGGGTGGGGTTGATGACCGCTTGAAGAACCAACACCATACTACTGCGTACATACCTATCTGTACATACTCAGCCAACGAGACTCGATCGTCAGATTGCGTGGGATTATCGAGTGTCATCAAGAGTTCAGCGTCCGGGGGTGTGGTGACAGCGGTGAGGGTACAAAGGTACAGTGGACAGACAGCACACTGGACGCTGGAGCCAAGCCCCACTCTTCGGCAACGTTAGGATGGAAGTGGCCCCAGCTTACGAGCCTCGCTCAGCCAGGACCCTGGAGGCAGCATTGATTAAGAAGAAGAAAGAAGAAGCCGCGGCCAAAGTGAGCCGAGTGAGCAACAAGCCGACTTTGATCATCAGGAACAGGGCACCCGAATACTTACAGCACACCCTCCCGACGCTTTCTTCAAACCATCCACGTCTCACCTGCTGTGACTCTAATGCGGTCTCAGAGCCTAGTCAGGTTGCAGTTGCTGGCAAAGACGCGGTGCCGGCCATTGCACTTCCAGCCCCAGAGCAGACAGCACAGCACGCTCCTCCCGCTCCCGCACCCGCGCCCGTCGTCGCAGCCACACATCTTCCACGGCTACGGCCACCTCCCGTCCGTCCAAAACATGCCGCCACAATTCGGCCGCCCCGGCCAATCGCAGGCCCGCACGCTGGCGTCACTTGGCGGGCCCCAGTCCAATTCCACACACACCCCGTGCCCGGTCGGAGGGGGAGCTGGGACCCCTCCCCCTCCATCGGCTGGCAATGGATCGGGGGGAGCTGCCCAATCTCCGAATACAAAACCGCTGCTGGGCTCATCCACCCTGACGAGACCAAACATCACCACCGCCATTTCCTCCGCCAGAACACAACAGATTGCCCGGCATCTCTCGTCGAGCTCAGTCGCAACCATGGCTTCCCAGTACAGCGTCCGCAAGGTTGGCGCTCCCTACACCTTGGAGCACCGCGTCTACATCGAGAAGGATGGCGTCCCCGTCTCGCCCTTCCACGATATCCCGCTCTATGCCAATGCCGAGCAGACCATCCTCAACATGGTCGTTGAGATTCCCCGCTGGACCAACGCCAAGCAGGAGGTAAGCCTCGACTCCCGCTTCCCTCGAGGGTCTCCCGCGCACGCAGCTTTGTCTACACGAGGCTGCTTCGCGGCGTATTTACCTCAACCCTCTGCTAAAAACTCGCCCCATAGATCTCCAAGGAGGAGCTCCTGAACCCCATCAAGCAGGACACCAAGAAGGGCAAGCTCCGCTTCGTCCGCAACTGCTTCCCCCACAAGGGCTACCTCTGGAACTACGGTGCCTTCCCCCAGACCTGGGAGGACCCCAACTCCATCCACCCCGAGACCAAGGCCAAGGGTGACAACGACCCGCTCGACGTCTGCGAGATCGGTGAGCTCGTCGGCTACACCGGCCAGGTCAAGCAGGTCAAGGTCCTCGGTGTCATGGCCCTTCTCGACGAGGAGGAGACTGACTGGAAGGTCATTGTCATCGACGTCAACGACCCTCTTGCCCCCAAGCTCAACGACGTTGAGGATGTTGAGCGTCATCTCCCCGGCCTTATCCGTGCCACCAACGAGTGGTTCCGCATCTACAAGATCCCTGACGGCAAGCCCGAGAACCAGTTCGCCTTCACTGGCGAGTGCAAGAACAAGACGTGAGTTTTTTGTGCCGCTTTGTCACCGCAACTGCTACATTGGCTAACAAATAACAACAGGTACGCCATGGACGTCGTCCGTGAGTGCAACGAAGCCTGGGAGCGTCTCATCACCGGCAAGACTGCCCCTGGCGGTGTCTCCACCACCAACGTCACTGTCCAGCACTCCAGCAGCCGTGTTGCCCCTGACCAGCTTCCTCCCCTCCCCGCCAACGAGGATCTCCCCCCTGCCCCCATCGATAGCTCCATCGACAAGTGGTTCTTCATCAGCGGTGCTTCCGCTTAGAGAGTTCGTTTGTTGAGGTAGAATAAAGATATTTTTTGGCACCTTGTTGTCTTGGTCAAATCGCCGTGAACTATCCTCCATGGGTCGACTGTCATCCGCATGCGTTGTTTTGCGTAGAGTCGAGATTAGTTTCTGAGATGTGCCTTGCACTTGGTTTTTGCAACAAAGTATGCGTGGTCAGAGATTGGCCATTTCTGAGGCTGTAGTCCATGCCATGGGACAGGGACTTGTCGAGGAGATGCTCGACATTCTTGCTCCATGAGTTTCGCCGTTGAGATATACCGAGACCGTTGATGGATTCCCCATCGAAGGAAACAAGCTCGCAAAAAAAAAAGGGCCGACTTCAACTTTGACTTTGTCAAAATGGGCGTACCGTGATGTATGTGAATCAATCCATGGCAGAGGTGCTATATACGCATGTCTATAACAACAGGTACCCAAACCACCTTGCCAACTGAAAATCGCCGGCCCCTTAACGCCTCCCAATGCTGTTGGTGTACACTTACAACCTCTTGCCCAATACAAATACAGGTTTATATCTTTTGTTGTTGTTTTCTTTTTGGCTGGTAAGGCGATCTTACAGATCTCTCAGAGAGGTTGTCAGGTGTCCGGCTCCAAGTTCGCTGGCTTTACCCAGGTGATTTGAATGTGCCTTCAAATATCCAGACTTTTCCTCTTCTCCTCTCGGTCAATCGTCGTTTTGGTACCACCGACCAAAGCCAAGTAGTCTGGGTATCAAGACAAGACGAGCTTTCCTTGCTCTCCCTGTGGCTTTTTCCTCCTTTTTTTCCTAGTCTCAGTCTCCTTCGTTTTACCCGCAAAGTTCGATTGGTGGATCAACGCAACAAGGGCGCCTCGAAATTGTTGGGTTTTGAAGAGAGAAAAAAAAAAAGACAAGAGATTCGTTCAACCGTCGTTCAAGTCGGCCTGCTTCTGAAGAATACGAGAGTGGCGATCCACCTCCTCGACAATGCTTTTGATGCCCATGTTCTCAACGTCGAGGTTCATTTCCTTGCCGTCCTCTGTTTTTTTGAAATACGTTAGACTACGGCTTGATTCACAGCTAACGACTCTTGAATGCCTTCCAGCCGGAATGATCAAGATTGCAACAACCAAACTGCAACGGCAGTCCGATGTGTGTGACAGAGTTGCAAGTGACAAGAAGAAGAGACATTGGGAAACGTACTGAACTTGACATAGAGCAAAGGAGTCTCGGTGGAATTCCGCGGCAGAAGCTGGGTGGTGATGTTCATGCCATTGGAGCGGGCGTTGGGAGGGAGGAAGGAGAGGAAGAGCCGGGCGGCCTTGGCCTTGGCCGAGAAAGGGTTGAAGCGCGTTGATACGTCGGTGATGAAGCGGGTGAGCATGTTGGGCGAGGTCTCTCGGGGGGGTGGTGGTGACCTGAGGTCGTGTTGGGGTTGGGTTCGGGAGGAAGAAGAAGAAGAAGTGCGACGGGACTGCACTGCACACCGGACGGGGACGGAGACGGAGACGCGGGAGACGGGAGACGGGTCTCTGTGGAGGATCGGGACGGGGTACGTAGGTAGCTTGTGTCGCGATTTGGACTTCGATTCGGTCTTCGTGCCTGGCGCCGGCCGGCAGCGTGGAGGATGCGATCAAAAATTACTGGAGGTACGTACCGATTGCGCCGGGGGCTGGGAGGGGTGTTTTTGGAAAACGGAGAATGCGGGACGGTGCGCGCAACGTGTGAGAGGTGGGTTATGATTGGTTGGGAACTGGGACCAAACGGTATCAGGCTTAATTTTATCTTCATCTTCACATCAGATCAATTGACATTATACATCTTTTTAATCTTTTGAACGAGAAGAGAATTACTCCCGGCCTTCTATCATATTATGTTCGTCTGAAGCCCTCACATGACAGTTGAGGTTTGTGCTTTGTTCCTTCAGCGCAGCAGTACTCCCGTTTGCCCCAGCGAGTTGTAACTTGAACTCCGTTACCGCATCCCGCATGTGATCCGTTTTCATTGACCTTGAGGATGACGTTGCAAGAGCCACCGAGAACTTCCATTGAACATCGCTACAGTGCTCTCCTTTCAGGCCAAGTTTCCACTAATCATCAACCACAGCTGCTGATCAACACCAGGTACCTAAGTGGGATCCGACTACGATCCATGGAAACCATCCGTTACACATCCACCTTTTTCAACACATATCTACCGAGTTGACCCCCTACGAATACGATACCGACATAATATAACAAGTCACTAATGTCAACATTCGAAACGCTCCAAGAGCGGCTTACGGCCCTTCAAGAGACGACCGGCCAGCTCAAGGACCTCATCGAGCGTCTGGCCACGCTTAAATTCGAGCCCGGTTCCGTTCCTTTGAGCAACAGCATCAGCAGTCTCGCGAACACTGGCGCCGATGGAACCACCAACAGTGAGGCCGCTGACTTGAGCGCCGAAATCAGCCAGGTCTTGCGCGAGGAGGAGGAGGATTTGGAGTTGCTGCAGGAGGAGATTGTTGACTTGCGCTCCGGCCGCCCAGGGAGTGAGGCGGAACATCAAAAGACGAGGTTAAAGGAGGGCGCGCAACGCTTGGCTGTCGAGCTTAAGGGGTGAGTTATGTTTCTCGTCTTCTCAACCTGGGTGTTGATGACAACGACAATGACAATGAAGATGGACAAAGTCCCTAACAAAATTGCGTTTCAAAAAAAAGCTGTCGAACCTCCTTCCGCAAAGCCCAACTCGCGGCGCGCCGCAACCTTGAAACCGCCCAGCGCCTCGAGCGCCAGCTCCTCTTAGCCTCTTACGTTGCCGTCGCCGCCAACCTCGCCGCATCAGACCGCGGATCCGGCGCCTCAACACCCGTATCTACTGCTGCTGCCCCCAGCGGTGGTGCTCAACCAACCTCGACGACGACTCCACCCCCTCTCCCAACCTCCGCCGCCGCCGCCGCCGCCGCTTCCACAGATGCTCCTCCTCTCGACCCCCGCCAAGCCCTCTTCGGCAACCGCCGTCGCAAACAGCACCAAACAAATTTGCCCCCTTCCCACGACTCCGAAGTTGTCTCCGCCTCCTCCACCGTCACCGACGCTTTGCGGCGCACGCACGCCTTGATCGCCTCCGAGGTAGCCAAGTCCGCCTTCGCCTCCCAAACCCTTGCGGAAAGCACCGCTGCCTTGAAGGAACTGCAACGTAGCTACGAGGGGATCGATTCCCTTCTTTCACGCTCGCGCGACTTGGTGAGCACGCTGCTGCAGAGCCAGAAGAGCGATACGTGGTACTTGAGGACCAGCCTGTACATGCTGCTGTGCACGCTGGGGTGGTTGGTGTTTAGACGGTGGCTGTATGGACCGCTTTGGTGGACTTTGTGGTTGCCGTTGAGGATGGTTTGGAAGGGCGGGAAGGTTGCTTATGGTGTTTCCACTCACCATGGTGGGCATGGCGCGGCGGAGACTAGAACGGGAGAGGGCGCGAGGATGGAGGTTTCGGTTGGGAATGAGGGGATGGGAGGGGGGAGGAGTGTGGTGGGGATGGCGGAGGAGGGGGCTGTTCCTACACTTCAGGTTCAAGTTGGTGGTGGTGGTGGTGGTGGTGATGGTGGTGGTGGTGGTGGTGGTGGTGGTGGCGGTGAGAAGGTGAAGAAAAGGGACAATGATAATGATGTGGACTCGGAATCGATGGCTGAAAAGGTTGGGAGGATTATTGAAGAGAATTTGCCGCCTCTGGAGGAAGAGAAGGATGAAACTCACCCGATCGTGGTCGAAGATCCAGAGCTGGAACAAGGCTGGATCGGTCAGGAGAGAATCTTTACTGGGGAGCAAGGAGAGAAGGGGGAAGAGGAGGAGAAGGAGGAGGAGGAAGTGGTACAAAGAAATCCTAAAAAGCGGATGTGGGAAGAACCCGTGGTGAACAGCCCACTTAGGGAGGAACTTTGAGGCTTGATAGTCTGCAGCAACTTAGCCGATAAAGTTTTGGTCGGGAGCTAATCATTACTAAAAAAGCTCGATGGTGAAACTGATGTCCATGTATCTGTCATCTGTGTAGAGTTGAGACCATACATTGGCTAAATGTTTCATGAATTAACCTTATCGTTCCTGAGGGCGCATGGGATCCAAAAGAATCACATTCATTTGTAGTTGTCTATCCGGCAATGTCATACTTGACAAATCTTGGATAGTTTACCTTGGAAAAGGCAGAGACTATTCCTGGTCTACTGCTACGCTTGCCTGCAACAGATTGTTTCTGATCTTTAAAATACTGACTTTTCCTCAATTAAGCGGTAACAAGAATCAATGTACTGGCCGTCGCTGTGTTCACTCTGAGTAAGGGGTGTATACGTGTGCGCTACGCATAATTCTTCTACCCTCTTTCTTTATGTGTAATGATCACCACCTACTTGGGGGGGGGGGGGGGGGCTTAATGCCATTCCCCCGTTCTTCAACTGTTGGCAGTATGCTTTATACTTTCTTCCCTTGAGCCAACAGATCCGAGACCTTGGGTGGGAGTACTAGTTGACTCCTGTCGTTGCGCCGATGAAAGTCCACAAGTGCAATCGCCGTTTTCTCCGGCAAGTCCTCATGAATGAAATGTCCCGCTTCGGGAAACACTTGCAGGGCATATTTACCTGTAGGACACAATCCATAGTTAGTCTAATCACAAAGAACTCTTGAGAAAGTGGCCCCGTGATAGATCACCACCAAAGCCAGAACGAAAACGAGAAACATACCTTGCATCTGCCCAATAGTCAACTCAGTATCCAACCGATCCGTTCCCGCAAGCAACAACATCTTGCCCCCCCTGGCCTCCAAGAACTTCTTGCTCAACCCCACAAACCAATCTTCCCAGAACGGCTGCGTCGCCGCCAAATCCGTCTTCCACCGCCACGGCTTCGCCGTCCCCTCCGTCCCCGCCACCCCTCTTGGCAGTTGTTGCAGCTCCGGCCTCTGCAGCTCCTCCACGGGCGCCAAAAGCCCGGGCACGCTTGTTCTGGCTGACGTCGAGTTCCGGATCGTCCGCGATCGCACGTGCCAGTCGATGCCGTCCTTCAGAGTGGCGAACCCTTGCGGCCGTGTGGAGAGATAGGTTTGCATGCTTTGTAAGGCGTCCATGGCGCAACCTTCGACTACGTCTAGCACGGCGTAGCCGAGGAGAGAAGGGCCGAGACGGTAGGATTTGGCGAGCTCGGTGACGACGGCGCCGCCGAGGGAGTGACCTACAAGGATGATGGGTGGGAGTTCGGGCCAGTGCATGGCGGTACGGGTGAGTTGGATGACGGTGAAGAGGTCGGTGGCAAGGGTGGAGAGGCTGAGGTCTAGCGGCGTTGGTGGTGCTTGTCCTGTGGTCACATCTCCTTCACCTGGAACTGAAGAAGCGGCAGTAACCGTGGTTGAGCCATGGCCGCGTGCGTCGAGGGAGAGGATGCCGGCGTTGGGTAGACGTTTGCGGATCTCGGAGCTGAGGACGGCGAAGGAGAGGCCGGAGGAACCGGCGCCGTGGTGCGTGACGAAGAGCGGACCTTTGCCGACTGGCGAGGTGAGGTAGGCGTGGTAGGTTATTGATGCTGGCTTGTTCTTGTTACTGGTGCGGCTTCCACTGTCGGGTCCAGCTTCCTCCTTGAGAAAGAGTTCTCGTTCAAAGTAAGTTGTCCAGGGTATAGGATCCATGGATCGACTGGCAAATCTACAATAGAGGTGAGTTTAGCCCTGGAATGGATAATCATAAGTGTTAACTGGCAAAAATGAAGCCCGACATACCCCTGTGGTCGCGCAAACAGAGCTCTCCCTGGAGAAGGAATTACAGTTCCTGTAGATGAAACAGAGGACGCTGATGAGGAGTCGTCGTCAAAGGGAAATCCGCCTGGACTGGGCCCCGCCATTTCTTTGTCTTCGTCCGCCTCGTTGAACTCGGGCATCGTAGTTGTGGTCGGTATCTCTGCTGGCGGCTGCCCCAGCGCCTGGCTGCCGAGCCTCGCCTTTGCCCACTGCTTTTGAAGCTCACTCATGGTGTGAGCTGTAGAGGCTTCCGTCATAGGATGTTTGGATAGATTCCCCTCATTCGCACTCTGCTTTCCCCCCTGGTAATACAGCAGTGTGCTGCTAATGGCTGTAACGTAGAATGTATGTCCTTAGTCTATCCTCTCCTCTGCTAGATGGCTGAGACGTGTTGTTCGAATAAGCTCCTGTTCAATTGTCGCCAGTCGATATCGAAACCCGGAAGCAACCAGGTTGGAGGTAGTCAGATGTTCGCCGTAGAAGTCACCCAAATGGACAAGTGACCCGTTGATGAGTGTGAAAGACTAACGAAGGGTGTCGAACATCCGGACCAGTAGAAGAACAAAATATATTTCGGCGAATTATCATTGAACACAGGCTGAAGGTGGCCTTTTGAGGTTGGGGTTTTGAGTTCGGTGATGTTGCTGGAGCGTGGAGCCCCGATGGAGGGTGAGGTCATTAGTGGCTGTCCAGACGCTGTTTGCACTGTCTTGTACCTGCGGGACACTGCGATACAGCAAGAAGTCCTAAGTATAGGAAAGTACTAAATGCATACACACAGTATTGCAGAGACCGTGCAGCAAACAGTGCTCGCAGCACACCCATCACCACACTACACTTGAACATGAGATAGGCACTGCATAGGACAAGCAAACTGTAGTCATATTCATTGGGACGTATGATGGGGACAGGATCTGGAGAAAAAGAGATCTCCAACCCGTTTCTGTGCGCTAACGGAAAGTTGGTTTGAGCGAAGAGGTTTGGTAGCTGTCCTCACGGTTACTAAGCGTCCGCTCCAGATGGTCACAATCTGTTGGTTTCTGCACGAACAATCGTTACTTTATCTATTTCACCGTTTTTACACGTTGACAACAACGGTTTATTTATGCGTCAACAGCCGCCATCAGATAGAAGTAAAGAGGCTGAAAAACCTATGTTGTTTGTACGGTCTGCCGCCGCCGCTCCTTTGTTGCTAAACTGTGCAGTCCCTTTTGGTCTTTCCCATGCCCAACCCGTTCTCACATCTCGCTCCGATGCCTCCTTCACCCATTCACAGCTTGGAATCCGGGTTATCCAGATACCACGTCGTATCCCCCTTCTCCTTTGTCGAGAACCCATTCCCGAGGTAGTAGAACCGGTTTTTCTTCGGCGTCTCGTAGATATAATCCCAGTCTTCTCCCCGGAAGTTCTCCAACATGTGGAAGAAATGTATACGGCTTCCCGGATGCAACGCCGTGACCGGTCCGTCCTCCTGACCATTCTTGAACCACGACCGTCCCTGAGCGCCCCACGTTGTACGGGGCATGAAAGCCGAGATATGCTCGAAATAGTCATCGATCGCATCCTGAGAAGGGCAGATGGTCTTGATGCACTCCGTCTGACATTTCTTGATGATTCGGGTGATGTACTTGGCGATGTGCTCGGTTAGCGTGAAGACACTGCCGTGACCGATGGGGGCGTTAGGTCCTAGAAAGACTGGCACATTACAGGTCAGCATAATCAATTTGATGCTAAAGAGGTGGATGAGTCGGGCCTACCAAAGTAATTGGGCATGTTAGCAATGGCGCAAGACATATAAGACTTGGGAACCTCATCCCTGAAATCGTTTTGCAGATTTCCCTTGCGCCCGACGATGGGAAACCGCGGGCAAAAAGATGTGTTGAAGCCGGTGGCGCAAACAATTGCGTCGACCTTGATCACTTCGCCAGATTCCAGTTGAATACCCTCTGGAACAAAGCGTCTGATTCCTCCTCTTCTAACCTCGACATTCTCCTTGGTGAGCGCCTGGAGATAGTCTTGACCAGGGGTTAATCGCCTCGTTCCTAGCGGAAAGTCGGGAATCAATGCTTCACAAAGCTCCTTGTTCCCTCTAAGCATCAACTTCATGTATTGCTCCGCCTTTTGTTGAGCAAAGGTTTGCAGTGGGCTTCCTGCCAGAACCTATTTCAACGGTTATGTTAGCGACGATCCTGAGTTTGATAGACATCGAAAGCAGGAAAGAAAAAATTACCATCGGGAAACCATTATTGACTTCCTTTTCCACAGCCTTTACGAAACGGCCATAGAACTCGGGGTCGGATTTGAACCTCTCGATCGTCTCCTCCGAGAAATTTTCTTGGGCATCGATCCCGATCTCGCCGAGTATCTCCAGGAGTTCCTTATTCTGGCCCATCATCTTCCACGCCATTATCCGTGGCGGGAGGACCCAAGTGGGCGTTCTAAAGAGATGGTACAGCTTCTCTACCTCTGTCATAACGTTAGCTGAGCATTTTTAGTAAAGTAGCAGAGGAAATGCTCACTCTTCTGCAGTTCCGGCACAACTTGGATTCCCGTCGAACCATTGCCGATGACAGCAACTACTTTTCCAGCGGCGTCAAAGTCCTTTGGCCAGTTGGCGGTATGTATTAAGTCTCCGTCGAAGGCCGTAAGGCCCTCAACATCGGGCCATTTCCAGTTGCTATAGAGAGAACCGTCAGTTATCTGACATTGCAATACATGCCATGAACATTTGGGAGTGTCACTCACTTCAGGATACCTGTTCCATCCAACAGAAAATCGGCATAGTCATTGATGTACTCGCCCGTCGTCAAATCTTGTACCATCAGGTCCCAGCGTGCTTTCTCCTCGTCCCACTGCGCAAATTCCACACGGTGGGAGGTCTTGATCGAGTCCCGCATATGCTCCTCGTCGCATACTTGGCGAAGGTAACCACCAATCTCGTCGGCTGAGGCATGGAAGTTGGACCAGTCATGCTTTGGCTTCCACGCGAACTGGTAGTTGTGACTTGGGATATCACATCGGCAGCCAGGATATCGGTTTTCGAACCACGTCCCACCCACATCCTGGTTCTTTTCGTAGATGACGAAGTCGTAGTCCGTAAGATTTAAGCGAAGGGTACGGACCATGTTCAACCCGCTTGCACCGGCACCGATGCCGACGATCCGGAGATGCTTAGTCGTGCCAAGAGGCTCTTCTCGAATTGTGTAACTCTTTTCGAGGGAGCCATTGTGCGAGAAGGTTGAGGTTGGCAGATCGTGGGTACGGATAGGCAATTCAGGCCCAGATGTGTTGATGACCATTTTGAAGAGTGAGGAAGTGGATGTGCCTGATGTGGTCCAGCAAGATCAAGGGGTCCTGAATAATTAGAGACAAGAAGATGTGAAGTACACAAATGAGGTCGAGAACAAGCTGGGTATTTGTAGGGAGGGGGTGAAGACGTCCACCCTTGGAGAAGTTGGAGATTCAAGGCGTCGATAAATATGCTTTATCTAACGTGGATCGGATGGCAAACTGTAGCGGCCAATAATGGCGACTTGAATGGGAGCCACGAGTGCCGATGCAAAACCTCCAGGTTGGTTGTTGAAGGAGACTGCGACTCGGTTTGAATGGTTTTCCAAAGCACTTTTAAAGTCCACTGACAACCCGCAGGAAGTTAGGATGGCAACAATGGAGGCGCCTGCTGGAAAGCTGACGAAGCCCGTCCTGGCTTTCATTCATATCCGATCCCTTGTCTTTCCGATATTGAATCAGGAGGTAAGAACCAACTCTCCATCTTGTTTGTCCTGCTACGCGGGCAGTTGGCCGGTTTACGAAGCTCCACGAGTGGGCAACATGCTTCAACCAGAACCCATCTGACCAAACATGGTTCGGCCGTCAAGCCGCAAAAGCCATCCCGTCCGGAACATGCCTCCTCATTGAGCCAACATCCCAAGCCGGGGGCCATGGATTAAGCAACGCACAGATGCCATCGGAACCATTGCACATAGAAGGGCCACACAGGGAAGGTTGGAGGGATGGGCAGAGAGTGGCAAATAGAGTTCGAGAGTTGACCGAGACCAAGGCAGTCCAATGGAAGAGCAGTGTGTAAAGTGTGAAAAGCAATGTATCATGTAGGATCCTTCTAGCCAAGTGCTGATGGCGGCGGAGGTGGAGGAGAGCGAGGACTGGAGTAGGAAGGTGCAGTAAGTATGGTTTGGTGTACGGATCATGCGCGGTTATATAAGTCGTATATGGTCCAACCACAGCGGCGGGTTCTCGTCATGTCAAGAATGTCGTCGGGGCGCGGCGAATGGGGATCATCGCCTGAATGGTACCTAGAGGTAGAGTCCCCGAACGTCGAACGTGGGAGTGCGAGGGGTTGAGCCGCCTTGGAAGAAAGCAGTATCTTATCATCTCAATTGTTGCAACGGAAGCGATGTTTTGCCGTGAAGGCCAACGATATCAGGCGAGCAATCCGAGATGAATGGTCAATGATCAAGTCCTTGGTTTTAACGGCGAACCTATCATGTCCGGACAGGTCCACTTCCCCCGGAAAGTGCCTGGGCTGTCCAGTGTGAGTGAGGGTCGGGCCCCTGGAGAATGGTGGGGCAGCCGATCCCAGCTGTCCACGGCCCGATCCAATGTCCCCGGGCGATAAGAGGCCTCTCATACCCAACCCTTGATCGCAACCCTAAAAGACGACGACAAGATAAACATGGATTGTTGGGCAGTGGTAACTTCAACAGGCTCCCTCATATCGAGACTGACGCTCTAGACTTACAGAAAGCCTCGGTTTCGGTAGCGGCTTGGTTGTACTTCACTCTGACGAGAGAAGAAGCAAGTGCAAAATACCGGGGGTTTTGTTGGTACGGTATACGACCAAGTCCACGCAAACATGGCATCTGGGTTTTCTTTCGGTTTTGCGGGAGACGACATCGAGGACGACGGGCAATCAACCTCTCAGGTCAACAGCATAGCCACTCCGATACCGCCAGCGGCGACAAGTGCCAGTGCTTTCCCCGTTCAGGGAAAGCCACTGCTGCCACCAACCCACCATGATATCGATCACATGCTATCGAGGTTGCCCTCCAAGATCGCCTACAGCCTACTAGACGTCGAGCTAGAAGAGGGCAAGGCCATTCAGATCCCGCGTCGAGAGTTGTGGGATGTTCGGGTGCAGCTCATGGCTGAGGACGATGGCTCAAATATCTCCGAGACGGAACCCGGCCTGGGGGAACACGATGTCAAGACGGGTATCTACGAGGGTGGCTTCAAGAGCTGGGAAAGCAGCGTCGACTTGGTCAAGGTGCTCGCCTCTGAAAACGCTCCCACGGTCCTCAATCGCGATCCTTGTGTGCTTATGGAGGTACGCGTCGTCCTCTCCCCTTCTTGGCTCTTTAATCCGGTTCCGCTTTCTTCCCGATTCTTTGTTGTTGCTGACAGATCGCTTTTCAGCTGGGCTGCGGTACTGCCCTGCCGTCCCTCGCGCTCTTTCAGTGGGCGATGAACGAGAGAAAGTCTGGCGAGAAGCAGCCGCTTACGCTCGTACTGGCTGATTATAACCCATCAGTTCTCTATCTGGTCACCCTACCCAACTTTCTCCTCGCTTGGGCGCTCTCTCAGCGAGAGAGCACTTCTGCCCTAGCGGACGCCTTTTCGCTAGAGGACGAAGTCGAACTGCTTCCGGGAGTAGTCGAAGCCTTCAAAGAGTTCCTGATCTCCAATCAAATCACGCTTTCTTTCCTGTCGGGTGGATGGTCTCCCGAGTTTGTCGACCTTCTTTACAACTCTGGTATTCCCTCAAACCCTACAGGAAATGTCCAGACACTGGTCATTGGCGCAGAGACCATCTACTCGCCTTTCGCCCTCGAGAGCTTTGCGGCCACGCTGCTTTTGATCCTGGAGCGAGAGCGCAAGGAGCGTCCAAGTGGCCATGCTTCCTCTATTGTGGGCGCAAAGAAGATGTACTTTGGCGTCGGAGGATCGTTAGACGACTTTGTCTTACGGATGAGAGGTCTCGGTGCTTCGGTTGAACCTCTGCGCGAGGAGGCTGAGGGCGTCCGGCGCGGAGTTGTCCGGTGTTATCTCTCCTGAGGGTCGGTTTAGGATAAAGCCATCTGGTTGAAGATTCCCGTCACACATTATCCCCACACAGTCAAGCGCATCGATGCCTTTTTCTGATAGGGCTCCAACAGTTCTGCATGTCCCAACAATCAACTGACTCCCTCATGCAGCACAACGCTGGGTTTCATCGACTCAAGTTCCACGAGTACGGATGTACGGTCTCCTAGTTATGTTTCGGTCCACCCACGTACCTGTCAAACATGCGGCGACATGGGCAACCCCGTCTGTAAGCGGTGTGACGCTCTCACAGTTACTCGGGCCTCGATTCGTGAAACAAAGCCATGCCCACGAGACTTTATCTGGCTGTTTACGACATCTGTGCGAACAAGTTGGAAGTAAAGCGAATGGCGACCAGATGTGCCGGAATCCCGCATGACTGGGTGTAACGTCGGTCATCATTGGAGCCATCGGAGCCTTGATGACAATCGTAAACGATGTCCAATGGTCTCTTGTCATGCCATTCGTCATTGCTGCACCCAAAAGAGATCGGAGCTCATGAGGCTGACTGTAGTCAAGCTCCGTTAGCTGCTTCGACGACATAGTCGGTCTTGATATCACAATGGAATCGTTTCCCACCAAGTCCCCACCTTTCGCTACAGCCCGTTTACGCCCGTTGACAACAGCGATCTATGACGGAAGAAGATGAGTCGCTTCGATGGCATACGAGAAGTGTATACCACTGGCTGGTTAGGCATGTCATGCTCGCAGTCCAGTCTGTCTATTTCCCTTGATGGAAACCGCCTCCCGATGCCTTTGGACCCAAAGTCTGCGAATGCTATGCGGCGGATGCATCATTTACAAGATGTGGCAGTGCCGCCAAGACTATCAGACACTCGGCCCAACAATTGGAGTTTCTCATCATCAGTGCAGACGCCCATCGAGCTCTGACCGAAGACCAATCTTTGTGGAAACAAAGGGGCTGAACACCCGGGCTGCCGGATATGTGAGTGGCCAATCCATAAGCAATCAAGCTCGAGTGACACAAGAAGCCATCCATGGCTCGCCCAATCATGCACTTGGGCCTATGATGGCGGTTGTTTGCGACCTTATGCACAGTTTTCTCTTTACCAGACATCACGGTAGGGCTATGCGCGCGCCCCTCCTTGATCACCTGGAATGGGATTCCGATGAAGCGCTTAAGTGTTGCCGATTGCCCAGACCTTTTCGTAATAACGTCTCCACCAAGTAAACGTCAGTTCGTCATTTCGAGTTGTCAATCCTGGTTGCATGCCCGGGTTGTAATGTGACTACTTCAGTCGTGTGAACCGAGACACACGCCATCAGTAGCGTTTTGGCCCAAAAATTTCTCCAGCTTTTACGGGTCAGTCCGCTAATGAGGGGTCTCACCTGCAGTTAGGTACCTCTAGGAACAAAGGACGACCGCTGAAGAAAACAATGTCGACGCCCTTCAACATTCCCTTCCATTCCTCTCAGTCCGTCCCGCTATGCCTGGCTCCATAGTGCTATCCTACCTCGATATTTCAGGACAGTGGATGACTGCAGTGGCCCAAGCAGATGGACTGCAGGCCAAGCATTGTCCGAACGAAATGCTGCACAGTCAGAACTCGGAACCGTGCATCTCCAATTCTTGGCCAACCCCGAAAAGTAATCCAACCAATAGAAGCCCCTGATGTCTGTGAAATTAAGACGAGAACCCCACATGTTGGCGCAGGAACGCGATGCTGCATGATCGCAACCAGCATGGACGCGGCTTCATTATTCGATCTCGCAGAGTCATTAATACACCAAAACCCCACGAAGAGTCTTTTACCATGTCGCTTTTAGTTTTTACGACGAACACAAAAAGGGTGTTCCTTGTGCTGACACGAGGTAGGTCGCTGTTTCCATGACAACACAAGGTGGCAGTGCTGATCACTAATGGTTGCACTTTTACACTACAACCGTTGGCGGGGCAAAGGGACCACCTTCGAAATCATCATGGGTTCCGAGCTTTGGGTATTTCCATGCGATGTTGTCTAGCACAAAAATCATGGCATCCAAATCGTAAACGAAGCGCGCCACGCCGAGGTCTGAACTGGAACATGTCTCTGCCCTTGACCTCATCGCATTCCAGGCTCGGGGAAGAGGAGGTGTGATGATGTGCCTGGCGGGAGATCTACGGGTTGATGGGTTTTACTGTGTACACTTACAGTATGGGACCTTTGTGCTCCCAGGACACTGTACTGTGTCATTGCTTGCATGCAATAATATCTTGACAGGTAACTTGAACTCTTCAAGAGTCATCTCCGAGCAAATGTTTTGATCAGAAGACGCCGTGGAGATGGAGGCGAAACCAAAGGCCTTTCCATCGGATTTGGGCAAGAACTAACCTGCAATTCAGCACGCCGTTCATGGAAAGCAACCCTACTTGGACGAGTTGCAAGAGGTGAGAACCGAGAAAGGGTGCCTGGAGCGTCCCATCAAATACCCCTGCTAACCAGGCCTTTTAATTGGTGCGCGCATTTGTGCAGAGTTGCAGCTTCACGACGATTTGGGATTTCCCTTGCGAGCAACTGCCCTGAGGTTGCTTCGAGGGTGCCTGCCACTTTGGAGCTAAAACTGAATTGTGCCATTCTTACCCGTCCACCTTTGACCCGCCGTCCTCCCTGCCCGTTGCTGGGCTTGCCACTTGTACTCTGCCTCGTTCCCTTTTTTTCCAGACTTTTCGAAGCGTCAACCTACACTACACCGTCCCTCTCGACTCCTGACCTGACCCTCTCAAACCAGTACAATCGCTACCTATATCGTCCACCTAATTTGATTCCTGTCTTTTCCACGCTCACTACTGCGCCATTCACAATCGAAAGCTCTTCACCACACTCACAACTACACTCAGAGTATTCTAGTAATCTCCATCGGGTACGTAGGCGAACATCCCCATACCCAACCCCCAGACTAGCGACCCGGTCGCCGATCCACACGATCCATCGTCCACCGCTCCACCGATTTCCGCGCGCCCGCGCCTGCTCCAGGATGTCGATGGTCCTCAGATGAAGAACGAAAAGCGGAAGAGACCCGGAGTGAGATTCCGATGTGATTCGCTTCCACTTGGGAGGCTGGGGGCCGCTGTCACAAGTTTATATCATGAGCACCCCGACTGACCGCGTCTTTTTCTTTCACTTTAGTTGCTCGTCATTTCTCTTCTGTCAACAGTCTCGTACTACTCGATACGGCCGTAACCTTTCGTCAACGTCGCCAAAATGAAGTTCTCTCTCGCTGCCGTTAGCGCCTTCGTGGCTTACGCTCTCGCTAAGCCCGCCATCACCAACACTGACTTCAACATCCAAGAGGGCGTCGATTATACCCTTAAGTGGAAGGATGCCACTGCTCCCATCACCATCACCTTGATGACTGGCCCTAATGCGGATCATATGACTCCCTTCAAGACTATTGCTTGTAAGTTTTGAACCTGATAGCATCTCTCGAAGGAGCCGCAAGTTGCTGACAAATTAAAAGCCGGCGTCACCGGTGACTCGTACACCTGGACTCCTGAGGATGTTCCTTCCGGCACTTATGCCTTCAAGATCGCCGATGGTGACTCCAAGGCGGACGAGAACTACAGTGTCCGCTTTCCCTATGTTGGCAGTGCCGCGGCCACTACCGGCGCTTCGAGCACCCTGAGCACTGTCACCAAGACCAGCACCTCGACCATGGTCTCCTCCACTGTTGAGTCGAGCACCATTGTATCAAGCTCCGCTGCCTCCAGCACTGATGCTAGCAGCACCGTCACCTCTGTCGGTAAGTTGCATGTCGTGACACGATCAACTTGATCATAAATTTTACAACATGTACTCATACTAACATTTATTATCAGCTTCTTCCGCTGCCACCACCACCACCACCACCACCAGCAGCACCCATGCCGCTAGTTCTACCGCTTCTGCCCCTACCAACAGCCCCCCCAACACCAACAATGCTGAGCGTTTCGCTTCTCCTCTAGCGCTCATCCTCGGAACCGTCGCCGCCCTCGTCTTCTTTAACTAGGAAGCCTACAATTATGTAAACGAAGGGAACCACAACACTTTTTGATGTGGTTCTCGTACATAATTTCTTCTTTCTTGTCGGAGCAACCTGTTTATAACTGAGCTTCAACGCCTCAGCTGCTCCAAACGACTGAATACCTTCCAAAGTTCGCTTTTGGAAATTTGGAGATAATCATATTCTTGGAGTTGGCTTGGTAGTTTACTGACGGAAAATCTGGGCGCTTTGTGATGGCTTAATGAAAGGATGGATATGAGCGGGTGGAGAGCTATTGCGGCAAAAGTGTGGCTATGGACTGTAATACCCCGATGATGGATGATGAAGCTGCTTAATGCATAATTTCTTTTACTAGGCCTATCATTGATGAGTCTTACCACCTCTTGTGGATGAATCCCACGGGTTGGGCTCTGGGCGACCAACCCACGGCGTAAGCAATTGAAGTCGCCAGTTTGTTCAAACATAACCATTAATATCCCTTTACGTACCTGCCTGGTGTTATTGTTGTTCTTGTAACCGCACCATTTGGTGCCCGGTCAAATTCACATTCCCCAGCTTCAACTTTCCATACATATTTCAATCACAACGACCCACATTACCCCAGATTTCTCCAGGGGATTCACCAGATCACTTGGGAGTTGTGGTGCGGTTGGGTGGAACACCCAAGATGCAGGGAGATGATGCAGGGACCTGTCCCCACAAGATCAAATGCCGGCATGAAAGACGTCACAGAGACGGGGTTCTGGGAGTTTGTTTGGATATTTGATAGGATCAAGGGCCCCAAATGGCAGCCAGGCAGAAGTGGGCATGATACAATGGAAACTCTCAACGGCCAACGGCTACCTGCATGCTGCGTGCGTAACGCAGGGGATAGTGCCAAGGACTGTGTTGCCGTGAGCCATGAGCCATGAGGCGTGGTCCATGTTGTCGGCCCTATCGCTTCTTACCTTGCTATCTTCTTGCTTCCCAATCACGTCGGAGAAAGTATAGAGGGTAGAAAGAAAGGGAAGGGAAGGGAAGGCGTACGTACGCAAACATTGGTTAGTTCATTCCTCGGTGTCGTGCAGCGAGACCTGTGACTTTCTGCCACTGCAGTGATCCTGTGGGCTCCCTTCTTACATGCCCCGGCGCCACCATTATGCCGTCGGGGGCCCGTGAGCTGAGTGTTACCTATGCTGCTTTGACCATTGGTTGTTGGGTCTTCCTTTTTCTTCTTCTTCTGCCGATGTCAGATCGGGTCGAGATGGGTCTCTAGAACACAGGATTAACGATGACTTCGGTACAGGACCCGGGTGTGGTGATGATTTGTTTGCGGTTTTTCATAGGAAGGGAGGAAGGGAAGGGAAGGCTGAAACCACAGGGAAGCGGGTTGAAGAACACCGTGACAACATAGGCCTGGGGCGGTCGGGAGATGTATCAGAGATATCTCCATTTCAACCTTGCGGGGCTGACATGGGATAGAACGGGAGCGGTCTTTCAGGGGAGAGTTCAATCAGGTTTGCGAGTTTTAAGGGTTAGGATTATGATGAGGCGGGGTGATGAGGCACTTCATAACGATGGTTAAGGGTGAGCAGCGTCGCCGACGAGGCAAGATTCACAATATTGTGTCAACATATATGATTTCTTTTTTTATATCTCGACATCCGACAACATCTGGATGCTTTCATCAATCCAGTGCCATACTTTTGCGCTTCTTTGTGTTGATACCAGTTTTGTCTATGAGACAATAGCCGTCGATGGAAGAGACATTTGAACGCCGCTGATAATGCTCCATAAAGATATGTTTTGCGTTGTTGAGGATATGATATGCAAGAAAAACGTGTGATATGTAATATGAAGATCCCTAAATTGGTCGTTGCGATTTCAGAATACAATGCGCTCTCCATCCCGGATGCTGCCAATAAAAAAGATATTTGTTTATCCCCTTTCTATGTCGCTTTGCGCAAAGGATTTCTGATGTTGTCCTGTATTCCCTAAACATCCATCCATTCTAGAGGCGTGGCTTCGGCGTCGCCATGTCCGCCGGTTCCTCGGAAACAAGTACGACGACCACACAAATATCGTCCTCCTTGCCGCCGTGCCACGCGTCCTGGGGGTAGTACTTCTTGACCTCCTTGGCGAACGGGCCGTCCAACTTCGCGTTCATGCTCGCCGATTTGGCGGCGCTGACAATATGCGTGGCAATGAAGCTCTGCAGCGTGAAAATGGGCTTGTCGTCGCTGTCGAGCTTGGTGAAGGGAGTCAGGTCCTCGGCGACTTGGACCCCAGCGTCGGTGCCCTTCCAAGCGCCGAGCTTCTGCATTGTGCTGCTGACCAGACGGAGAATGTCCTGGTTGAACAGGTTGTCCCAAAGACCATCACTTCCAAAGACGACAACATCTCCATGCTTCAGCTTGTGGCGGGTCACATCGGCGTCGCGGGGCTGATCGATAAGCAGTCCCCCGCCAAAGGTCGCAGCGCGGAGCAACATACTAGGCGGAACCACGCTGAGTTGAAAGGGGGTGTTAAATGCGTGTGTCTGGGGTTCACTGGCGGTGTGCACCCCGTTGAGCCGGAGTATTACGAAGCCGCTGTCGCCAAGGTTCGCAACCTCCATCGTGCCGCTCTCATCCAACATGCCAACCACAGCCGTGCTGCCACCAGCCTTGATAGTCGGGTCATGGCAAACAGCCTCGTATCCCTTTTGCATCAGCGAGCGTGCCGTTAACGGAGCGTTATCACTGATGTTCCCTTCACCACCAGCAGGCGCCGCTGGTCCGTTAGCCGCCGCTGATGCAATCTTGGTGGGCTGCCTGTCGTTTTCGTATGCAGCAGCCGCCATATAGTCGCAGAAGGCATGCGAAAAGTCCGCAGGGTCGACACCGCTGTCCATCCAGCCGCCCACACCATCGGCTACGCCCAGCGCAACCTCGCCGGGCCTGTTCCCTACGCGGCTAACGAAGAAGGCATCCTGGCCGGACTCTGGGCGCGCCGACTTTGCCTTCTTGCCGGGCTTCGACACTCGGTGGTAGGGGTTGAAGTGGAAGACGTGGGTGGACGGGTTGAAGGGGAGGCCCTTGCCGACGTACGAGGCGGCGATGTTGTAGACGAACTTGGTACCGGATCCGGAGGCAGGCTGCTCGGCGGCCGTCGAGTATGGAGCTTGTGTCATGAGCTGGTGGACAATCCGTCGTCCCACTCTCGGAGGTAATGTGCTCAGATATCGCATGCCGTCGACGGCGGGTCGGTTATAGTTAGTGATATGGCTGAAGGGGTACGACGCGCTGCTGGAGGTAGGGCTGATGATCAGGGTCGAGGACCTCGCCAGCCGCAGGCGGGCTGTATGACATGGGGCCGACAGCATGCGGAGAGCGCTAAGGGACGCCATTGCTTGGTCGGACGGTCAATTGCCCAGGCTGCGGAGGGGGTTGGGTGTGGTGGAAACTCTTTCAATCGGCCAGGGGGAACAGGCGATGGAAAGACGTGATTGGTATGCCCCTGGTGGTTGTCAATGAAGGAGATCGTGGATCAATAGTAGATAACGCTGTAGGCTTGGTTCTTTGCGAAGCCCCCGTGGGCCCGCTGTGTCGAGAGAGAGGTTAGAGAAAGGAGAGGTGTCTGTAAATCATGATAGTGTCTGCGGGCAATCAACACACAACAGGAATCGCCGGCAAAAGCAAGCGGGAAGACTGCAGTGACGACGGGAACGCACCGTCAATCCGATGTGTGAAGTGGACCTGGCCAGACATGGCGGATAGCGATGTGGTGCAGGGAGAGGGTTGGGGTTAACAGTGCAGGAAACTGGAGGTATCAGCGCGCTAGCGGCTATAAGCCTATAGCAACTTCTTACCAAGCTGGACGTGCCGTGACTCCCGCGCAATCACGACACCGCGCTGTAGAAGGAAGTTGGGACATTCTCCATTCGAATGGGTGAAACGCTCTGACACATGTGAACAGGTAGTAGCAACAAATCCAGGGATCCGGATGTTTGGCGTATGTATTGTACTTGTAATGGTTAGTACCAAGCTCCATACAGATATGACTTTCATCCACTCTGTAATGTTCACAAATAGCGTGGCAGACGAGCCAGTGGTTCTGGAAAATCAGATAGAATGAGCGACACTCAGGGATGGGATATGCTGTTCACAGCTATACACTGTCCGGATAGCATGGCTAGTGGGCATTCCCCACGGTCGGAAGTCGGGACGCTGAAGAATAAGTGGGCGCTGATTGGCTGATGTCTACCGAGGTGTTCCGGGAAACACAAGGCGGTTGAAAGAAAGTCATGACGGCCCGGGGGGTCCAGCCAAACCCGCCCGGATGCGCCACTCACAGTAGAAGGCATCTCCGTCCACCTCACTGCTACATCTCTCACTCGCTCCGCCTGTGAACCCGGTTCCGGTTATTTTAAACGTAGTCTGGCATTCACCTCATCCGCCAAGCGGCTTCCCTTGCTTGCTTTTCCGCATCCTCGTCTCGTCTCCGTCTCGTCTCTCAGTATCGCACATCGCCATCAAAATGGCCGCTCTCCGCTCTTCGTCCGCCCGTGTCTTCGCCGCTGCCTCCCGGCCGGCCTTCCGCCCCGTCCTCGCCGCCCGCGGCATGGCCAACCTTGCCGACGGTGCTACCCAGAGCCAGCAGGCCTCTTCGGAGCAGAGCCCCAAGCTCAAGACCTTCCAGATCTATCGCTGGAACCCCGACACCCCGACCGAGAAGCCGCGCATGCAGAGCTACACCCTCGACCTCAACAAGACCGGTCCCATGGTGCTCGACGCCCTTGTCCGCATCAAGAATGAGCTCGACCCTACCCTTACCTTCCGCCGCTCGTGCCGTGAGGGTATCTGCGGTTCCTGCGCCATGAACATCAACGGCACCAACACCCTCGCCTGCTTGTGTATGTCCATGTCGCAGCATCCACAAAGATATATGTCTCTCGGGGCGGACGGAATGCTTACTTTTCCAAACCACAGGCCGCATTCCCGCCGACAACAGCGCTGAGATGAAGATCTACCCCCTTCCTCACACCTACGTCGTCAAGGATCTCGTCCCCGATCTTACCCTCTTCTACAAGCAGTACAAGTCCATCAAGCCCTACCTCCAGAGGGACACTCCCTCCCCTGATGTAAGTGGATACGCGTTCATAGAAAGCTGCGCGCACAGATCGATGCTAACCTACGTCATCACGTGTAGGGCAAGGAGTATCGCCAGTCCAAGGCCGACCGCAAGAAGCTTGATGGCCTCTACGAGTGCATTCTTTGCGCCTGCTGCTCTACCTCGTGCCCCTCCTACTGGTGGAACTCCGAGGAGTACCTCGGCCCCGCTATCCTCCTCCAGTCTTACCGCTGGCTCGCCGATTCCCGTGACGAGCGCACCGCCGAGCGCAAGGACGCCCTCAACAACTCCATGAGCTTGTACCGCTGCCACACCATTCTCAACTGCACCCGCACCTGCCCCAAGGGTCTCAACCCCGGTCTCGCCATTGCCAACATCAAGAAGGAGCTTGCCTTCTAATTGCGTCAACTACGACAATGCGATTTACTCTGGGCGGATCAGAAAAGCGAATACGTCGAGGAGAGAGCACCGCGCGGATGTGGCGGGAAACTTGCTCTTGACTAGCGAGAATGGTGGCGGGTGGCTCGGGAAGATCCGGGCACGGTACATGTAACGAACCTGTACCCTGTCTTGTGCATGGCTGGAGTTTACTATTGTCACAGTAACAGCAATACGAAATTGGTTTTTTTTTTGTCAAATACACCTTTTTCTATATCCTTTGGGGGCCCTATCCGATAGCCAGAGCAATGCGGCATTGGAAGCACTGGCTAGAGGCTTTATTTTGGATGAGGTATATGTTGAATTAATCAGGCGTCAAAATAGCGAACACACAACTGCATTTGCAACCAAAAGCTTCAGACAACCCGTTTTGGTGTTTCTCTATCTCTTTTAGATTCACACCTGCGCTAACACTTGACAAAAATTTCGGGTATTAGGGATAGATGGATGAGAACGGCAAGCACTGAATAACGCATTGGATCTTTATCTCCATCACCGCGGTAACCTCTCGCAGCAATTACCGGCACATCCGGCCTCACTTCCAACTATCTTCAGTATCATCACCGCTTCGGGTTCCCGTACGAGGTTCATTACTCCGCCGTATCCGCAATGGTGAAGATGGGTTCATACACAAGATCAACCGGCACAAAGTCCTGAGTGGTGGTAGCCTGGGCTGCTCGTTTCATCTCATCGTCAGCAACTACACACCTCTCACAAAATCAACACATTTCGAAATATGACTTACGATACTTCCACCTAACAACCCACCCACCCCTTTCCGCCTTCGAACTCTTAAACGCCACCCACCCGCCCGGCCCCGCATAAGTCACAGTGTTGGCCGGCCTACCCTCGATCGGCGCGCCTTGGTTAAGCGTAAAGCTCGTCCACTCGCAGTCGAGGCCATTGCTGTCACCACAGATGACCGCCGGATCCTCCACGCTTGTCAGGTCCATCAATCCCGTGCGGGCATTGCCCACCAAAGCGATCGCTTTGGTCTTTGAGGTGTTAGGCGAGCCGGGGGAAGGAATGCCGGCCCAGTTGTGCAGCTCGACGAGCCCGGTGTCTTTGTTGGGTACGGCGTAGAACTTGATGGGATTGTTGTCTGTGTCGGGGAAGACCCCGATGACGGAGCCGGAGGCGCTGAGATAGTGGGCGTCTAGGTCTGGGCCGCCGCTGGAAGGGGTGGAGGGTGGAGTGTTAGTTGAGGTAAAAATAAGGTTGGGGTCAAGAGATACTTCCAAGGGGGAGCGAGGTATGAGGTGCGAGGTGTGAGGTGCGAGGTGTGAATTGTGGAATTTGACGTACCCGGAAATACGAAGGGTGTAAACAGGAGAGGGAGCTGAGGGCTCCACGTATACTGGAGTCGCGAGGGTGATAGAGCTGAGGAGGTTAAAGACGAGTGTCTGCCACTTCATTGTGATGGTTCAGTGTTGGTTAAGAGTTCTAATAGACTGAGTGGTTGAATTGAGGAGGATGTGGTCAAGAATGAATACTGATGAGGGCGATGTCTATGAA
This sequence comes from Neurospora tetrasperma FGSC 2508, assembly GCF_000213175.1. Classification (NCBI taxonomy): domain Eukaryota; kingdom Fungi; phylum Ascomycota; class Sordariomycetes; order Sordariales; family Sordariaceae; genus Neurospora; species Neurospora tetrasperma. Next base: position 3,419,270 of record NW_009799179.1, read on the forward strand.
CGAGATGTGAAGAGAGTTCGAAGGGGGGGTTTTGAGGTTATATGCAACTGAGTGCCGCGAGTCTTCAGTAGGTATAATGATGTATTTGTCCTTGTTGCTCTTGCTTTTGCGGCTCATAACTTCACGACTTCACTCCGTCACTTCTCCATCTTGGGCACATCATCACACTCTGGATATATTTTGACTCAAAATTGCCGACATGTATAGCTTCATCTCTTCCATGTAGATTTTTTCCATCTTCCGACGTGATGTGTTGCGGTCAAGTCACCTTGGCCTCGGCGATATTGCCCAAATGGCATCAGTTTAACGATTCAACATTCGGGGCGATATCGCTTTGATTCTGCCGTTACCATTTTCCCTGCCATCCAGATGCAAGTAACACCAAAGGGGCAATGAAGAATTCGGAGGCATTATTGTACGAGATATCTCTTTGGGAGTATTCTCACGACGATCCGTCAGTACACTCATTGCCCAGCTTCTTGGGCCCCGTATAAGGTAAGCCATGTCCATACGAGCCGATTAAATGCGACTCAGGTCCCGATGTCTAAACATCTGCCATTGACGGTTCTAGGTTTGCACATAGTTATGCCGTTCCTCGTTGTCCGCAGCAATTCCACCTGATATTTACCGATGTAGGGTTCCGAGAGGAAGTACCTAATACGCATTAGGTTTGTCTCTTGTTAGAAGTTAAATTATCTGCAACCAAACGTCACAACACGAGTTGTGACATGATTTCCCCGTGGGGTGACCAGAAGGGACAAGTGGCTTCCATCGGTTCTGGAATAATCACGACTATATCAACACCACCGCATTCGACTTAAACCCGGTTATGATTATATGATCGGCAGAAGGCCAAGAACACTCTATAAGCCCATCATTGTTGTGTATATAGCATGAGTTCGACAGTTTTTCATGGATTAATCTCCCAAACTTTCCACAAAAAAAAAAAAAAAAAAAAAAAAGTTAAGATAAAATGTTGGTAGGATAAAGGTTCGATGCTTACCATTCGCTCTTAACTTTTTGGGTATAAATCTTCACCATACAGCGCCTTTTTATCATTTACAATTGTGCCACTTGTTGATACGGAAAGTTCCAGTGTAGTCGAGTGTTATTGTCAAGGATCGTCTGTGTCCGTCCTAAGATCGAGAATATTTTATGCCATCAAGTTTGCAACCCCGAAGTCGGCATAGATCCTCACTTATTTCACATTGATTACATGATCCTGCTTGCTTGGTTTTGTGTAACCATATCTACCAAGTCAGCCATACGGAGACACTCTCCCTCTTTCCCAGTTCAGGAAATGTTCATGGATTTAGACACTGGCCGATTTCGTACCTCATTCTTACTGAACCATTTACTGTACCATCTTGGCTGCCGTCATGGTATATAGCCAAAACATTGCGGATGTTGTGTGACTCGTGGGTCATTGAGCGCCGGATAAATCAGCGCAATCTGGATCACCAATATTCAAATCCTGGCTGCACCGTTGTCGATAGAAATAGAACATTCTAAACAGTGCCTCTTCACTAGATCCTTGAAGCTTGGGTTTAGTTCGCAGACCAAAACTCAAAGTAGGCATCAGGTAGATAATGTGGCGCGCCGGTGAGTAGCAGTATTCCAGAGGAAAATCCGTACTTCGCATTGTCTCCTCCTCGGTAAGCGATAAACATGCGCTTGAACTTTCTACTCGTCAGGGCTCAAACGCCTCTGACTCTTGGGGGCTCTTGGTTTTAGACCTGACGAGTACTCGGCCAGAAGTGAACCGAGAACGTGTCCGGGGTTTGGAAGCAACCAGTCGCCGAGAAGGATAAAATATGACAGTCTGATGCAACTTCTCATTGTTGAGAGTAACACGGTGAGATTTCACACACCTCCTCATGTTCCTCTTCCTCACCTAAAATCCGTGTTTGCCGCACCAAACATGCAACTGTCTATAATTTCCCTATCACTCCTTCTCTCACGAGGAAGACTCAGCAGCGCGGCCCCCATAGCAGAGGAATGCCACTCACCACACATGTTGTGTTTCGACGCTGTCAACCCCTATGGCGTGATGTATTCAGGGTGAGTCTTCTGCTTCACCTACAGACTCTTGTCCCTTCATCTTTTCGAACTAACACACCACTCAACCACCTTAGCAGCTGCCACGACCAATGTAACCCCGAAACTCGCCCCCGAGCCCCAACCTGCCCTCCTGCTCCTCCTCCTTCAAAGCCGCCCATCTCATACTCCCACTAAACCTCAATTCAAAGACTGTAACAGTGGCCACCATCGCAACCATCACCTACAGCGACACGCCTCCGCCCGTCATACCAACTATCACCCAGATCGTCGCCATCACCAAAGGTACCAACTTCGGGACGAAGGATAACTGCTCGACGAGGACCGTGTGCCTGGACTACGTGGATAGCTGTGGACAGACGGCGTATGACGGGGGTGTGCCGGATTGTAAGCCCGTGGCCTACAATTTCGGCTCCCGTTTGTCCTCCGAGGCCTACTACTGCCACAGAAATCATGCTAGAGGGGTAAAGACGGTTGAGGCGGTTGAGGCGCTTGAGGCGGCTGTTGCGACGGTTTGGCAAGAGTCAAGAAGAGAGGGCAAGGGTGGGGAGCGAATCTGCAAAAAGCGGCGTGAGGTGGAACTGGTATGTGATGGGATTAAGTGTTCTTCACTACCGTGAATGATTCAAACTCAACCAAAGGGTGAAGGAGCCGTGTTGGATAAACTACCAAGTCGCAAGAATACCGTAGAATCTCGCCAAATTGGCAAAACCCTTCCAAAGCAAAGGCTCGGACTTGAGCGCTACAGTTCTGCCAGCACTATGTGGCATATAGAGGGGTTTCATTGGGGATTAGCCTTTTGCCAGTTTGGCGAGTTTCTACGGTACCGACGCTTCCCAACGGGGTTTCGAAGGATTCTGCATGCAACGACGCATGGCTTACAGTTGACATGGTGCAAGTGTCGGAAGCAGGATGTTGTTGAAGATAATGATGATGGTCGGGTTGAATGCCGGGAAGCTTCAACAAAGCTCGGACCCGTCGGTCTGTACAGTTTGTCAGTGGTTGCCATCTGGCCCTGCGGCATGAGGCAGGCAGCCCGGTAAGCAATGCCGCTGGGGGGGAGCGTCTCGGGTAGGAGCACAACGACTGAGCACCACTTGTTCACTTTTTTACGCCATCCCTACAGCTGAGGTGTCACGACAACCTTCGATCGAGCTCTGTACGACCGCCTTTCGTCTCGTCGTTTTCTTGTCAAACGTATCGTATCGTATCGTTCTTTTGCTGCATTGCTGTTTGTGGCAATCAAGGATCATCTAACTCACCTCTTGTTGGTCTCGAGACATTTCGAAGGACCTAGACAAGACAACGCAGTATCGGCTACGCAACTTGACCCTCTCTTTTCATCACCTTTTCATCGAGTTGCTGAGAGAGGGGCAGATCGGACCTTTTGGATATCATTCCGGCATGCACCTCGTTGCGTGGTTCTGACAACGAGTTCCGGTTGGGTTGCATCGACGACAGGCCACCCACTCACAAACGCAGACTCAAAAGACAGAAAAACCAAGCGACATGGCATCGATCCCGTTCGGAAACATAGAAAACCGCCTTGTCGCTTTATTTGCCTCCACAGTCTGTCCATCCACCAATCCATAGCCCTGGCCCTGCGGATCTCACAGGGCGCATTCCCGGAAGATGAGGTGTAGATGTCTCTGGGTTGTGAAGCAGCAGGTTTCAATGGCTCACGCCGCACTGCAAGTTGTTGGGTTGTCGTTGCCCCCTGTGTCGAGACCCCAGCCTCTGCCATGGAGATTCGATATGTATTCGATGGACCCCAACATCACGTTCTTATCGTGGCTCCTACCCCATCTGTCTATGTATAGGTACCCCCAAGGTATCAATGGCATCACCACCTCTCACCCATGGTTCACATCGTCCATATGACAGCTATCGCTGCCGGGTTGCCCTGACAAGGTCATGTCAGGCTCCCGGGCCGCATTACAATCGAACTGGAGCGTGCCTACGTCCGTACACTCAGTAGAACGGTACAAATGTATTCGTGTCAAATATCACATCGTTATGCCGGTGTATCTTCAGCCCTGACACTTGCCAATTCTGTTTGCTAGTCTGGCCGTGTGGGGGGTCTTCATCCAGTAAAGGCAGGGTCTCTTGACTGGGGCATGACCCTCTCCTTGCCTTCCCTTTGACAAAACGGGAAACACGTTCGGTACTTTACCGGGACGGCGCTGTGTCAGCTACCTATGCTGTTTGACCGAGCGTGGCTTCTGTGTCGGTGTCTAACAAAGTTTGGCCGGGAGTTTCCTGTCGGCGGCCGGACACTCGCTGGTCCAGACTCGGCCAGGGACTCTAACTCTTTGGTGTACATCACAGCGTTGTGCTGTGGTGGACTCGGGGATACCTATGTTAGTACGACCTTACGAAAGCATTACCCGACCTAACCTGACCATATACCCCCCCGTCACCCGGTAATCCGGACCCCGTGTCCATCGTGGGATCCAGCTGGGGATCTAGCTTGGTATCCATCCGCCGGATATTGATAGTGCCACGCACCGCATCTCCATACGCCGCGCTATCGCTAATCTAACGGGGCTAACCAGCGAACTGGACTTGGGGCCAATCTCCAGTTCCAGATCCCAGACAGCATCCAGACACCAGACCGGCTCTTGCGCCTTTGCACATCTCAAACGACCAGTTTCTTGAAATCCGTCCTCAACCCTTCCTCGACCGAGACAACGTCCACTCGACTCCAACTGGACCCCGATCGCGACCGCTTCCCGTATCCCCCTTCACCCCCAACTGACGACCTGCGGAATGGCGCATCCGCTCCTCCTCCAGCGATGACCTCCCGGCCCCCTTTGGGCGTCCAGCAGCGACAGCCCCAGCAGAGAAAGTTGAGCGGCCCGGTCCTGTCGCAACAGCGCTCTCTGTCGCAATCCCAGGCGCAGGCGCAGGCGCAGCAGCAACAACAGCAACACCTTCACACACAACAACAACAACAGCAGCAGCAGCAGCAGCAGTATGATGCCTCGAGCTATCTACCACCGCCGCCGGCGGCTCCCACTCGTAATAACAACCATAACAACTTCACCAACCAAAATAACACCCTCAACAACGCCTTCCCGCCCGAACTCGCCCAGCAAGACCCCACGAGCATAGTTTCTCCCGCAGACCCGTCGGGTTCGTCACCCGCACTTTCCGTGGGTGTTGGTCGCTATGGGACCCAGCGCCGAGGTGGTTCGCGCCTTAGGCTCGAGCTATCGCACAACGATCCTTCCGACACCTTCTCGTCTCCCACCGTGATCGAATCTCCCGGCCTCGTCGAACCGCATACACAGTATGGCTCCTTGACGCAACTCATGATGCCTCTAGCCGATGGGCCGGACTTGGGCGACATGAGTCCCCATCATCGAGTCTCCATTCCGCCCCAACACCTAGATGCCGACGTTCCGATCCCCTTTCCCCAACGCCGACCGAAAGCAGTGCCCGATCACTCGCGTCGAGAACAACCGCCACCGCCGCCGAACCCGGCTCGGAAAGACACGCGTCCGAAACCGTATACCATCGAGTTACCTGCCGCCGCGCCGCGCTATCGTATCCGTGCGAGGAGTGATGGACAAGGGGGCCAGGGGAGGTCAAGTGCGCTTGCAACGGCATCATCGTCCTCCACGACAGGCAGCTCTGCCACCGCAAATTATGGATGTGCCGACTTCTTCCCATGGTCAGGCACGGCCGGCAACCACCCTGAAGATCAGTTTAACGACACGGCCATACGGGTGGGATACAGCGAAAAACAGTTTGTTACCCCAGAGACACAATCCGCAAAGACGGTTTTGTTTCACGGCTTAAAGCAGCGGAGTGGACTGAACGCGTTATCCATCTTCTTTGCGGGCGTGCTATGGCACAGGAGAAATGCGGGTCAAGTAACTGCGCCATCGACCTTCAAGCCGCCCCCAAGAGTCACGCTCACTGACACCAAAAAAGAAGTCTGGCTCAAAGACCTGGCCAACTCTGCCATTCCTCTCCGGAAACTCAGTCGATCAATCCCCCACGGCGTGCGTAACAAGGTCTTGCTGGATCAATGTTTGAACAAGAACGTTCCGATAGACCGTGCCGTCTGGCTGGCCAAGTGTGTGGGCACCAACGAGCTACGCACCTTTAGGAGGCTTGGTAAGGGAAACAACGCTTCAGTTTTGGAAGGCGAGCGCAAGTGGCTCAAGGACTGGACCCTCGTCATCGAGAATTTCATTGAGCGTGTCTTTTTCTCGTTCGGCGAGCAAAACTGGAAAGCCAAGGTCAACTACGCGTAAGTGTACCCGTGCCCTCCTGTGAGCGAGACTGGCCAGCTAACAGCACGTAGCATCCAGCTAGCGGCGCACCTATATGCTGAGGGCCTCATGGACCGTGAGCATTATCTTGATTGGACGGTTTCCAGCTTGGAATCGAGCCACCACTCTCAACTGCCCATGTGGATTATTATCGCACAAATATACTGGAAAGACTTGCTTCGTCTAAGGAAGTATGGCCGAAGACTTGCTACTGCTCTCATTAGTCATTACCATGTGGTACGTAGCCAGAAGGCTTCCAGTTCAAGCCGGTCACCGTTTCTGACGCTTTTCTAGATACATGCACACGAAGACAGAGATATTTATGTTCCTCTGCTTTCCAAGCTATCGCGCCTTTTAGGAACGCTGATGGTGGCTACACCCGAAAACTTCGTATCTCCTTCTGTGTGGGTCAAGTACCGAGACGCTCTCAAAACATGTCTGCCTCAAGGGGACGAAGCACGCCATAGATCTTTTGCCGGTATCAACTATCGGAACGAACAACTAGTCGCCTCCGCCAACAGGTCTCAACCGGCTGCCCGAATTATCCTTGTGAGGAACTTGGACCAGGTCATCTTGGAGAAGCCGATGCCTGATGAGTTTCCGGCGCAGTGCTGGACTGTCTCCAAGGATAAGGCTGCCCTAGTCAGGGCTCTCCTCGAGTGGTGTACGACACCATACAGGCCGGGACTCGCAAAAGTTTATGTTGCCCATCGGATATTGATGCACTGGAGTACGCTGCGGTTGGACGTCACTTCAGCTGTGCTGGGCTTCATGGAAGGAGAGGCCCTTGAAGAGATGGAGTGCAAGGACGCGCTCTATCACCTCGTATCCGAGCTAGTTCGCTCGGGGATTTTTCTGGTATCGCAGTACATTCAATGGCTGATCACGCGTGGTGGGCTGACTGATCCGCAACTGGTCATGCCGGACGGTCCCCCGTTTTCTCGGCTGCTTGCAGAGCTTCCATCGCATATTCTGGGCAGCTCACAGAAACGATCTAGAGATGCGTTGCTTCGCCGGGCAGGCTTTCGCATCGCAGACGACGCACAAGATGCAGATATGGCCATCAGACACCTCCGGCATGCACTAGGTCTGCCTGCAGGAGTTACTGATGCCATGTCAATGGGCAGGCCCTTTCCGATTAAGAAAATAGCCCGGCGCATCGAAGACGCCAGCCGAGCGCGCAAGGCAGAGATCGCTTCCTGGCTAAGGAATACAGTCTTTGGAGGAGAACTTGAACACAGTTCTCTCAACGCATTTGGTCAACATGACCTCTCTACCAGACTTTTCAACTCGATAAGGACAGTATTCGAGGCCGCCCAGGAATTTTCAGTATTTGCTGATGTCCTCCGAATGCTGACAAAATGCTCCAATCCTGAAGTACTCGCCTCAATCGCGGATACGATCACTCGGTATACCTTTGTTTTTGCTGCTCTCAGCTGTCTCAAAAATCTGTTTAGCATTCTTCATAGCAGGCTCAGAGAGGTGCAAGAGCAGGGGATAGGAGCGCGGCCGTTACTTGCGTCGCTCGCTTACCTGGCATCCCGGGTCCCTGGGATGGACGAAGTCGCTACGCAGTTGAAGTCCGACTTGGCCGTGAGCGACCGGCACAACCCTGTAGACGCCTGTTCACCTGTTAGTGACAATATGGTTTCTCGTCTTTCAGACCACGATGGCGATCTCCATGAAGAGGTTGAGAAGCTTCTGGCTAACGGTACTAGTCTTGATCGCAACACGATGGATCGGCTTTTCAGTGCGGTGATTCAGCGACTACAGGCATACTGGGCCAAGGGGGATGAACAGCAGAGGGTTTACGGTATTCTCCTGAAGCGTCTGCGAATGTTCAATCCACAACATTTCGACGAGCTCATGACAAGATGGCTTCTTCACGTACGGGGTCTTGACACGCGGGCAACGATCCTGCACCTATACCCTCTTTTGGTTTCTATAGGTTGTTTGGAAATGCCTGCAATTCTGGCAACAGCTTCGGAATCACCCAATGCTCCTGGAGCCGGTAATTCACGACATCCTCAATCAGCTGTCGCCACATCTCAAATTGTTCAAACCACCTTTCGTACTAGGTATATGCAAGAAGTGCTCCAACTCTTCATGGCGCCAGTCTCGTCTGAAAGCTTACTGACGCCAGAGGAGCGCTACCGTTTTGGCATACTTCAAGAACAGGCCAAGAAGGAGAGCCCGCGAGAACTACTCTGCTTGATCCAACTCGCCTTGGCCGAGTATACTTGTGCTCGTGCTCAAAACGATCTGGAAGAACTACCCCTGGATAAAGAAGCAAATCAGGATCGTCTCCTTGGGCTTTTGAAGCTCCTTGTGTTAAAGGACCCTGTAGGAGTTGCCAAGGCGCTGCAAATCAGAGGACCTGATGCCCAAGTTGACGGCTGGATCGATCGCATGACTACCAAGCTGCTTGTCACTGCCGCTGGCGAGGGCACACGCGTGACGTTCGAGCAAGTTCTCAACCTCACTAACGAATTCACTCTCCCCTTCTGCCATGTTAAGCTTCTGTTGAGTCTGTCGTCCAATGACCAGCAGCAAAACGCGGCAGATGCGGGCGAACGAGTTCCTTCGAACGTAGAACTTTTTATGAACGCCATGGAAAAATCGATGGACGCACAGCGGGTCTCATGGATTGGAATGCTTCCCTCTCTCTCTCCCGACCTTACACACCACCTCAAAAACCAGGCTCAGGCTCGGTTTCTGAACCTTCTGCCTTCGGCCAGAAATCCACCCTCAATGACGTTAGACAGGTCTATGCTCCAGATGCGCCTCCAAAAAGCCGAGAACTTTCTCGCCATTATGGATACTATTATACGTGGAAGCGGTCCAATGGGGTTTCGTCAGCACCAACTGGTTCCGGTCATGGTAGAAAGGTTCACTGACATTCTGGAGCTGTTACAAACTCTGACACCATTCCCTAGCCAAGCAGGTGGTCTTGGAGGTTGGGGAGGCCAAGGTGCCAGTGCTGCCGCCGCCGGCGGTGACAGTCACATTGATCTGAAAAGCGACATTCTGAACCATTGGCTTCCCCTCTTTCTCAATTTCCTCACCCTCCATGCCCAAACCTTTGACACCAGCAAGCCCGGAAACGAAGTTCGCGGCAGAGCTCTCATGGTGTGCGCTGGTCTTATCAGGGAACTCGACCTGATCCACGGGCCCGACTTTGACACTCGTCAATTAGGTGGGCGCATCTTCGATCTGGCTTGCGTGTTAGTTGACAACCTTGCCGAGGATGCGCGGTTGCAGTGTATCCAAGCTCTCAAGTCTCCTTCAGATGTGAAGCTTAGGTACATCTTCAGCTATCAGGACAACCCACATGCAAACCTAATGCTCTGTCATAAGGAGAGGCCGACGGCGATGGCCATGGGTACTGCCACTGGCACTGGATCGCCAGCCCCTGGGACCACCCCAACACACACGCCAGGCGTTACTCCTGGGCCACAGAACGCAGGTGGTGCTGGTAGTGCTGTTTCCGGCGCTGGTGGTAGTAGTAATGGTGGAAGTTACTTCAGTCTTCCCGGTCATACGCAACAGGCTCAAGCACAAGGATGGCATGCCGCTCAACAGCAGCAACAGCAACAACAACAACAATCACAGCAGCAACAACAACAGTATCAGTTACAGCAACAGCAACAGCAACAACAAGGAGGCACAGGGCCCATACCCTCACCAGCCATCAGCATCAATACCAACCTCACCCACCTTAACCTTGGCAACAACAGCAACCCGCCCACACCCTCTCCTATGAACCCAACGCGACCAGCGATGATGATGGTAGCCAACCCCTGGGGAGGTTACTCGTGGGTGCCTACGATGGGTGGACCGCAAGAGCGGCTGACGCCCTTCAACTTCCGACAGTGGGAAATGCTCAGCGAGCCGACCAGCCAGGTCGGGGAGAACGACACGGCGGTGAACTTGATGCTGTTTGAAAGTCGCAAGGTGCAGTGATGCTGCTTGCGCTATCGGATCGAGCCTTTGACTAAGGGAGCTGGGCCGCGCTTTTGGGGGGTTTAAGCCTGGGTTGGGGACAGGGATGGGTCGGTGCCGAGTCGAAGAGACAGTGAGAGGGAGAAAAGTGGGAGGAGGAAACGGAGGAGGAGGTTCAAGAGCCGGAGAATGAGAAAGGAGGGGGGGCGGATCAGAATAACACATGTTGAGTTTTGTCTGTTGGAGGAGCAGAATGATAGATGTTGGGAAGTAAATGTATCGAGCGGGCAGAAGGACATTGTCTTCATCAAGACTAGGATCGGAAACTGGGGCTATGATGGATGGGTGTATGAGTGTATGTGTATATGGAAGCGAAACAAAATCATCATCACATTCAGATGATTATATCCGGACCATCTTTTTTTTTTCCTTTTTTCTGTCTCTTCTTTTTTTGGAAAGCGGGCGGACGGGCAGACGGATGGGCGGATTGGGGAACATGGCGGGTGTCCGGCGGCGAGTTTTGATTTTTTTTTCTTATGTCGAGAACAACAGTCTTCTTCTTTAACTTCAACTGTTATGTTCATGTTGTGACCCGTTCGGTATTGGTACTTCTCGGCTCTCTTTTTCAGGTCTCTCGATCCCTTTTTTTTTTTTTCTTTTCTTTTTTTTTTTTTTTTCTTTTCTTTTTTTCCTTTTTCATTTTCTCTTTCATCTGGTCACGTTATTTCATGGGGGGCTTCATTCTCATAGCGATGCATATATACATAGGTACGGTCAGGTCTTGGTCTAGGTACTACATAGGTGTGTTTGTTTGTTACAATTGCTGTTTGGGGTTTCTTGTTCTTCAGTTTGAGCGAATCGGTTTTAAAGGGACATGATACGCATGACATGATGGGGAATCTTGTGCTGGTTACAGTAGCTCTACTGCTACTGTTGGAGCAGCAACTGATGATGATATTCCCCTAGGTTTTTTTTTTCTTTTCCCGAGGGCTAGTGTAAGTACTCTACGTGTACATAAGTCTGTATCTACTGTAAATATAACGACAATTCCGGGTATGTACCGGTAGTTCCAACGGCCAATGCTTGTTGTTACTACTATTTGATATCGGATGACCGGGCCGGAATTCACTACCGGGGTTCGCAAGGCGCATGGACGAGCCGGACGGAGCAAGACGGAGGAGCCGAGAAGTACACTGCCGAAGACCCGGACAGGCTACCCGGACTACACTGCGTAGGCTGCTCCACCCCAGCGGCTAGTGCCTATATTAGTGACTCGACGGTTTTCGTGTTAGTGAGTCACAGAACCATGTTTGAAAGAAGCAGACGAGAGCGTTGTCGTAGGTTGAACAGACATTTTGATTTATGCGAGCATTTGTTCCTTTGGTCTATCGTGGTGTCTAGACTACCTATGGTGATTTGTATTCTGATGAAGGGTGTTGTTACAACCCAGTTTTCTGGTGTCCCCAGATCCTTCTATATCTCTAGATTAGACATCGAAGCGTGAAAAAAATCATAAACCAACTCCCTTGTTCATGTACGTATGTGATGGTTTCTTTATGTACTTTGGACAAAATTCTAGTACAATCAACCAACCCCTTGCTCCCATCCTACCCAACCCTAACCATCCGGTTTTTTTTTTCTACCCAGCAAACAGCCCTTCCAGAACTCGAGAAAAAAAGATCAAAGGAAATTGTATAAAGACGCAGATACGCAGATCTTCAGCGAAAATATTGGGGGAAAATGTTCCGATCAACCCTCGATGAAGGCCTCGCTACGCGCCTTGGCATCTTTAGGGTCCTCGGGCGCAGATCCCTCGGGACGCGGACGGTTGGCGATCAGGCGCTGTTGAAGAGAAAGATTTGTTGTTAGCAAGTCTCTCAACTGGTTGTATATGGCTGGGGTGTAACTTGGTAGCGAGACAAGGGAAAAAGAGAAGAGAAAGTACTCACCACAAGGTTGCGCAAAAGAACAGCAATAGTAACCTTGCCAATGCTGGGGACGTAGATGCTGGCCTTCTCCTTAACCGCCGGACCGTCAAAGTTCTTGAAGCTGGAGAAGTTGATGCACACGGCACCGTCACGGAGCAGCTCGGTGGGCACCTTGAACTTCTCGGTCGGGACACCGCCAATAACGACGTCGCTGAGCGGCAAGACGTCCTTGAGCTCCCAGCCCTCCTTGTCGTGGACCTGGTGGCGCAACTGGCGGATACCCTCGCCGCGGGTGAAGACCTGGACGCCGGTAATGTCGACAGAGTAGACGGTGGCGCCATCGTTGGCGAGCAGCGCAGCAAGAGGGCGACCGTTCACCTCGCTACGGTTGATGACGGTGATGGTCTTGCCGAACAGGCGGTTGCCGTAGGCCAGGATGGGGTTGTAGATCTGCAGGTACTCGAGGGTCTTGACGATGGCGAGCGGCGTGCAAGGGAGGATGGACTTCTTGAGGTTGGTGGGAGGGTCGAGGAAGCGGACGTTGTGATACATGTTGAAGAGGTGGGTGTGGCAGAGACCCTCGACGTCCTTGGAGAGGGCGACGGTCTCCTTGATGTACTTGTCTTGGCTGTGGTTGCCGACCCAGATGGGGTAGTAGACGAGAATACCGTCAACCTGGTCGTCGTTGTTGGCGGCGATGATGCCCTCCTCGAGGTTTTCCTTGTCGACTTTGCGGAGGTCGAAGTTGAAGCCACTGGGGTAGTGATTAGACCCTGGTGTTGGGGCAAGTCCGGACTGACCCATTGAGCGATTGCGAGATACTCACTTCTCTTCACACGTCCTCTTGGACCATTCAGCATACTGCAGAGCGGCCGGGTCATCGGTAGACAGGAACGCAGCCAGAGTAGGCTTAGAGGCATTGGGACCCTCGATCTTAGCAAGAGTCTCGCGGACCTCGGAAAGCAGCTTCTTGGCGATGGTATCGGAGAGGATGACCTTGCAGGTCTTGGGTACTTGTTGCGCCTCCATGATGTCGATGTGAGAGTTGGTGGTCTGGTGAGTTTTGAAGACTCGTGGTGGTGGTAGTCTCGGGATGTTCTTCGTAAAAAGCTGTCTGGAGGAAAGCCGCACAAACAAGTTAGCCGAAGTTCTAGTCGGGCGCATGTCTGAGGTGCATCCCAAACGGCCAATTGGTCATATCCTAATAGTAATATGCTCGCAATTCCTCAGTCTGTTCTTGTAAGAGCTCGTTTGAAGAAGATCGAAGCAGACGGACAGCCTGTGCCTTGGGGACCTGAGGGAAGTTGAATTGAGGTGGTATTCGAGGTACCCCGCGGTTCCCCCACTGTCAAGTTGAGATGAGGCACCTACATGCTTCAGTTCAGATGAACCTTTGACGGGTCAATTGGTGATCTACAACAGAGACGGCAGTAGAATCTATGGGTATAAATTGAAAGTGTAAAAAGTATGGGATGAGGGCCACGATCTTGCGTGGCCGACTTTCTTTCTCTGGTACAGGGGATCTCTCGTCGTCTTATACATGGCGCCAATCCAGGGCGTTTCAGCGCGACTCGAGTGGATTCTCGCGTGGGCCGGCATTTTGTGACACTGAAAGCACGGGGAGCGAGGCCCATTAACTCCAGGCCTTCTTTTACAGGGCACTCGTAAGAGTCACAGCCGGTGGAGGTCCCTCCAATATCGGGCCAGGCAAGGAACAAAACTTTTTTTAAAATTTCAAGACTTGCCCGACACATCCATGCCGCAAAGGAAGCCCCTCTTGCCGAAATCGGCATAGTGTAAATCTCGAGACCCCAGACACGATCGGATCCCGCGAAACGCCATAGCTTTTCAGCCTCACCGCCCGCGATAACGCCGTTTTCTGCCACATATCGGCGGGGAACTCTCAGCGATAACGGCAGCGTGATGATCGATGTTGCCCCGGCCATGCCACAGGCCAGGGGCATCGGCCACTGACGGCATCTCATCAGCATCTTCAATCCACCCTTCCCATCACCGTCACCGTAGGTCTGTCCTGTGTCTGACTAGGTACCTATGCTACCGCTGTTAGACCAGACTAATCTCTATTCGCTTTGTTGGTCGACCGCCGGGTGACAAGTTTAGAAACATCTCCATTTACAATCCCGTCCATCATTCTGATCCGTCCATACACTTGAGTCTACCCATACATAACCTTGTGTTTGAAGTTGGCCCAAGCTTCCACCACCCCCTAACTTGGCCACACCGACGGCAATCCATTGAGGTCCAGGTTGAGTGCACATCATTTGGAAACGTTGAAGGTTTTCGTCGTTCATTCTCTCACAGCTCTGTATTGCGCTCTCCCCAATCCACCTTACTGCCTGTGACAACATATAACGCCAAGGACCATCATCATCACCACTACCACCTCCATCTCAATCTTTCAACATGTCGAGTTTCAAGGATTGGGCCCTGCAATACGTGCTCGCGGACGACGAGACTGCTCAGAGTGAGATTGCCAAAAAGGCGGCCAAAGGTAGGTTATGAGACTCTCACCTCGGCGAAGCACAGGGGCTGATCTGTTATGGCCAGAAATCGAGAACACAAGAGCCAGCAGTGCGTCGGTGGGAAGTTGGGCTGCCTCAATCCAGCCATGGATAACCATCACCAAACAAGACGATGATCAGTCAGACGATGACGATGACGACAGCGGTAGCGGTGACATAATAGCACGGGCCAAGGCCTTGGGCTTCCTTGCCGATACTCTCGAAGCGTTGGACAAGAGTCTACTTCGACCTGAACAAGTCATCCGTCTCGTGGGTTTCTTTGGTGCCATGTTTTCCTACGACCACAAAGCAGGCATTACTGCCTCGGCCAAGGCACTGCGCCAGCTTCACGCCATGAAGGGATTCAAGCCTGCAGTCGGTGTCAAGATGATCGAGGACGTCTGCAAGCTCAAGGAAGATTTCAAACTACAAACGGCAGCCACCAGATTCGAAATTTACGAGCTATTCCTCAGTCTCATCCAAGACCAGTCAGTGAACAATGAACTGCAAGACAAATACGGCACATCTAGCGGTTTCATCGTCGAGATCCTTCAGCTTTGCCAGAACGAGAGAGACCCGCGGAATCTTATGCTATGGTTTAAACTGCTTCCCATCTTCCTTACCGAGTATTCGACATCCGACGAGGTAACCGAGGAGATCTTCAAGGCTTTCTCAGCATACTTCCCCATCACACTGAGGAACTCGGCTACCCCGATCGGCATCACTGCGGACGACCTTAAGAACGCCGTAAGGGCGTGTTTTGCATCTCATTATAAAGTAGCCAAGCTTGCATTTCCATTCCTCCTTGGAAAGCTCGACCAGGGTGATGCAGTAACAGTTTCGGTTAAGCTCGACATCCTCAAAACGATCAAGGCCTGTATCGAACAGTACGACAACCCACAAACCAGCATTGTCCCGCACATCTACAAGATCTGGAACTCCCTCAAGTACGAAGTACGAAACGGGGAGGTCAAGGAGACTATCGATGCTACCCTGGATGTATTGCGAGCAATTGCGAATAGGCTTGACGGCACGTCAACACAAAAATTCGATGTATCCTTGCTCAAGAACTACATCGATACTGTAGTCGACGACTGCCGCGATGACTTGGCGAACCCGACATACACAAAGCAGGCTGGACTTCTCTTGATGACTGTCATCACCACTAATATCCGTGCATATACCCTTGAAAGTGCGGCCTTCGTTGACATCATCAGGAAAAACCTCCGTCTACCAAAATCTCCTTCTTATACAAAGGACCTGCTCCTTCTTTTGAACTCCACCCTGAAGTCTCGGGCGGATCTTTTCAAGAACAGGAAACAGGGTCATCCCGAGGACGAGGAGGCTTTTAAGACGGAGCCTAGTGATCATCTGGTCGCTCTCTATCACGATGTCTACCTACCAATCTGGACTGGAAAGTCGGAAGAGACTACATCAGAGGTTCTCAAACAGGTCGTCCAAGGTCTCGCATCGCTCGCCACTCAGCAGACTCTTCGACCCGATGGACAAATCTCTTTGCTGGTCTCTCGTTCAGTTTGCTCTGAGATCTGCTCTTTGTTGACACACACATTAACCAAGGGTTTGGCGCTTAGCCAGAACGATAACTCTACCGACGCTGCGGTGGAGGATGAAGCGGTGCTGGCTCTGCAGGCAGTTGTTGCAACTTACACGGACGGGTATGCAGAGCTCGTTGAAAGAGCAAAGGCCGAAATCGAGAAGCGCGACTGGACGAGCCCTACAAAGTACACTTTAAATGCTCTCCGAGACATCCTGTCTCGACTTGCTTTTATTGGGTGCTCGCGTATCCCCCTTAATGTTGCCCTTGATGGTGAATCTCCCAAGACTTTTAAGCCCCTTCAGCATTTCCTCAAACTTGCAACAACCCTGCACGATCTCTTCCCCTTGTCTCCACTCCCTACCTCGGAAAAGGAGTCGTTGGCGAACTCCTATATTATTTCTGCGCTACATGGCGGTATCCTTCACTTCCGCGACGCTTGTTTCGAGAAGTTCGAGCCAAAGGTGTTGGAAGCGTATTCAGGCAGTGACAGGAACTGGCTCGAGGAGTTCAAAGGTCTATCGAAGGACTGGCTGCACCAGCTGCAACGAGAGGATGGCTCGTCCGAGGTGGTAATTGAGGAGGATGACCCCGAGGTCTACCGCGAGTTTCTCAGGATCTGTTTGTTCATCGTCAGACATCTTTACAGAGAGGCTGCTTACGGAAAGCAAGCTCCTTGGAGCGAGCGAGTGTTTGCCCAAGCGGCCAACCTGGCAGCACTCGTGGTGCGTAGTCTTGACGAGAACCTGCAAAAGTCCTGCAACTTGGCCCAAAATGCCTTCAACTTCTTCTCCCCCGAGAACCTCTCACCGTCTGGGCCGAGCTCGATTGCGCCTTTCAGGAAGTTGCTCATCCTCGGAATTCTTCAAGGGCTCCGTCCCGCAGCAATGGCCGAACTGGTACGTAGCATCGTGATGCCCCTCTTCCTGTCAACATTTGCACTGACATCCCTTCTAGTACGCACCACAGGGTATCGCCGAGACCTTCATGTGTGACACGTCGAGAATGGCTACCGTCCTGCTGGCAGTCGGCGAGATCCGCGGTACCATTTGCGCCGTTCTAGCCAACAAGTACAAGGGCGGCCAGTCAACCTTCGACCCTGAGTCCGAAACCATGAAGCGTGTCCTCAACTTCTGGGGCGAGCAAATCAAGACCGCCACAACAACCGATGACACCGACCCAGCCATCTTCGAAGTCTACAACACCGTAGCCATGCACACCCTCGCCGGCGCCTGTGCCCGCCAGGACAAGAACGTCCTGGCCCTGGTCCCCATCCTGCACGAGGCCATTGCCAGCCCTGGCCCCAACGGCGCCATCGTCGCCCGCACCATCGGCGGTCTCGTCAAGACCAACGAGCTTTTGAGTCCCGAAAACCACGCAGTCGTCAAGCGCTTCTACAAGCAATGGGCCTACACGCACTTCGCAAAACCCCTCTACGACCTGGCCTTACCCACAGGCGACGAAGACACCGCCTTCGCCGCGGGCCGCTACACCACTGCCATCCTCTCGCTCGTCAGCAACTGTCCCTTTGAAGTCTATCAAGAAGACCTTGGCCACTTGGTCCGACTGCTCATCACTGCCCTCAACAACTCCTCCGCTTCCGGGGATATCACCCAACCGCAGGTGGCCACTTCTCTCGAAGTCCTCGTCGAAATCCTCGCAAACGAGCCCGAGGCACTCAAGGGACACCTGAAGGCGATCATCACAGCGGGGATGAAGACGTACGAAGAGGCGGCCAAGAACACGAGTAAAGGGAACGTGGCGAGAGCTCTGGCGGCCGTGAGGAAGCTGACGCTGCAGCTTTTGGGGGCGATCCCGAAGAAGTTTGAGGAGAGGCATTTGTTGGCGTATGCGCTGCCGATGCAGAGAATGTTAGCCACGGCTAGCGGAGATAAGAGCAGAGAGGCGAGGAAGGTGGCGCTGCTTGCTAGGGAGAATTGGGCCAAGGTTGTGTAGAACGAGGGAGGTCAGAGGTTGAGAGATGCTTAGGGATGAGGACATATGGATGATCGACTGGGTAGGCGGGGGTATCAGGATTATGATGCATTCATAGATATATGGGCCGTCAAGGCATGCATAGTGGTTAGAGCTCGGGGCGGATTGGGATCAACGGAGTTTTTTTTCTTGAGTTATGCGCTGATACTTTTGCAAGGTGACAGAGTGACGATGTATGGATGCTCAAAACGAGGCACGGTGGTGATCATATGGAACAACGTTCTATTCTTTCATCGAGACGGCTCTCCGCTGAGCGTATGGGTACCGAAGCAAGCAGACACGCGTCCAATTGACAAGTTTTGACTCCTTCTCAAAGGCCGTCTAGTCCGGTCATTAGTCCGACTTCAACCTGGAAACAAAACAAGAACACGCAGCACAATCGCTGTGAAGTAAAGATATCATGCTATCAGACTATTCGCGGACGACGCAACCCGATATAACGAAGGTGAAAGCAACGCTGGCCTAAATTCGGCGACCATCCCTTCCCTTTCTTGCCTAATTACCACCATGCGCCACATCAAAATGGTACGGTTGAAAGCGACGGTATCTCTATCTCCTTCTCTTCTTCCCAGCATCCTGGTTCGCACTAGACCCCGTCGTCGCCGCCGTTGTCGAGCTCTCTCCCAAGCCACTAGCAATAGCGTCCAAGATCTCCGCCGTATAGCCTGGTGTTTCCGCAAACTGTTCCCGTACGACATTCTGTTCAGAAGAAGGAGCAGCAGCAACAACAGCCCGCTTAGGATCCAACTTCCCCACCAACGGAATTCCCTGCGCCAAGACCGTTTGGAACGGCGCCGCGACAAACCGTCCACTAGCATCAAACCACTCGCTGAACTTCCTCTCCAGTTCAATCTTCTCCTTCTTTCCCGTCTTAACGTCTTCCACCTCCACCCTCAACTTATACAGCGGCGCCTCCCCCTTTTGCTGGGGCTTCTTGCTATCGCTAATCAATCTGATCCGCGTCTTGCCGTCCTTGGTCGAGCCGACGTAGATGGTTCCCCGCTCGACGAACATGATCCAGTACGTCAGGGCGCCATTGAGTAGAGTGTAGAGGATCACGGCGATCAAAGTGTATTGCTTGGTGGATTCGAAGCCGAGCTTGTAGTCCCACGCGAAACACGCGGCGGAGAGGAGGAAGGCGGAGAAGCCTAGGGCGAGACGGGTGTCGAGTAGAGTGTGGGATTGCACGAGGCCGAGACTGTTGAGGTAGTTGACGAGGGCGTCGTCGGTTGTTGCTCGGAGATCTGCGAACACGAGTGTTAGTTACCTAGTACGTGCATGGATAGATCCCAATGGTCCGTGTTAAGTGCTTACCGGCTACGTTGTAGACCGTGATCTTTTCTGTTGACGCCATCTTGCTTCAATTATCGAGGGACGGACTGTCCCTATGAATGTTGTCAGAGGTCTACTAGTAGTTGAATGATATGATGATAGCGATGTGCGAGAAAGTGGTTGAAATGGGAGGAGGCTGGAGGTCAATGAAAGCTCCCATAACGTGAAGCCAAAGAGGTGCTTGACGGACATTGCGGGCAGGGAAAGGCCACCTTGGTGGAATGGTCCTGCTGCGCCGGCAGGCACGATAAGCGGTGATAAAGCGGTATTCTGGTCAGTGCACAAGCTCCGAGAAGATACCGGTACGTACCTACCTACCTCTTGGAAGACAGGGGCGCTGGGAGCTGATGCAATGATTGACAGGGTTCAGTAGCGCACCGTCCCCGCCCGCGGTCAACAGCGACTTGGACGTTGGATGTTGGGACAACGACGACATCCGATCTCACAGCCTTCCGTGTGATATCAACAAACTTGTCTGCCAACGGTTTTCAACAGATATCGCGACAATGGCCCAAGTTCCGGTCCAAACGATCCATAGGGATCCCCAGTTATTGTGAGCGCCTCCCAAATGCGCCGCTAAGCCATGAAAGACAAGCTAGAAAGTCCAATTGCTAACTGCTAGGTGTTGACAGCTACTGGATCCTCTTCCCCATCACGATCGTCATGGTACGAACCGACCGATTCTGAATATGGTCATGAGGTTTTCCAACCAAACACGAGTTTATCATCTAACACTTCGTTCGACAATGTAGATCCTGACGGGCGTACTCCGACACTATGCGAGTGTGTTGATGCAATCCGCCCCCAAGAAGCTCGATCAGAAGGCCATCCGCGAACAGCGCTCCCTTCTCCATGGAATCAATTTGCGCGGCAACTTCCACGCCCTCTCCAAGAAGTCGTTCGCCACACGCCGCGATGCCCTAGTCACAGCCTTCGAGTCGGGCGCCTACCTTAAGGACCCTGAGCGCGCCGGACAGGGCCAGCCCAACCCACTGAGCGATCCAAGCTCGATGGAGGGCATGATGGGCATGATGAAGAACCAGATGGCCATGATTATCCCCAACACGCTGATCATGAGCTGGATTAATGCGTTCTTCAGTGGTTACGTTATCAGTATGTGGTTGGATCGGGTCTTCTCCGTGGCAAGAGCGTTGTGGTGGCTAACGAGGTGTTAGTGAAACTGCCTTTCCCTTTGACTATCAAGTTCAAGAGCATGCTTCAGGCTGGCGTCATGACCAAGGATATGGATCCCAGATGGATGTCCAGCATCAGCTGGTACTTCCTCTGTATCTTCGGTCTTCAGTCCGTCTTTAACTTCTTGCTCGGCAGCGATAATGGTAAGTGTTGTTAACTCTTTGATTACTTTGACTTCCAGTATTAATGGTTTGTGACAGCTGCAAGCCAAATGGCTCAGCAGATGGGAGGGATGGGCGCGGCGCCCCAAATGTTCGGCCCTGGCGTCGATCCCGATAAGCAGTTCAAGGCCGAGGCCGAGAACCTCGCAGTTATCGAGCACTACTCGGTCCTCGACGATGTTGAGGAGCGTCTTCTTGAGGGCATTACGGTATAAACTAAACAAAGGGCCTAACTTGAGATGCCTCGAAACCAGACCACAAAATCCTACACGCCGCCATCAGTTTAGGGTGCAAAATAATAATTGGATAATAAGACAAAACGCCCTCTCAATGCTTGGTCTAGGCCTTGATTCTCTCGCCTGCGTGACGGAGTGGGCCATTCTACTCCCACCACAGACAGCATCCCAGTCCTCCTTCCTTCATGGAACCCGTGATCTTATATGGCGGTAGGAGCTGGTTTGCAGTCTGGTCGACTTCCACCGGGCCTGTTGGTGTTTGGTCGTGCCACTCCTCGCCGATAACTCGGAAGCGGACCATCTCGTTATTGTCAAAGTACAGCTCCTGGCCCTCTTCCTTCCATACCCAGACCTTCTCGGTTGTGTCGCTTAGGATGAGATGTTAGCATGTCCCAGAAAGACACCAGGGGAAATGAACTGGTACTCACAACTCTGAGTTGTCCGGCAGCTCCGCGGCGGGAACAAAGATGTCGTTAAAGAAGTCCATGCCAACTGCAGGAGAACTAACGTGTTAGGCTCAAGACAGGAAACCAAAGATGACAGAGACGGTGATTGAAGGATGGAACTGACGGTATATGCCTTCCTCGGTCTGATGGGTGATGCGTGCGAGAATGACTTCGTGCTTGAATGGCCTGAAGACCACCATCTCAAACTCAACTGCATAACATGTCAGTGATTGTGACAGGAGAGCACTAGGATACGAATATGATCATACCGTTCACGTTGACTAAACCACTGCCATGACCTATCTGACCTTCTGATGTCCAAGTGACATCCCACAAACAGACGAAAAGGCCGACTTTCTGTACTACCTGTAGACCGAAGACAGCTGTTAGATGGGTGGTTTCGTGGGCCTGTTCAAAGATGTTGTTGCCCACCTTGTTTGCATATTTGGCGTTGATGTTGTCTTCAATCGCGACAAAACTCTCTTTGCTAAAGTCCTCGGGTGCAATCTGCACCAAGTCGGCAATTTTCGTCTATCTGATATTAGACTCCATTCGATTATAGCATACTGCAAACGCACTGGAAAGATGAAAGTTTACGAACAGTGATGAACATTGTAGTGTGAGAAGGGTCCTTGTGCCGTACAGCTGAGCTCTTCCTTCTCAAGTTGGGGTTTGCACCAGACTAAACGTATGGATGGTGGTATGGATTGTTACTGGACACACTCTCAGCTTGATATAGTGGTGTGGTGACCGGTTTGGGCGAAATGTGACGACCGTATGTAAGTGGTTGTGTGAGAGGGGACCGAATGCTCAAGAGAAAATACTACACATTGGTCCGGACATGGATTGATATGTAGTGTTGTTGAATGTCAATGCATGCAAAAAGTTTTGACGGGGGGCGGAAACTCTACGGTTTTTGACGATATCAGATAATGATTATTTTGGCGGTCATTGATCGTGAGGTCCGTCAAATTTCATGCAACGATGAAGATGAATGTCTCAACCAAGATTCGAGAGGGTATGATCAAAAAGGTTATGTAAAAGTCCCCTCGTCTCTTTCAACTTCCTTCAATGTCACCACGCAGTTTTACTGGATCGCGCACCTGCCTGCGTGCTGCCCTTGGTGTAATCAGGACTGAAGGTGAAAGTTGAAAGCCCCACCGTCGGGCACTGGACGGGAGCGCACCTCTACGGTACTTCCACTTGGTTTGCACTTGGGACTCGAGGTCTGCCTGCCGTGCTGCAGTTTGCGCGCCTGCAATCCGGTCGAGCTGTGCTGGAGCCTGCCCGAAAGTACGCCAAACACCACTGCAATAACGCGGGCAGCAGCGCACCTGCCAACACCCGGGCCCTCGACCCTGCCCTGAGAAAACAGAGATTCGAATTCTGCCGCCTCTACCCCTGCGTAGATCGGCTGACCGCCCTTGGACAGGGAACCTTAAGTGTGGACCCACCAACGCGCATCTCCTTCGACACTCCACGTCTCTCTCCTTCACCCTTCGACCTCCATTTCACAACTTCACCCCTCCATCCATCTCCAAACCTTCTTTTCGAGATAGATTGCGTTCAACCTCTACTTCGTACTTCTCGACCCCGGCACTCACTTGTGCCCTTGATCGCCAACCTAGCCTAAACCGTGAGTATTTTTCTTGCCTCGTGTGTTGCGAACAGGCAAGTGCCCGTAGCTTCTGGTCGAAGTCGACCCTTGATCTTGTTCCCCGCGTCGGAGGATTCTCACCACGCCATCAGAGCGAGTTAACTCGCCGGTGGCCATAAGGTTCATTGTACGGCGAGGCGCGGTCGTCGGACTGAAACCCACTTCGTTCAAACCACATTCCTTCGCAACGTCCGCCGTTCATTCGTTCTAACAAATTCTAGTCCACCTTGGGGAAGCAAAGCCCAAGTTGCAACCAGTTGAGGTGTAACATTTCGCCAACACTGCTGCTTGACGCCAAGTTGAATCTTACCAACCCTCACTGAGTGAAGGATACTCAAATCCTGACCATCGGCAAAGTCTGCTGTCCAAGGGCATTTAACACTGCCGGTGAAAGCTTGTCATCTTGCCCGTGTCAAAAGGGATCAGTTGCTGCCGTCACAAACCATTTGACGATCAGGACTGCCACACCCAAGTCGCAGAGACATCTTTGCATCTGCTTCCTTCTCGGCATCTCCGACAGGACTCGAACGGCCTCAAATCCCATCACGTGTTGTCTAGCTTGCAGCCTTGGGATTCAAGAAGCCCACACCGACCATTACAAGCCCGGGGTGCTAAACGACAATCCTACCGATTTACCATCGACGCGGCGTCTGAACTGTCTAGAGGCCATACCTGCCATCCCTCCTTCCTCCTGCTTGATTCAAATTCTTCCGAGTACACTCAAAACGTCCAATTTGCAGGGACGTGACGGCAGCTCAATACTAGCTGAGCAGCAAATACCCTGTTACGCAGGGAAAATTACAAGTGTCATACACCAGCTGGCAAGATCAAGATTCATCTATATCCATTCTTCCTCCGGGCCATAGCTCGAAAGTGAACACACAGACCATGGCTTACAACTACGGACCGCCTCCCCCGCCTCCGGGACCGGCACCGCCCAACAACCCGCCTGCTGGCTACCCCGCCACCTATGGCCAGTCGCCTTATCAACAGCAGCAGCCCCAGCCGGCTGCTCCCCAGCGCGGCACTTATGCTGGACGAGGCCGTGGTGGCTCAGATCGTGGCGGTTACCACTCTTCTCATTCTTACGGATATGGCCAGCAACCTTCTGCGTACGGACAACAGGCGCCCCCGGCAAGCCCGTATCCTTCACATCAGCCCCAGCCCCAGCCGGGTGCCTACCCCCCGCCACAACAGCAGTGGCATTCAGAGCAGCATGGCCAGCATACCCCGCAACAGCCTCCTGCCCCTCCCCCTCCTCAAGGTTACGCGCCCAGCTACGGCACACAGTCCCATTACCCCCAGGCTCAGCAGCCATACGGCCAGCCCGCATACTCACCCGCGCCACAAACTCCTTACGGCCCGGCGTATGCTCCCCCCGCACCGCAGGCTAGTCCGCCTCCCCAGCCATGGGCCAGTCACCATCAGTCGCACCCTCAGACCCCTTACAACACCAGCAGCCGAGGTGGAAGAGGCTCCCATAGTGATCGTTCTGGACCCAAGGGCCAGATGATGGGACCTCCTATCAGAATGGGATTTGATGGCGCACCTGCGCAACCGCCCGCTCCGGCTCCGTATCCGCCGCAGCCATATGGTGCACCTCACGGGGCGCCTTATGCTCCTGCGCCATACCAGCCCTATCCGCCTCCTACTACTTACATACCGCCAGCACATCCCGTCTATGATGGTGCTCCTGCCGCAGGCGCGCCCCGCCATGGACGTGGTAGTCACAACAACGGCCATCCTCGCCATCGTCCTCAGTTTGGTGGTGACAAGGTCCGCGGCCGAAATGGTCATGCTGGCGGCCACAACAGCCGCGGTGGGAAGGCTTTTAGTCCCCCCGCTCACCATCAGAAGCACGACCACTCTGGTGGAAAGAAGAAAAAGCGCAAGACCAACACTCTAGGTCTTACTCCGGGCGATGAGTCCGACGAGGACGATGAGAACGAAGAGGAACGTCTCAATGAGATGATTGGTGCTGATGCTCCCAAGTAAGTGTGTCCCGCTGTTACTGTCTCATAAGAATAACATTAACTCTTGATACAGTCCCATCACGAATGAAGAACTTGCTGCTTGGATCGCTGAGCGTCGGGCCAACTTCCCATCAAAGGCCAAAATTGAAGCCAAGAAAGCTGCTGTCAAGGCACAGACTGCTGAGGCAAAGGCCGCCGACGAGAAGGCTTCTCTCCTTATGAGGCAAGAACAAAAGGCGGAGAAGCTCCGCAAACAATTAGAAAAAGTCGAGTCCAGCATCAAGCGGAAGCGCGAACAGCAGGATGAAGGCGACGAGATGCGCCAGTCAGAACCCTCATCTCCCTCAACCATCTCAAAGTCTGACGACGAGAAGCCAGAAGTCTTGTCTACTCGTCCGGAAGAAAATGCTGTCCCCCCTGTGGCCAGGAAGGCTGATCAGTCGAAGCACTGCAAGTACTATTCGACTGGAGGAAACTGCGGTAAGCGGGGCAAGTGCCGTTTCGTCCATGATCCGAATGAGCGTGAGAAGGCTCTGAGAGAGCGCGAACTTAACGGAGGAAAGATGACCCTCCAGCAGCGTTTGCTCCTGAACGATAAGGAGCAGGAAGACCTATCAATTATCCAGGCCTTGAAATACCTTCAGGACAAGGGTGCGTACAAAAAAAAGAGCGCATCTCAATCTTCAAGTGGCGGTGCGACGTCAAACACCCAGCCTCAGACTACAGGGCCTGCATCGCTCCCGCCGAACCCATTGAAGAGGGATGCTGGAAGTGGTCTCCCAAGCATTCCCCCACAGCCCGAAGCCCCCAACGCAAACGCGTCGGCGTCCAAGTATCCGGGATGGAATCTCAGCGGTTTCGGCAATACGGGCGTGCGACCTAATGATAAATAGGTTCCTCTTGTCTTTTGTCGGAACCAAGCGAGTCCGAAAAAGAACCGCCGGAGTGTTTTAAGAGAGAAGAGAACAAAGGAATCAGTCTTTCATTTCATATTTCACTCAACAACATTACGTCCTTTTTCAACAGCCATCTCCAAGTCGGCCTTGGCTGTAGGTCCCCGATCTGTTTTTGTTTCATTATTCATCCCACCTCGGACACCGGGAGCAGCGGAGGAGCTATTCATTGAAGACGATCTGGGCATGTGCCCTCAAGAGCGACATTCTCTGAAGACAGAGTATCCCGAACTTCAAAAGACAGGCAATAGTGGCTCTCAAAGGTCGCAAGCATGTAGGCGCATAGTTCGCCGCCCATAATTTCTTTTAACCTTCACCAAGCTGGGCAGAGTCGTTATGAAAGTCAACGAGAAGGAGGACCACAGACCAAGACACCACTTGAACGTTCACTAGGCCACTAAGGAGCGTTCATAAGCAATCATCTCATTAGCGTCCATGCCTACATGCGGACTGAGAGGAAGTTGTTGTCATTACTGGCACTTCTAGCTGAAGCCTAAGACGGACAATTTATGACAGAGAAAAAGAAAAACAAGAAATCACATGAAACAAAAAAAGGACAACGAGTGCGAGTGCTTTCAAGTCGGTATATACCGCGGCAGTTTTCGTCAAGGGTCATATGCCTCTCCCCAATGTTGGTTCAGGGAATAAAAGTCGCAAGGATGGCGGGCTTTGATGTCCAGAGACGAGAGTAGGGCGGATAAAGTTCTTCAGGGTCAGTTTAGCAAGGACAGATGGGGGTACGATCGCGTTTTGTCGTCGACCTTTCCGCATGAAGTCTCTTTGCATGCTGGCTGGGAATTCATCGCAAGGCTTGCGTTCAGCCAGCGATTGGTCGGACCTTGGAAGTAAAAGCGCCTATATCACTCGTAGCCTATCTGATTGCTTTCATCAGTACGAACAGGAAAAGGAAAAGTCGATGAGTTTAGATTTAGTAGATTAATATATGAGCGCGGCTTGTCCCGATTTGAAAAGTCGTTTTCGTGATCGTGATGAAGTATGTGTACACTAAGACGGCGATCTTCAATGCTTGGACTACGTCGCTTCAAGTTGATTGACGTGGTATCGTATCTCCAAAACATGCGGGTATGAACTCTTTTTCTACATGATGCCCTTTAATGAGCCTAGAACACAACTCCAGCCATGATGCAAACCACAACCAGGCTCCCATCACAACTCCTCCTTTTTGTTACTGGAAGCATTCTTCCTCTGCTCCTTCAACTTATTCCACAACTCCCAGCTCCAATGCCCCTCCCCTCCCTTTCCTTCCTTCTTGTACCTATCCGCAAGCTGCTTGGCGTGCCAATCCCAACAGTCAGCCTGACCCTCCTTCTTCTCCCCATCACCACGGCTGGCAGCACGGCTAGCACACTCCTTATCGCTAGCCTGCACGTCCCCAGTAGCACCGGGCCACTCGCCCAAAACGGCTCCCATGTCTGCGTCCAAAAAGTTATCGAGGATCAAGTGGCCGGCTTGGCGACGGAGTTTTTCCCATTCCTCGGCGGCGCCCTGACCCTGAGACTGGGATGCGTCGGAAAGAAGGACCTGGAGGAGGTGGTCCATGCCGCCAGCAGCGAGAAAAGATTGTCGAATCAAGGGGGATTTCAAAAGGCCGGAGATGGCGGATATGCGGGCTTTGGTTAGGGAGGGAGGGATTGAGGGAATGGGTCCGGAGTCGGACGGGGAGCCAGACGAGGGGAGAGATGGCAGAAGACGGAAGGCGGAGGTTCGGAGGGGTTCCGAGCCAGAGGCGTCCTTGGATTTGGACTTGGTGCAGTGGTCTTGTTGAAGCGTGGGCCAGTGCTTGGTGATTTCCGCCAGAGCTTTGGGGTTGTTTTGCACAGTAGATGAAATGATGGAAGCTGCTAGGCGGGACCGGGTGAGGTCGTTTTCTGAGGGTCCTCCTGCTTCTGGTGTCTCTGGTGAAGAAGAGGAGGTGGAACCGGATGAGGAGTAGGAGGAGGAAGATGATGAAGAAGAAGAGATGATGGACGGCGAGTTAGCCAGACAGAATAACTCGCGGACGGTATCATAGTCCTCAGCGATCTTAAGCCCGTAGTAAATATCGTGGGAAATCTCCTCAAGCATGTCGAGTGCTTGATCGATGTCCAGGCCCTTCTTGAGGATGGCTAGGGACTTGTAGAAGGCTGAGCTTTCATCTTGGGCCTCGGCGGTTTCCATATTGGGCTCCTTGATCTTGCCGTGTGGGTCGTAGGCGGGCGCATTTTTGGGCGGTTTGAGGGGCTGCCCCTGACTTTGCTGTTTTTCTGGTTCTGAGGAATCTTCTGGGTCGACGATCACGATGGAGTTGTCGACTGGGAGACCCTCAAGGGACGGGTCGACAGCTTCATCGGGGACGTTGATCTTGGCTTCTTTTTGGCCGGTGTAGATGTTCAGACGAACGTGAAGACCCGTGGGAAGATCTTGGTCTGGGTGGACGATCTGGAACTCGTGTGTGGGTTGGAAGATCTTGGGGTAGCAGTCTGCTGGGTCGGAGGTGTGGCAGATGAGTTCCACTTCGTCCGATTGTGCTGATGATGAGGGTGAGGATGGCTTCTCGGCGGCTGGTGGTGATGCTGAAGCTGAAGCTGAGACGCCGGCTAGGGCAACCCCTAGAAGTGCTAAGAGACTCAGTGGGAGGGAGTGTAATTTTGGCTTCGACATTGTGTTTAGGTGTGTGTTGTTTGTTTTGTTCGAAGCGAGTGACGGATGTTGATATTTTTGAGTCTCTTACAAGCCTAGCGTTGGGGAAGGCGGAGGAAAGTAAGAGCTGTGATAGAGAGGTTGAAGATGTACCTATAGAACTATGGTACTGTAGGGTTTAACAACCTACAAAAAAAGTTAATGATGCTGAGACTGTAAATGAAAATAAGACCAATCGCTTTCCAATGGTATAGCTTTTGCAGTAGAATATATATATAATAGACGATAATAAAAAGGACAGTTTGTCTGATTATCGAGTGGATGTTAGCCGATTTTTGCCTCCCGTCTTTGAACACCTTGTCTGCTTCCATCGACTTCAGCGTTCGGAAGGCTTCTGTGATGAGACAGGGCTTGGCATCGTGTAAGCTCCTCTTTTCGACGCAGGGCCCTCCTAGCCATTTCCACTGTTAAGGTTCGGTCACGTGCAGATAATGGGCTGCGTACCGAGCCAAGCTACCTCTACCTCTACAGTAACCGGCGCTCATCACATCGTCAACTCGAACGACGATCTTGGTTGCAGCTTGCGCGCCTGGTCTCTGCAAAGCCCGAAAGGCTCTCACTCTCTACCACCGGCGTTTACTCTGTTAGCGCAATTGCTTCACTCTCCCGAGACCGCTTCCAGGTCAACTTCTTATCGATCTCCCCGCAGAAAGAGGATCCCGGCGTCACTCCGCCAGGAGGAGAGAAAGGGTCCACTATTCCCGTCGACGCACGACTCGCGCTCCGCACTTGTCAATTACACGATATAAGTCGACGATAGCCATGTCCTCTTTTAGACTTGGAGTCTCTAGGGTCGCCCGTCAGGTTCGGGCCCCTTGTGTGCGCAACACGAGGCGATATGCCTCCGACAGCCACGGTCCTGCCGACCACACCCACAGCGCTGCCGGTCATGGGGAGCACCACCACGCCAATGCCGCAGATGCCAACGAGGAGCTTGGAGTACGTTCATGAATACAGTGTGGGGAACAGGGCCATCTTGCCGTGATAGCATGCATACTATTGTTATATCAACTTGGAGGCTAACCTGGTAGTGACAGACTGCCTTCTATGTGATATTCGGCGCCATCCCCGCATTCGGTGCTCTTTATTATGTCTCTCGGCCGGGCAAGGACGGACAGCCGAACAGTATCACGAAGTGGTTGCAGAAGTGGGAGGAGCACCAAGAGGCTTTGGCGGACAAGAACGCTCTGGTCACAGCGGCACTCGAGCAGGCTGCTCACGACAAGCATCTTTTCTATTACGTCGACCAACTGAGAAGCGGACACTACGAAATGAAATATCCCGAGTACGTTATCAATCCCAATGTCTTATTACGAAGCTTTAAAGTGGACGGGGAAGTCTTGCGACCAAGGATTTGCTTCCCTCCTCTGTCATATCCAACTTCGCGCAACACCACCATCCCAATGGCATTCCACCCATTTTCACGCATCGACAGGTCACAGCTGCTGTTGCACGATATGGAGAGCTCTCGGAGCTTGTGGTCCGGGCTTAGGCAACTAGATGTTGTTCTTTTGGCATTGGACGCCATCAATTGCTTCGTGTGTCTGACAGCTTGCCATTGGCATCGTGCTTCCCATCCTTGCTTTTCTGCTTCACATAACACAAGATGCCATTGGTGCGACCTAAAAGCTGACCACGTGACAGGGTCTTCCAGCACGGTAGCGCGCGCAACGTCCCGGCCGGTACCTATATCAGCTTGGACAAGGTTGTCGAGGTTTACAGGAAGCAGCACCTTGACGAAGAGGAGCGCAAGGCGAAGAAGCTGGCGGCGGCCAACTAGACAAGTGTCGTGCAGTAATTGCATACTTCCTCTTCTTATATCTAAGTCAGACGTTAGACTGCTCCTCCTTCCCATCTTATTGAGACAGGAGCCGTCGGTTCGTAGCAACATCAGAAAGTTACCTTCCTCATACGTGTACCTGGAATATCGACCCACCAAACCCACCAACGTCAATTGCCGAAATCATCACGGGTTTGTTACTTTTTCCCCCCTTCCGTACTTTACTTTTCTCATGCAACACCCGGCCTGCTATTTCTCTTCGTCTTAAGCTCTTTGAGTCGTTGCGCAGCGATTAGGCATGCGCACCACCGTCCCACTGGTTCTCCCAGCCAGGGCTCAAAGCTGACACCAGGATGGCGAATACTCATCGATCAAAGGAACGAATAAGGACCTCTGATGAAGACGAAGGATTCGATGCCGCGAAGCAGGCGAAGGCATGTTGAGCATTCTAATCGTTCATCATATGTTTGGCCTGCAAGACTCAACCATGTCTATCATCGTGTAGTGTCTTGTCAAGGTCGTCGAAGTCGTCCCCTCTATCATCATCAGCTTCAACTCTTTTTTATTTCTTTTTTCTTCTTTTTTTTCTTCTCTCTCTCTCTCTCTCATTTCACACACCTTGCTGATATGTCGTCCACTTAGCTGCCAGCCAGATTCCTACGTAACGCGCCCAAGGATGCTCCGGCTGTACGCATCGGCCTGGTGGGCGCCGGCGTAGGCTACGGCCTCTTCGCCGCCCGCGACTTTACTAAGGACGAATTCATTTTCCACGAGGCGCCTCTCATGACGGCTCTCTTCAACGAGAAGTTCTCGGCCGACGCCTCCCTGATGCACAGCCAATACCAGGCTTACAAGGCCGCCCTAGCCGACGGCGGCCAAGATATCGTCACGCTCGCCTTCCCCATGCTCGCCGCCCGCAACGGTATCCCGCCTGCGTCCTGGGAAGACGCTGGGCCTATTTTCTCTGCCGAGTCTACCGAGCCCGACGTGACCAGTTCAAGGAAGAAATTCTTCGGCAGGAACCTCGTGCACGGCCGGTTTGCCGGCTCGATCATCACGCGGGAAGAGTACGAGACGTACGTGGCTGGCGTGAGCGAGATGCTCATCGCCAACCCGACGGAGGAAGACCGACAAAAGGCGTGTCTGGATTTCTTCAAACATTATGCCTTCCAGGTTAAACGGACCACCGCTATCCCACCCGCGTCCGACATCCCTCATCTGCCTTCACCATCACCCCCGGTCTCACCAACAATAGTAACCACCAACACCCTATCGCCCATTACATCATCCTCAACAGCCTCCGCATCAATATCCACAAGCACACCCCCAACACCAACCACAAACTCGGACGCCTGCATCTACCTCCTTGGCTCCCTCATCAACCACTGCTGCACTTCGCCCTCCACCTCCTCCTCGGCCTACGTGATGCGCAAGCGCACCGAGCGCGGCCCAAATTGCGAGTGGCGCATCGGTGCCTCGGGGCTGGCCCACTTTGTGAAACCAAAACACATTTGCGTGCAGGCTAAGAGAGATATCAAAGAAGGCGAGCAGCTGACGTGGGACTATGGGAAGAAAGAAAAAGGGTTCGTGTGTGAATGTGCGACGTGTAGGGGTACGTTTATGGGGTATTGTTGCGGCGTGCTGTGAGGGAGGTTGTGTTCGGTCGCTTGGGTGGTGAATGGTGAGTGGTGTAGGATGGGTGAGGCGAGGCAAGGCCATGGCAGAGTGCTGGGAGAATGATAAACAGATGAGGGCCTGTATGTTCGATGACGTTGGTATGCTGGGAAACGGCCTACTCGGCGAGGGTAGGTTCGAATTCCGTAATGGTGAATATGTGTGTTTATGATTTATATTCAAGTCTTGATACTAAGAAAGGATCAATCAGCAAAATGATAAACAAGGCAGGCTAGACACGATGATCAAGGATATTCTGTTTTTATTGTGCTCCTCATTCAGCAAAGCTTAGTCAAGGAATCCGCGGACAAGAGCTATGTGTGTGATCACCTAGAACGTTGCACTCATCATTACTCGTTTGTACTATCTCGTCAAAACTAAGATAGTCCCTGGCACATTTGTCCATGCCATGACCAAATGAGCAAACCCGCGTCCGTTTTCGCCGAACCCATGATTTGAGACAAAATGCAAGTACCACCCATTTCCCAGAGCATTTACTTGAGAGGAATGAAACGAGAAGAGTGGGTAGCACCGATACCGGGGCGACCGTGCTTGACGGGCTTGCTGTAACCGGAGTTAGCACACATATCTCTCTGGTTATTTGACGGGGGCAGGGAAACGTACTAGGAGATAGAGAACTCAGCGAGGTAGTGGCCAACCATCTCAGGCTTGATCTCAACCTGGTTGAACTCCTTGCCGGAGTAGATGCCGATGACGCTGCCAATCATCTCGGGGACAACGATCATGTCACGGAGGTGGGTCTTGACGAGGTCGGGCTTCTCGTTGGGCTTAGCCTCCTGCTTAGCCTTGCGGAGCTTCTTGATCAAGCCCATGGGCTTGCGCTTGAGGCCACGGTTGATCCTGCGACGGGCACGGGCGTGGACGACATCGCGGAGCTCATCGGAGCCAAGGTCGAGGAGACTGCACGTAAGAGGTTGCTGTCAGCACATGTGCTTTCATGTGTCATGGCGCATCGCGAGCGCAGCATATGTTCCCTTCTGATTTGAGCAAGCCGACCGAGCCATCCAAAACCGCCCAATCCCCCAGTAGTTGTTGATGTCGAGTGAGTGCCGCTTCCCCCTTTCCTCTCTTATCGGTAATGGAATGACGTCGCATGTCTGGCTCGAACCATATCGTGATATTCCCGGTCGGTTTGGTTTGGTCGTCTAGCTGACTGGCCGGCTTGCTCTCTTCGGAATTTGGAACCTCAAAATGGCGAACGAGCGGGAGAACCTACGCATCGAGATCGATACCCCTGTAAGAGAACTTGCGGAAGGTTCTCTTCTTCTTGAGCTCAGCGGCCTCCTCGGCGTTCTACAGCGTAAAAGGTCAGTCTTCCATTCTCCCCATTTTCCTCATTCTCATTCTGAGGGTGTGCAATTTTTTGTGTGTGTGGTCGTTGTCGTCGGGAGGGGACCAATTCAATTATGGCCGCCGTCCGCTGGGAAGTACACGATGATATGTGTTTGGCATCATCGTTATCATAAAATGAAGGGCACGTACGTATTCGTCAGCCATCTTTGCGGTAGGTGGTTGGTGATCACGATTTCGCTGTTCGTCGGGGTATCGAAGAGCGAAAATCTGACTGTCGCGATGATGGGAGTGGATTTAGGATTCCGGCCCTCACAGCAAGCAAAACCTCTAGCCAGTGGCGGCGGGTGGGCGGTGCACGTCTGTCCGTAGGACCCACCGGGGAAAATTCGTAGGGCTCTGTGCCCTCAACAGCCCCGCCCCAGCGCGCTTGATACATGCTGTGGCTGGAGCCGTGGATGTGGCTGGACAACCCAGATTTTTGCTGTGAATTCGGCATGAGCCAACCTGTGGCGCACCACGTTCTTCACTGGCCATCACGGTACTTGCATTAGTACACACCCGACCACCGTACGTAACGCGGTCTTCGTCGCGACTGGACGGATGAAGCATCATCACCTCGTTCATTCTCGCCGTGTCATCCCGGTACGAAGCCAACCAACGGATGACTACATTCTGTCATTTCCCAACTTTCTTCGCCGCTTTTGGCCAAAAGCCCGAGCATTAAGGTCATTTACAGCATTGGCCTCACACACATATTTAAGCACTAAGCATGCCAGCAGTTCGCCGGTCACGCATTCCCTCTCGTCATCTTTTCACATTTGGTGTTTCTCGAGGCAGGCAACTTTGTACTAAGGTCACATTGTGCTTCTTATCTTATCTACCACCCTAGTCTGGATATCCGCCGGACCTGAGTTCCCCTCCCTCCTATCCTCTCTCAACTTCAGCCGCTCCTCTTCAGATGTTATGGAACACTGACAGACTGGACAAGGCCTGCCCCGAGTTCGAGAACATGGAGTTACTCGCACACGATGAGCCCAAGTTGGCATTGTGAATCCAAGCGGGTTCCCAATAGAACAGTCCCTTGCCCCTGGGCACAGAAGCTACCACGTCTGCCACGGCCTTGATCCACTGCGACTGGCCGGCGGCGTTGAAGGGGATGTTCTTGGCGTCTGACGGGAACGCATATGCCGGGTTTGGGCATGAGCTTGGCCAGTCGGTCTCAGCAACGACGAGCTCTTTGCCCCATCTGTTGGCCATGTTTGTCAAGCTTGACTTCAAGGACGACAGAGTCGCCGAGGGCGTGTAAAAGGGATAGAACGAGACTCCCATCATGTCAAAGTCGGAAGACACCAAAGGCCCTTGCTTCAACACATTTGTATACCACCAGTTCTGGGTGTCCCAGTTCCTGTGGTGGTTGGCCAGATGTTAGCTCTATACAGGATCCGGTTTTAAACAGCAAGGGGACCTACCATCCGTTGTCAAGATGGATCATGATTTTGGGCTTGGGGTTCAGCCTCGAGTCCCTGATACCGGCAGACGCTGAGTGCAGCAAGCGCGCGATGTTATACCACGAAGAAGTGCCTCCCGTCGGCCAAAGCAAACCGCCGGTGATCTCATTGCCGATAGAAATAATGGTCGGTTGCACACCATTATCATGGAACTGGTTCGACGCATCGAATGTGTAGTTGTATAGCTTCCAGGCCAGGTCGTCAATGGCGGTCGGCCATCCGGAAGGAATCGCTTGGTGCGCGGGGTCTGCCCAAGTGTCGCTGAAATGAAAGTCGATATAAACACCCAGCCCAGCGTTCTTCGCCCTCTTGGCCAGGTTGATGTTATAGGCCAGGTTGTACGTGCCCCCGGAGGGATTCACCCACACCCGTTGGCGGACCGTGTTGACACCGCTGTCTCGGAAAATGTGCTCAATGGACTGGGCAGCACCGTTCACGTTCTTGTAAGAGACGCCAGCCTTCTCTTCAACAGGTACAGACGACCAGTCGACTCCTTTATAGGTCAGGGCAGCAGCCGCTGAGCCTGCAAGGCCGAGGACGGCCGACAATGCTGAAAGAAGCATGGCGAATATTCAACGGGGGAAAACCTGTGGTCCTGTCGAGAATAGCACCATGACTGTTAACGCTGGAGCGGACATGCCAGGCTTTAAAAGGACTGTCGCCGTCAAGCGCCGATGACACTGCCATACTCCTTAAACCGTTCACCGCTGCCTGATTGATGGAATTTAGGTGGCATCGCGAATGGGGGTATTGGGGCGGGACATCGGTCCTTTTAATGTTTCGTTTGATTCTTCAGGGCATCAATTTCCCGGAAGGAGTTCATCATATTTCCTAATACGGCTCGAAACAGCCGAAACATCGCTGCTACTACCCCGCAAAATGCTTAACGAGCTCTTGGGTCAATCCACCCCAAAACTACAGTACATATGTACATACGCTTAGCCGATTCCCGAGAGATATTTTCTGTTTCATGTTTCTCACTGCTGGCTCCTCTACCCGGTCACAGAACAACATCCTGATTGGAGGAATCGGGAACGTGATGGGCTCTTTTGAGTACTTCTGGCCAAGTCTTCGGTCACTACATCAGGACGCGGCCTTGTATGTTCCGGGCTGAAGCCAATTGTCATAAGGCTTGCGAAAGTAAAGGCCGATATCAATCCATAGGTGCAGGCAAATTCTCCTATGGATATATAGTTTCATAGGTCTCACTGGGGACAATGTCAAGGAATCTCAAAGCAGCTGCCTTGAAGAACAAACAGTAAAAAAAGGTTATCTCCAATAAGTCTTAGCAAGGAGTAGTGCTGATACAAAGCTCGGTAGTCGTCGAGTCGTCCTAGGCCAGAAAGTAAGGCAAAGTCAGTGGCTCAAATGATTGTCTCGGCTTTCGTGGGATCAGCCTTCGATACTAAGAGGTCCGGGAACAGATCCTGAGCCGACTTCTCGTCAACTCTCCACACCAGCTTTTCGCCCGATTGTGCTCTATCCCTAAGGATTCTGAGGGCATTCGTAGCACGCTCAAGCAATGTGGCACCTTCAACGATCCTCTGCTTGTTCGGCTTGACCACACCCTGCTCCAACAAAGCCGGGACGATGTCCGGCTGGGCATGATTCTTCATGAACTCGTTCTAACACTCAGATTAGCTGACTTCTTCCAAGATATCGCTGACGGTTCTTTCATTGAGAGACTCACTTGGGTGTATAAAAACGTTCTCACCCCCTTCAGAACAACACCCTCCTTCCATTCTCCCTTCAAAAGCTTGGTGACATCCATCGCATACTCTGGCGACTCATCCTCAGTAGCATGCTTGACGATGACAGGCAACATAATCGCCACTTTCGTTCCCTTCTCGGCCAGCCTAGTCAACGGCCTCAGCGAACCTTCCAATGACCCGATACAATCGAGCACCAAGGGGATTGTCGCATCATCTGATGACGACGACGCAGTCTCCACATGCTTCCGGATCAAATCCGTCACGTCCTTTTCTCCATAGTCAAAACACACTGCAGCGCCCAAGGTCAGCAGCTCCTGGTGGTGTTTCTTGCTCGCAACAGCAATCACATTGCGGTAGCCCCAATTCTTCAACACCTGCAAGGCGTATTGGCCGACACTACTCCCCGCGCCCCAGACCAGAATCCACTGCTTCTTTTGATCTTTATCCCCTTTATTCTCCTCCTTTGCGTTTGAGTTATCAGAAAGAGGCCACCGCATCTCCAACCCCAAATCCTCAGTCAACGTATGCAAAACCGTTACCAAATTCGTCGGCACCGTCACAGCCTCTTGCATCGTAATGTTCTCGGGTAGTTTACTCATCAGGTAAGTCGCTGTCGTGATGAATGTCTGGAATCCGCGCTCGCGCGGCTCCCGCCAGGCCATGCCGAACACCTGGTCGCCGACACGCAGCTTGTGGTGAGCGGCAGGGGTGTTGGCATCGGCGGGGCCGAGGGCGAGGACGGTACCCCCGAAGCTGGAGCCGGCGACATACGGGAGATCAATGAGAAGGCCACCGTCAGCTTGGTGCAGGTCGAGAGGCGTTGATGAGGTCCATTCTACGTGGACGAGGGCTTCGCCGGGCCCCGGGGGGTCGGTTGGGCGCTGGATGATGGAGAGCGGGGCACGGGGGGCCGTGACGACTACAGCTGGATGGGTGGGTGGGATGCCGGATGGGAGGGTGGTAGTGGCTGCCATGGTGTTTGCTGGGTTTGGGTCCAAGCCGGAGTGTATGCTTTGCCGTTGGGAGCCGAACAATGGTTGGACAACAAAAAGGATGGTAAAGAACAAAAGGTTGTCAGGAGTTGATAACTTGTGTTTCTTCACCTAGTGATAAATCTCCCCTTTTGTGGGGGATTTGGGATTGCGTGATCATGGTGTTCACGATTCAGAAGAGTATACAATCTCTAAGCGCATCTCCATATGTCGCTGTTTGTTTGGTGGAGACTTGCTTAGAAATCTAGGAAGCTGAGAGAAGCCATAAGCAACAATCACGACGACGTAGGTATGTCGAATGGTCGTTGCTCTCTCTTTACTTGTACCTCTATCCATGTCCTTGGTTCAACCCCTCATCGGTTTTTACCGGCTGTAAGCGCTTGGTAACAGCACGGTTCTCCTTTTGCCTTTCGAGGGCCGAGCCGGGACGGGACGGAGTCTTTCGTCTGTAAAAAGAAAGTATAAGATAGTTGCGAACTCTTATGTCGAAGGTCTTATGCTGGATAGAGTGATCCATGATGTTCACGCGCAATGCAGTTGCGTTGCTTTCAGAACCGGTGCGTATGCAAGGAACTTCCATGGCGTTTCCGAATATTGATTGGTCTGATTGATTAGTAACGCATGTTTCCTGGGTTGGTGATTAGTAAAAGAGGAGGGAAAAACTCCAAACATTCTAAACGGCTGGTTTCATGTTGCAGTGTTGATCAGATAGCACACAGGCCTTAGCACGGCGGAGATTTGTTGCGTTTCTGTGTGTGGATTGGCAATGTTTGGTCTTTGCGATATTCTGCTTCGCCCAGGAGGATCAATGCTGCCCCTCCAGAAGTCCAATTGCAAATACGGCGGCGTGATGTGGTTGCCTCTTGATGGCTTACTGAGGAGGAATTGAAGCTTGGAGACAGGACCCGTGAAGACCCTTTCTTCGTTGCCCGCTCCGGTC
The DNA here is from genome assembly GCF_000213175.1 of Neurospora tetrasperma FGSC 2508. Lineage (NCBI taxonomy): Eukaryota > Fungi > Ascomycota > Sordariomycetes > Sordariales > Sordariaceae > Neurospora > Neurospora tetrasperma. The sequence goes on from NW_009799179.1 coordinate 3,458,125, forward strand.
AAGCGCTCCAGCTTTGACATGAGAAAACATAAGCTGAGACAAGTCGAGGCTATGCAAATGGTTAAACCTAGGTATCACGGTTGACGATCTGGAGATCGACCTAAGGAGTTGAAAGTCCTGCCCAAGTGAAACAGGGGACTGGAAAAGATCAAGATGTTCGGAGCTTTTTTTTTTTTTTTCTGAAAATAAACCATTCCTAGGCTGACAATCCCGGGCAGTCTAACATACTTGCCCCTGCAGCCGGAACGGTAGAGGTAGTGTGCATGATCGGCACGCGGGGAACATGCCCTTGGATTTCGGCACAGTTGCCCCGTACTGTCCCCTGGCTTAACTCCCTTAACGTCACTGCCCTGCACTCAAACACGGACCCTTCAGATGCCCATGCAGCATCCAATGTCAGCACTAGATGTCGACGATTTTATTCTAAGTCGTTGTCTCACTCATGCCCTTCCAGTGATTCCCGATATGGACAAAATCCTTCATTTTCGACTGACCCCGAAGGCGCTCGATTTGCAGTTCAGACACACCAATGCGGCAAGGACTGGGTGAGTTCCAGTTGAGCACAGCCGAGGTGATCAGAGGACCACGGCACCTACTTCCTTGCGCACTGTGAGATGAAAGAGGGTCACAACAAAAATGCAGGGCGATTCCCTACCGCTATAGCTCCTTTTTGAATGGTGGCCGGTGCCGGTTACGGGCTCGTGACGGCTTGACAGAGCCTGGTGGGGGAATTACAGCGGGAACTCGTCCAAAGTCCCAATTTCCATGTCGCGCCTACCAGGGCGTCGTCGGTCCCCATCTCCGTCTCCGTCGCCGTTCCAAACTTCCACCCTTCTTGCTTTTCACTTCTTTCTCCCTCCCCCCGCGGTGCTTCCTCTGCCTGGAAACCGAACCCCAACCGAAGCTCCCTTGTCGACGACATCCATTCTCTGGTCCCCAGTTTCGATCCAACTCTTTCGGCTCCGACCTACCACAAACACGCTGCGACTTCTTTCAGCTACCCCCTCATCCATATACTGTATTTGTGATCGAAGGCAAGCACATCTAGCATCAAAAGCTCGTTTCTTCTCTGGCAACAGTGGCACACAGCATACTTAAGCTGCGGTGCGGCCTCTCCTGACGGCGCGGAGAATGACACATCGTTGCGCACCTCTCCATCGTCAAACGAAGCAACCTCTACACCATCTTCACCACGCCCATAACTGGCCGTCGCCCCTACGTTCGTCGACGCTCAGTCCGTGTAAACGTCTTTGCTAGACCATCCTCAAACTACCAGTTACAGTTCTCATATTTGCCCACCATGCCATCCCAACGACGCATGAGGGCGCTTTTATACATCGCCTTGGCCGGCTTCATTACGTTACTCTTCTTCACCTCACGTGCCCGCCATGCACAAGAGCCCGACCCCCGCTCGATCCAAGATTTTTACCACAAGACCAAAAGTGCGATGGAAGGGTCAAGGATAGGCGGCGGCAGTAGGAGAGGACAGGCCGTGGTTGGGACACAGAAGGTCGAGTTTGACGAGGACGACGCGATCGTGGCCAAGGCAATGCAGGAGCGTCTCAGGAAAGCAGAGCAGATGGCCAAGAGCAATGCCAACGCAAAGGCGCCCAACAAGCCCGACGATCCGGAAGCTGTCGTCGGCGTTGGCAGCTCGGCCCATGGACAGAACCATCTCGGCAAGGGAGACTCCGTCGAGACCGAGGAGCACCACGCGATCCTGGAGGAACTTAGGAGCATTCTCAAGAAGTCACCAAGTAAGTCTAGGCGTTACATTTCTACATACAATCATTCACGATTCCATCGTTCAAAACCAGCGCTGACCAGGTTTTCACCAGTCATCATCTTCTCCAAAAGCTATTGCCCGTACTCGAAGAAAGCGAAGAGCCTTTTGCTGGGTGACTACCAAATCGACCCTGCGCCCTACGTCGTCGAATTGGACCAACATCCATTGGGCCCCGGAATCCAGGCTGAGCTCGGCGACAGGACAGGAAGGAAGACAGTTCCCAATATTCTCGTCGGCGGAATAAGCATAGGAGGCTCCGACGACATTGCCAAGCTTGACCAGGAGAAAACACTGATCGAAAAGATCATGTCACTAGCGGGGAAGCGACTCACAGTGACAAATCACTCCAAATCGACTTAGGATATCGTGGCGCCATAACGGCATTTCGGCCCGAAAGCATGTATCGATAGTCGGAAGGAAGAATTAAGACGCATTTTCCCGCATGATATGGCGTTGTTGGTTGTTTTTAAGGCCAAACAAATTCCCGCCAGCTACAGCCAAAGGGTCGCCCTGAACACAACATTTCTATGCGACCCCTATACGTAGCGTCGATCCTTGCAAGTTTGAAAACCGTGGTGGAATCGGCGTGCGCCTACTTCGCTGAGAGGCGCGATAGGCTCAATAATAGGGCGATTGCATCAAAATGGCTGGTCGTGGCTCATGCGTACATATATCTAGGCTTGTCAGCAGAAGGTTGGATGGAGCGGGAAAATCGCGAGAACCTGTGGTGGTGTTGCAGGCTCAGGTGCGTCAAAGTAAGGACCCACGAGAAGGAGAAAAAAAAGGCCGTTCGCTCATAAATCAACGATGTCGCCCTAATACCACGTTAATAGGTCATGGCGTGCACGTCACCCAAACCTGTCCGGGCCGTCCGAGCATGAGACCATTACTTTCCGTCCCGAAGATGTCGACATGGCATTCACCTCTCCACAATAAAGGGTTCCACTAGTAACCTTGATGGCTGGCCTTCTGCCCACAGGGGTACATCGCAAAAAAGATACGCGTTACTATCGATGTGCCGAACATTCATTTGCCATCCTATTATCGCTCAGCAAGACGAGAAGGGATGTATGGGGCGATATGGTAGGGTTCACAATGGGTAGGCGACAAACTCATCGTGTTATATATCTAGGCCCAAATCTTGACTTGTTGTTCCTCTGGGAAGGCGGGATTCCATGTCATTCTGCGCCAGTTCCTGGGTTGTGGCTGCCGACGAATGAGGACCTTGTTGGGCACCCTAACGGTCCAAAGCACTTATCATGACTGGTAGGGGCCGTCAAGGTCCCCAATTCGTCCCATGTGCCAATCGTCATGGACAACCTTAAGAGCAGACCCCTGCAACTACTTCCTCGCTCATCTTCACCTCCAGTTCCCTCTCCGACTTCAGGTCCCTTCTTCTTACTCTTCACCGGATCTTATATATTCACCAGCGGCCAGACCTGGGGAACTCAACATGATTGACTTTTAGCTTCCTCACGGCACATTCACTTGGATACACCCCACCTTGGACACAATTCACTAGGATATCTTAAACCTAGGTGCCACCCCGTGCTTTATTCCATTCGTTTACTCTCTCGCCATTTTTAACACCCCCTTGAGTTCAACTGGCATTAAGTCCACCCTTTCCTTCAACAGCCTGCGGCCTTTCTGGAATCATCAAAGCCAGAAAAGCCTCGGAACTACGCATAATTCTCCCAACGAAGTCGAAAGGGTATCACATCGACACGATGCCCGCCCTAAACGACGACGTTCTTCTCCGCGTTGCGAGTTTCTGCGACATCGAAACCATTGTCACCTTGATGTGCACCAGCAAGCACGTCTACGAGCTTGTGACTCGGTACGAACAATCCATCGTCAAGGACGCTGTTGCGTTGTACACCGGCTACGACTCCTCTCTGTTCCCCCCTTCAGGCTCAATCAGCTCCTCGCACAACGTTGAGCGCGAGTATCTTTATCCAAAGAGTTACGATATCCTCAACGAGCTCAAGATCCGCACTTCCCGCACGGAGATTATCCTGAGCCCAGGCCAGCCCCTGAGGAGCAAGATCGATTCCATCTTTTCGACGTCCGGAGCATTCCTCGATCTTCCTCAAATCGAACGCGAGCTGCTGATGGCCCGACTCAAAGAGACCTTCAAGGTGGTCGACAGGCTGGGAGATTGCGCGGCAGACGTCATGTCGATGTGGATGCTGCCGGCCGACAACGGCAACTCTAGCCAGAAGCTTGATGGCGATGAGGCCATGCTTAAGATTCATGATCGCCAGTTGGCGTACATTCGCTCCCTATCACCACTCGACTTGGCCTATCTTTTTCATCTTGTCTCCTGGGCTGGCCAAGCCTATGCCACCGAGAATGCCGCCCTGATGGCCGATGTTGATTGCTGGGAACGTCTCCTGGCTTTCAAGGAAGCTAGTCTTCGCCATGGCACAATCATGCTCTGGGCTGTCTTCCAGCCGCCGAAGGTCAAGAAGACGGTCGACCGCACTGACGATAGCACCCATCGCAAGCCCATGACCGAGCTTGCTCGCTTCGCAGAGACCTGCATCCGTCAGATTTTGGAGGAAATTCGCATCTACCAGTCCACGGAATCAAGCCAGAATCGCCTACCGCCTAGCTTACACATGACAATGGTTAAGAGTTTTGTCGAGAAGACTGGACGTCCGAGCACTCGGCATGCCATTGAGATGGAGCGCCTCATTCTGGATCATATCCGGATCGACTAGGGCCCGATGATGCAGGCGCTTATTCTCAAAGACATTCGGGATAACCTCTACTAAGACAGCTGGTTGGGGGATAGGAGCTAGGGGGATTGGAGTCGATCTTGTTCAGGGCAGTATGCTTTGGCTAATGCCCACATTCACAAGCCATCAAGATTACCGGTTTTGCCGGTATTATTATTCTTTTGCTTTGGTATCTTGGCCCTTCGCCATCTTGCTTTTGCTTAGCAGGCAAAAGACGGCAGATAGATGGCAATGATGGATGATTAGCATAGCGAGGGAAGGTGTTCGGGAGTTAGCATTTACGTGGAGGGTCAACTGCATGCGCAGGTAGGCGCCGTTAGGAGTTTGACATGTTGCGATTAATGTATGTTTGAGGGCAGGAGCCGAAACGGCGCAAGCAAGTTATTTGACGCCCATTTCATTCAGCAGAAAGGTCAGCATAAGGGGTTCAGCGTGAAAGAGAAGGGCGTTTACCCAGCTGATTCATATCAAGCGGGGCTGGTCTGGTTGGATCTGAAGGCTGGAAGGCCTTGTCAAAAGAACACTGATATAACCTAGTAAGTATAGCTTACTTCTAATTAAACCTGCAATTACCATAATTCTTGTGGTTTCTGAGTCCCTCCGTGATACACCAAGCTACTTGCATAGTTGATCAGTCGAAAAAGGAAGAATTAGCCAAAGTTGAACATGCTCATGACCTGTCATCTCGTGCCCATGCCTCAGACTTAGGCTGCCTGCGCACTATGGTGTTTACGAAGTATAGACTTTGAACAAACGAGCCTTGTCAGCATCAATGATGATACTCGTAATTGTGGCCGCTACAAGCCGAGTGAAAGCAACAAAAGCTCAGTGACCCCTTGTCTGTACAGCGAGAAAACAATCCAGAGCCGGCATGGGGCGGGCTGACGAGGCCGCGGGTTACTCTCCTTCGCAACTGTTCACGTACAATGAAATATATTGAGGACATGGATCTCCGTGTTAAAGGCATTAAGCAAAACTGAACAGCACACTCGGAAGTCAATGACCCAAGGTGTCTGCCGAATATCATAGGGACGGCACATGGGCATTGTCTCTTGTGCGGGAATCAGACTGGCTGGGTGAAGCACAGTCTAACTATTCTTCGGGCCAGACAATGGGGTTGTTCTAAGCCAAAGTGTAGACGCACAAAGGAACTCGGAAAGACTTTCTAAGACGGCAGCCTTTGTACACGGAATAGGGTCTGTTTTCGAGAACAAGAAAAGCCATGAGAATGCATATAAGTACGGGTGAGATCTTTTCACTTCGAGATGATTCAAGAGTCAATCAACAAGCTCTTCTGCAATCACAAGTTCGACAAGAAAGCAAAAGCATCAAACGATACCAACGACACCCTAATCACCAAACAACTCACACTTACAAAATCCAGCAACAACTCAACAAACCGCCTCAAGCACATTCAAACTTCAAAATGTGTAAGATCACCGAGACCGAGTACAAATGTGGACATTCCACTACGACCTCTCGCCCTTGTGAGAAGGCCAAAGAGTCCAACAGCACATGGGGCTGCTTACGCTCCTCCAAGGCCAAGTACTGCTCCCACCCCCGAGAGATAAAGAAGGAGCATGAGGGCCTTTGCGACAAGTGCCGAGAAAGAGCAGCCAGTAAGACTAGGCAGGGCAGATCAGCTAGCAAGTCTAGAGAGCATGCCCCCGCTCACAATGATAACATAAAACTGCTCAAGGGATCGGCTACTGAACGTCATGACTTCTTCCTCCAACAAGGGGCACCCTCAAAAGAGTCCAGAGGCAGGTCCAGAGATGAGTACAGAAGCGAATTTGAAGGCACTCGTAGTAACAAAAGATCAAGCATGATCAACCTCCCTCATGACAAGGCAGCGATTCCGCCCCAGCGAGGATCCATCTCCAACTACAAGAGCAAGCCGTTGCCTAATCTTCCTCCCAACGCTTCGAAATCTTCAAAGATCGGAGGGTCATTCGCTTCAACCTCGAGAAGCACCTCCAGAGACGGCCGCCCTCTAGTCCCTCCTCCGCGGCATGGCCCTTACATTCCAGATCGCGATATTACAGCGGTACCTGCTCCGCTCCGACCCCGTCGACCCTCCGAGTCCCAGGCGAGGGGAAACATTCGGGAATCTCAGATGTTCACGAACCCCGGCCCCGCGCCGTCCATCCCTTACCCCGTGCCACATGAAAGAGGCCGCAATGCCGACCCCAGGCCGTTGCCCCTGCAACAGCAGCAGAAAGGGCAAGTATCCTACCCCCCGAATGCCTCTCGTCACCACACCGAGGTACCCCGCAGAAGACTGTCAAAGACAAGACACACTGAAGCTATTGACGATTGCGGCGGTAGAAGTAGATCAGCCAGCAAGACCCGCGAGCGGTCCCTTTCTCGTAGCCGACATGGCAGCAAGCACGACAAGGGTGAAAAGAAGCACCACCAAAAGCAACCCAGCGCCGCTAGCTCTTTTATGAACAAGCTCAAAGCTGGTCTCGGTTACGATGAATATGATGACGATGGAAGCGACTCGGATGAATGGGTTTGCGCTGACAGTCGGGCGCTTGAGAGAGGGGAGAGTGTTCGGCCGAGCGCGACTACTACCTCACGGAGAAGAATGAGCTACCAGGCAGGTGACTCCTATTACATGCAACGGTAAGCGGCAGGTGTAAGGTGTGGGTAGAAGACGGGAAGATGGGAAAGTGCTGGATACTTTCCATGTTTCTCGAATCGTCTTCTTTTTGGCAGGTGGTATGAGGTACGAGGGGATGGGCGCGTTGGGCTATATCGTTATTGTTTTGTCCATTTGCTGGTTTTACATTGGTTTGTTTGCAATTATCATTTATTGGAAAATCCCCCCGAAAACAGTGGCATGTCGGTTTTGTTCGGTTTCTTTTTCTTGGATCTCCTTTGTTAGGTATGAGCGGAGGTCAGCAACGGGCGATAACGGTCAAACAGGCTTTTGACAGTGTAGTGACATGGAAACAGTAGAGCTTTGGAGACGGGAGTTATGGATTTTTGGTGCTACCTCATGGAATTAATAAATATTCGTACTGATTTTGTAGAGGAAGTTAGAAGTGCAATGTGCTCTGTGCAGTGTGAAAAAACGATGCGAAGAAGATACTTCGAAATAATTCTCCGCAAGTGACCCGTGAACATACATAAAGTTGTCCGAATGTCTAGCTGCTCAATGAGGCCTCGTGCGGATTTGAATGGCATATCTTCATCGGTGCGTGACTGCGTGTGGTGATACTGCCTTCCAAATGGTTCATCGGTGTTGCGGTTTTGTCCAAAGAATAAGAGCATACAAATCCAAACTTCTTTCAACAAATAAACCCCTTGTGGTGTAGTTGGATATCACGTTCGGCTGTAATTGTCAAGATTGTATACCGAAAGGTCACCGGCTCGATTCCGGTCGAGGGGAATCTTCTTTTTTTCGCTTTTTTTGGTCGCTGCTGATGACACTGCCGCACCCACGTCCCTGTCTTCGATTCATTTTTGTCTTTCTTTTTGTGGAACCGAAGATTGCTGTGCTCTCTCTCCATTGGATGTTCTCTTTCTCGTAAGTCGCAACAAGTCGAGGAGAGGTGGGCGTCGTAAAGGCTGCCGGGCCATACCCCGCGGTCATGCGTGGCGGTCTTCTTGCGCTGAATTTGCTCTTCAATCGAGAAATGAGCAGCGCAGATTTCAGTCATTGTGTATCCGTAAACTTGTTCGTAGTTCTCTCCCCTATGTAGGAATGGAAAATCGACCGTGTTGTCGTTCGTGATGTTGATATTGAAAGTGCTCACCCAGGTGAAGACCCATGACTTCGATTGGTGAATGCGGTCCCGGAGCCCCGCTTTATTTTCTGCCGGCGTAGCGGTGCCGTGTGCGACGACGCTTCGCTCCAGAAACGGGGCCCGATTTTTCCTCGCCAGCTTCGAGACGCAGGCAGTCAGGTCGCGGGATTGCGGAGCTCCGTCCAAGCCAGAACCACCGAAGCCCGAACGAACAGCCTCCGTCACTACCTCTCGACAACTTCCCTTTCGTTGCGCCCCTGACCGCACCGCACCGCCAGTCGTAACCATGAGCAGGGCACTTTTGCGCTCCGTCCTGGAGCTGCGCACTCCCGTCACGTGCCTCCCACCATCTTTCCTCCTCCCCTTCCGTCCCGCCGCCGCCGCCGCCGCCGCCGCGCCCGCCGCTCGTTTCCTCCACCAGACTGCCCAGCAAGTTGAGCCTACCAGCCAGTCCGATGCTGCTGCTGCTGCCGCCACCCTGCTTAAGGCCAGCCCATCAAAGGTCACTACCGCCACACCACCAGAGGCCCCCGCAGCCGTTCCCACCAGCACACCATTTTCTCAACAACCCCCGATAAGCCAGCAAGTCAAGGAGCTCCTCCCCGTGCTCGCCGCGCAGCCGGGCCACTACACGACCATCCACATCCACGGCAAGCCGTACCTCGTGACCGAGGGTGACACGGTGAAGCTACCGTTCAAGATGCCCGGCGTGGCACCTGGCGACGTGCTGCGCCTGAACCGGGCCTCGGTCATCGGCAGCCGCGACCTGACCCTCCAGGGCGCGCCGTACGTGGACGAGCGCCTGTTTGAGTGCCGCGCCATTGTCATGGGTACCGAGAGCGAGCCGATGCGCGTCATGATCAAGAAGAAGCGGAGGTGCAGGAAGAAGAAGCATGTTTTCAGCAAGCACAAGTACACGGTTCTCAGGATCAACCAGTTGAAGATCAATGATGTGTCGAGCCTTTGAATGGGTCACAGTGGGTTGCTACTGCTGAAAGAAGGGAGGGTGCAGAAAACAGTGAGGCTGGAATGCCACTGTTGAAAGGAGATGATGGGGCAAGGGGTGGTGGATAAATAGTGGAGGAGGGGAGAAGGAGAGGAGGAAGCCGACAACCCCGGGCAGGCCAATATCGAACAACACCGTTCAGCCCAAAACAGCCGACCGCATGGCACACGGATAGCACACAAACACTTGACAATGGGGATGGAGGAAGTTTCCAATGTTTTGCTGCTGCTGGATGGATTCCAAATGTGCAACAGATGGCGGACGCGGTGGGATTTATCAAGCACTGCTCGTTGAAGCCGAGGTCTTTAGAAAAGGGTAGCAAGGCCTGCCTGGGCTTCTTCTGTCATACATCTGTATGTCCTTCGATTAGAAAGGGAGTGATTACAGATCAACTATAGACTAGTTGTGTAAGATCAAGGGGATATACCGACATATTCGGCATGTATCATATTTGTTCTTGTTCATATTATAAAATGGGGATTGGAATCATGGCTAGTACCAAGCGTGCATATTGAGCTTGATGAAGTTTGTTATGTCTTCAGAGGTCGAAGCAGTCTAAGGAAGACTACTTCGAAGATGGTTGAAGCATAGCGTTGAGTTTTTGGGCCAAATGTTGATATCCAAACCATCATCGCTGAAACAGGCTTACACTCTGGCCTCCTTGGGAACACTAAAACAAGTCGAGCCTATCGCTACGACATAGTACATGAAATTTATCATTCAGCAAGGGAGAAGCAATGAGACGGATAACTAAACGCTTCTATCGAGTTGTCCTGATACAGAGCTTCTGAACAATGACAATATGGACGGTTTAAAGCAAATAAGAAATAAAGCTATAGTCAGGGAAAAGGAACGGAAACGCCCGCCCACCAATAATCCAATGCATCCTTTCCAGTCATAATCTTCATCACTAACAAGTAGTAAAAAGAGAAACAAAGCAAGCTCCACACAAAGAAAATAATAACGGCCAACTTTCCACCATTATACAACCCGTGCGTGCGACCAGATAGACATGGTGTTCAGCGAACACGATATCAATAACCCGTTTAATCCATCATTCGTTAGTCACAGAACAAACCCGAACATAGCCGCTCCCAGACGCAATCGCTTGCTTCCTAACCGCCACACGTCTTGTGGTAGGAATCTATACAAAACTCCCAGTAACCAACCGAGGTCTGATCGGGGGGGTATCCAACAGAAACTTCCGACAACAACAAGGGTATCGTATCCAAGCATTAACGCTTAACAAGAACAATCCATCCATCTTCCAACATGTGTGAACAACAAACAACAAGAAAAGGTAAGAGAAGAAAACGACCTCCGAGTTACTACCTTTGGTGGCCGCCACCCCCACTCCCACCTCCACTTCCACCAGCATTATTGCCGGCACCCATGACCGCCTTCCTCACAGTCGCCCAGTACGCCTGCGGCCAAGTGTTCACCACCTCCGCCTCCGTGGGCATCCTCTCCTTGCATCTCTGCACGACACTCTGGATAAGCCTAGACAATAGCTCCTCTGTGACAGGCAGGACCCTGCCATGCTCCGCCGCCGCGTACACTGACGGATCGAACTCCTGCGGGTACAGGAACGGGTCCGTGTCGGCCAGCAGCTCGTCGCACGTGGGGCGCTCGCGCTGCTCGCGGTTGAGACATCGGCGCATGGTGCGGATGACCGAGGGGGGCACGCGGCTGCCGTCCTCGGTGGCTTCCGGGAAATCGATCTGGTACGACCAGTTGATGATGGCCTGGCATCGCGACATCTGGTTGGCAATCTTACCAAAGGGCGGCAGGCCGTACACCATCTGGTACAGGATGCAGCCGAGCGACCAGACGTCCGAGGGCTTGCCGAGCTTCATGAGCTTGGGCGCGCCGTGCTGGCGGTGGTTCAGCGGCGGCGGGATGCAGAACTTGCCGTTCTGGGCGGACGTGAAGGCGTATTGGTTCGAGTCCATCAACGATTCGGGCGACATGTAGTTGGGCGTGCCGATTTGCGTTTCTCGGTGCACGTTGACTGTCATTTCGGTCTGGATGGCGTTGGCGATGCCGAAATCGATGAGCTTGAGGCGGCCCTGGACAAGGACAAAGTTGGCCGGCTTGAGATCACTGTGCACAACGTCGCGGGCGTGCACGGCTTGCACGCATTCGAGCATCTCTTTCCAGTAATACCGAATGAAGGTTGGGTCGAGACGAGCGCCTTCTGCAGTGCTTTGGCGGCTTTTAAGAAGCGTGTTGAAATCGAGTTCGCCTACTTCCATGAGCTATGGTGGGGTTAGTACTCAGTACGAATCCTTTGGAGTTGATGAATTACTTACCACACTGAGTACCTGCTTCTCCAGATTCAACTCATGGTCGATGAGTTGAATGACCCGTTCCACACCGTTCAAACGTTTCAGCAAATCAATCTCGCCCTTGAAGCCCTTCACGGTATTTTCGTCGGCATGTTCAAGAGACACCCTCTTCAAGGCCAACATCTTCCCACTCTCAGCGGAAACACGGTAAACCTTGCCAGAACCACCCCTTCCAATACAGTCAATGCGGGTGTATGTTCGGCCGTTCACTCGCAAAAGGACCTGCCTTTTCTTGGCCGCCCCAGCAGTCGCAGAAGCTCCAGCCGCAGCTGTTGCAGTCTCGACAACTGACATCTTTGGTGGAGGTGGAGGCGCCGGCCTGTGTGGTGTGTTCTGACTTTTATGCGCCAGGGCTTTGCGGTCGGGTGAAATCGAAAGCCTCTTAAGATCCCGCCCAATGTCTCGCCCAATGTCAAGGGCCATGGGTTCGGGGATTACCGGTTTCGGGATCTCGTGATCGAGCATTGTAGACGGGGTCAGCTTGGCCCTCTTGAAGGTCGGCGGTGCCTCGTTCTCCTTGTCGTTGTTCATGGGCATATCTGGATGAGGCTCAGCGATCTTGTAACCCAGTTCCCCGTTATCTCTTTCCATCGCTCTGACGTTGGATTCTCGCCTGCGCACCGCTCCAGCTTTGCCGCTAACAGGACTTCCGGATGCGGCATAGTCGCGATAGTTGTTGTTGGACCCATAGAACGACAAATGTTGCTCGCCCATAGCGGCTTCGACATGACTCTGCATGTGGCTCTCGTAATTCCCATCGTTGTCTTGGTTCATGCCCATAGCTTCGTTTTCTCCATGTGCTGCCTCGTCCTCATCGCTCTGCCTTCTCCGCCCTCGCCGCGCTGGACCGCTGAGAAAGCTCCCTGGAACCTTTGCGACTCTCTTGATACGCATTGAGCTTTGTGGTGCTACCGTTTGTGGCCTTCCAATGGTTGCAGGATCCTCGGGATTTTCGTGATCACTATATCCTGTGCCGCGTTTCCCGGAAACACCAGCGAACGAACTACCCGACGACCCTCCTCCTCCCCCTAGAGAAATCCGACCTTTGCTGCCTGAAGACCCAGAGCCAACCGCAATCCTGACCGTCCTGATCACGGGCGTTTGGGCATCTCCCGCTGAATCTGATCCTGCATCTCCTTGCTGCTGTAGAAACGATGGAATTTCTTTCTCGACCTCTCTTTCCCTGCTCTCCGTCCTGGTTCTCCTCTGGTTTGCCGTCGTTGATGAGAGTCTCCGGACATTTCCTGAAAAACTGACTGGACCCTGCACGGGATTGCTGAGGCGGACCACTCGTTTCCTAGGTACCGGGCTGCCATCGCGGTTGTTGCTGCTGTCGTTCTGGACTGGCGACGTCGGCCTGTCCATGGGCTGCAGGCTTCCTCCTCTGATACTCCGCCTCGCTTCCCGCGTCCTCACACCTTCCGACCTTTCCTCCGACTTTGACGACAACAACGCGCTTCTTCTAGTAACGCGTGATGGTGGTCGAGCTGGGGGTGATAAATGCAGATCCTCTGGAGCGCCATGTTGCGCAAAAGATGAGGCTTCGGATGCATGGCCGTCGTTAAGCAGAGCCTTGGTTAAGGCGCTGAGTTTCATGGGTACGGGGATCTCGTCGTCCGAGCTGTCGTTGAGGTTGGAATACTGTTGAGATTGCGACTGGGGGTTCGACTCGCTGCGATTGAGCATGGGCCGCGATGGCGGACGTCGCAAAGCTTGTCTAGCGGATGTCCTTCTCCCCATAGACGTAAAGTGGCTGCCACCGCCCATGGGCGTTGGCGAAATGGACGACATGTCGTTCATGTGTTTTGTTTACCGCCCCTGTTGTTTTGGTTGCGGTTGCAAATGCGCTGGCTCGGCTTTGGGTGGACCTAACTTTTCGTCCTGTTGCGAGCTTGGAACCTTGCCCGTCTTTCGCAGCCACGGACGATCCTGCTCTTGTTTTGCGCCTGGTTTGCCGCCTTTTTAAATTCAGTCCAAAATCGAAGGAAATGATACCTAATAAGCACAGGGCTGCGTGGGCGATTGCGAATCTACGTGCCAGAGTAGCGCATGGAACCAAGAATAACGAGGGTAGCGAGAAATCATGTGGTGCGGCGCGAATGAAGCATGTCGTGGACGGAAGCTAGAGGAGACGATGGGGGGTTTCGCTCTGGATTGGGGTCCTGGGTGCGTGCTGACTGTTGGCTTTCGCTAGGAGCGAGTATTTTGACTTGTGGAGCTGCGACCAATCAAAACACGGGGTGATGTTGCATGGTTGCTCGCGGCAACCGCTGAAATGGATCCTTTCCCTGGGAAACGCAAACTCCAGTGATGAGCTTGCCAAGCTTTGTTTACAACAGCAACTACAAAAACAACAGGGAAGCCCGACTTCAAGAAGCCACATGCAACCGTGCGTATCGATAAATGGATATGGAGACGACAATGGAGCTTCCTGTCAAGTGGAAGTCAAGGGGTTTGTTTACCAACGTTCTCGCAGGGCGTCGCCGCTGGGACGCCATATTAGTGCGATGACAGAAACGGAAAAAAAGAAGAGCTCACAACACATGCATGTCCAGGCAGCATATTCCCAGCAATTTTAGCTGCAGGCGCAGATGTCCAGAACAGCGCAGCACGCACACATATGATCACGAAGGGACAAAAAGGTCCGAAGAAAACCTTGCGACTTGTATTGTTCCGCCTATGTGCCGTTTGACGCCCTCATAAAAGACGTGCCCTTGTAATCCCAAGAACTCCAGCTCTGCTGCCGCCGTCGAGGCGAATGTGATGCAGGTGACTTTTGAACCGCGTGTACAATCCGTCAAGGTTTCTCGGAAAATACCATGCCATGTTACCGGACAATGGTAGGAGACGCTTAGTCGAAGAGACCGAAGCCCATATCCTCGTCGGACTCCTCCTTCTCTGTACCCGACAGTTAGCAGCTGAATGCGACGGCGTAAGCGATTGAATGTGTCCTTACCCTCAACCTTCTCCTCCTTCTTCTCCTCAGCAGCGCCACCAGCGGCGGCAGCGGCACCACCGGCAGCGGGGGCAGCAGCACCGCCGGAGGGGACGGAAGCGAGCTTAGCGGAACCCTCAGCGATCAACTGTATTATATCGTGTTAGCTATGTGCGCCGAACACTCAAGTTTGCTCTCCAGATAATGGTCGTACCTCGTCGAGGTCCTTGCCCTCGAGCTCAGAGATGAGCTTGTCAAGGCGCTCGGAGTCGGCCTCAATGCCAACGGACTCAAGGACGGCCTTGACATCAGCGGCAGAGGGGGCGGTGTTGCCACCGAGGGTGAGGAGGAGGTAAGCGGCCAAGTGCTTCATTTTGTCTGTCTTGAAGGTCGCGTTGTTAGACGGAAATCCTACGGCTGTGGAAGGCTGGACCAAAAAACTTACTGAGCTGGAGAACCAGAGATGTCAATCAGGTTTAACCGCTGAGTTGTGGCGGAGAAAGACTCTTCTTAGGTTCTTGGGGGTGGAAGTTCACTGTTTCGGAAAGAAGTTCGCGGACGGGACCGGATCACGGATTATTTTTACAATTTCGTTCCTGTGAAGCCCCGCAATTTTGCGCCCCACGAAAGCCCACAAGCCTCAAATCACCTGACCAATCCACTCGACTTAGGGCAGATCCCGTGCGTTCTTTCTCGCCAAGCTCCTCTCCGTCATTGCCTGCCGGCCGCTTGCAATTACATAAAAAGCTGGCCAATTCATAACGCCTTGGGCGCTCTTGGCAATAAACACAACTTTTCGGTGACGTGCGGCTTGGCACGCTGCTGGTCTGGACCGTCTGGGCCTGTGACTTTGACCTCGGAGACCGCGATTCACCGCTCCGACCAGAAGTGACTGGGTGGGTCGTTCACTACGCTGACCATCCTGGCTCCCGTCTCTGTCTCTGCCTAGGTAGCAAAAGTTGCGAAACCAAGTCCCCGATCACGCAGGATTCTTTGTTCTTCTTTCGCCAACAACCCATCTACAGCCCAATTCTTATTCTTGGTTTCGGCACTATCGGGCGACTGGCGACCTCGCATACTCGCGCTCATTCTTCGCCGTCTTTTTTTGCCAAAGCATTCGCGCCTGTCCCACTGTGCATCTGCATCGTCAGCGGAAGGCGATCTGTGACGAAAGCATATAAAACCCTGCCACCTACTTCCTTCTCCTCTTGTTCGATGCCTGGACAACTCTCCGTCTTTTGAACGCAGGAGAAGGATAAGCAAAGCTGGTAAAAAGAAGGTTATTCCACCGATACAACCGCAGTCATGCCGGTAAGTTGCCATTCTTTTAGTGCGCTTGCCCTTTAAAAGGCTGGCTGACACGTGTGCAGATTTCGGATTTGCTTGCATCGATAACGGGCGAAAAGCCGTCGTCATCATCGATCTCTACGAAAGATGTCCCAGCAGCATCTAAACGGAAGGCCGACGATGACCTTCGAGGTTCTGCGCCAAAGGCCCCGCGTACCGAATCAGCGACAAATGGAAGTGCCCGGCCGAATGGAAACGTATCGAAACCTTCTACAGCGCGCCCCGCCGACCGACCGACGGAGCGCCCCACAGGAAATGCGAACCCAACGCGTCCCGCGGAAAAAACAACTGGCTACACTGGCACCGCGCAACCACGTTCGTCCACGAAACCAACAGCTCCGGTGTTAACCAAGACCACATCGACGCAGTCAAAGGTGGGAGGGACAAGCTCGAATGGGAATAAGGCTCCACTTTCGCGACCGCTCGTCAGCCGACCCGCCTCTAGCGCTCCTGTCGCCGGCTCTGGACCTCCGAAGAAACGCTCGTATGCAGAGATCATGGCAAGGGCCCAGGCCAATCAGCCCATGCTGTCATCCGTTGGGAAGATTCAGCACAAGAAGGTGGAGAAGCAGTTGACCCTAAAGGAACGCAAGGAACTAAAGGCCGAGGAAGCGAAGAAGGGCAAGAAGGATGTAAGGCCACCGACTACCGGGAGGAGCGGTGTGACAGCTGGGCCAACCCGCAATGGTACCAACGGCACGACTGCGAACCGTCAGCGGAGCATCACCCCCTCAGCCCCGGCTGGCGCCAAGTCCAAGACAGGCCAAAATGCCGTGGAGGAGAAGAAGGTAAAGAAGGCTGCTCTAGCGACGACTGGATACCAAGGCACGGCACGTCCCCGTCCAGGGGCCACCGCCACAAAAGCAGGAACATCCACCTCGGCAGGCGCGAGTAGGGGCCGTGGGCTGTCCGGTTATGGCGCCTCATTCTCACGTCCCCGGAGACGCGAGGAGGAGGATGAAGAGTTGGACGATTTTATCGAGTACGACGAAGATGAGGACGATGGGTACGGCTATGGTCGTCGCGGTGGTTACGAGTCACTGGAAGAGGATGACTCAGACATGGAGGCAGGATTGTCCGACATCGACGCGGAGGAACGCCGAGCAGAGTTGCAGGCTCGCAGAGAAGACATGGAGCAGGAGGCGCTGGAGAAGAAGTTGAAGCGCGAGAAGGAGGAAAGAAAGCGGGCAGCACTTGCAAAACTCAAGTCCAGAGCCGGAGACCGCTGATATGTCGTGGTTGCGTGGCGTGTCTCCTTCTTTCTTTTGCCTCTAAATTGGGAAGGTTTCGGCGCATCGTGATAATTCCAAGGCAGGAATTCGTTTTTTGGAGACGGTTTTGCAATGGCGTTGGCTGGAAGACAGGACGGACACCCAGAAACATTTTGCATCAGCGTCTGGAGTTTAGTCATTTTGCACGGATTCCGGTTTCATTGGCGGGCGTTGGCTGGCAATAGAGCCCGTCGGACGGATTATAGTATAGGTTGTCATGACACGGTGTAGCGTATCTAGATATCTTCAGACCCCCAAGCATACCACGTCTTTGGGTTTTACCTTTGTTGACATACCTACTGTGCTCGTTGAAGCGGGTTATGCGAGCTACACAACTAGTGTCCCTTGGTAATAACCTAGTTGCAGGAGCCATTCTACGAATGGTAAGGTGATCTCCAGATCTAAAAGAAGTTGTCCACTGGCCTTCCATCAAGGTTCTCGTCCTCAACGGGCGGCTCTGGATGCCGCGGTGCACTTCCAATGCCCTGCAGCTGGCTGGCACCTTCATCCGAACCCACTCCACGTTTTCCTGGACATGGCACGGATCTGTTAAGGAGATATCAACCAATGACAGGGGATGAAACTGCCCCACTATGTCCACCTTTTTACGGGTCTCCGCCACTGGAGGAGCCGCCCGATAAGGAAAGCTAGCCTTGAATGGTTTTTTTATCGGCTTCAAGACGTCCGTTCAGCAGGCATTCGCATAGGTAGAGGTACTGAAGCATATTGACCTAAACCGCATCGTCATTCTCGTCGCCCTTCGTCGCCCTACAACATCTAAAGGCCAGATTGCGTTGCCACATATCTTGAACCGCAAGACCTTTCAAGGGCCTAAAACACCAATATGGTACGGATATCATGTTCGAATTGCCCTTCTCAATCCACAGCCACTCTCCTCAACATCATGACCTCTTCCGATCACTTGAGAGCAGACCATGCTAACCGACGTTTTCCTGAATACAGCCTCAGAACGAATACATCGGTATAGTTTCCTTCGCACTCGATCTTGAATACCGTCGACCTGTTCCCAGTCCCTAACCGATTATCTCGTTTCGCAGAACGCGCCCAGAAGCTGCACGGTAAGCGTCTGGACACCGAGGAGCGCGCACGCAAGAAGGCTGCCCGTGAGGGTCACAAGCAGAGCGAGAATGCACAGAACTTGCGTGGCCTGAGGGCCAAGCTCTTTGCCAAGGAGCGTCATGCCCAGAAGATCCAGATGCGCAAGGCCATCAAGCAGCACGAGGAGCGCAATGTCAAGGGCGCCCCCGAGGAAAAGGACCCTTCGAACCCCGTTCCCGCTTATCTGCTCGACCGGTCGAACCCCACGAGTGCGAAGGCTTTGAGGTACGTCACTTGAATGGGAGGACACATGAGAAGCGAACAGCCGAGGCGGAGGTGGAGGCCAATGTGATTGCGATGATGGCAGTGGTCATGGAGGTTGGAAAGGGTCCCATACGATGACGAGAGACTGACCGTTTTCTTCGTGCAGTTCCCAGATCAAGAGCAAGCGTGCCGAGAAGGCCGCTCGTTTCTCGGTCCCTATTCCTAAGGTCAAGGGTATCAGCGAAGAGGAGCTTTTCAAGGTCGTCAAGACGGGCAAGAAGGTGCACAAGAAGGGCTGGAAGCGCGTCGTCACTAAGCCAACATTCGTCGGACCCGATTTCACCAGACGCCCAGTCAAGTACGAACGCTTCATCCGGCCCATGGGTCTCCGTTACAAGAAGGCCAACGTCACCCACCCTACCCTCAATGTCACGGTCCAGCTCCCCATTCTCGGCGTCAAGAAGAACCCCAGCAATCCCCTTTATACCCAGCTTGGTGTTCTGTCCAAGGGTACCATTATCGAGGTCAACGTTTCCGATCTTGGCATGGTCACCGCGTCGGGCAAAGTTGCCTGGGGTCGTTATGCTCAGATCACCAACAACCCTGAGGTATGGCTAGCACAACCCCGCCTCTTAACTCTACATGGACGAATTGCTAACCCTTAACTTCCAACAGAACGACGGATGCTTGAACGCTGTGCTCCTGGTTTAAGCGCAAGAGTGAAGAGGGTGATGGTTTGATTTGTCTAATTATATGTCTAGTCTCTTGGGCGGCAACTGTAAAGGGATTGCGTTACATCTGATTTTGCATCTGGGACTGGCGTCTGGTGTTTTGAAAGAGGATCGACACACGGCCGCGCAAAATATCTCGTCCGGGGGTTCACTTAGGTAGTATAGTGGTTAAGATACACACAAAAGCTGCGGTAGAACATTATACCCTCCGATCATTTGTTTTGGTTTGGTTGTACAACACCGCAAGCAACTAACGTAAGGGCAATACATTGACTTCTACATCAGCTCAGAGCAATTAGCTTGTCTTCTGTATCTTGAGTTGAGAAGGAGAGCAGTTTCGAGCTCATCGCTCCAGGGTCAACCCAGCCTCTCCAAGAATCAAAAGTAGGTATTTCTTATCTAGACCGACGAGTAACTTCTGTCCTCTTCAAGCCCATTTACCACCGCTGACGGTCAACGAAACGCTGATACCGTATTAACCAAGAGCTACTGGAAGCGATACAAAGAAGCAATTTGCCCATGTTTATGGATCCCAGATTCGATGGCCCCGGGAAAGGAAAGCGCAGGAACCGGTAAGTTACCTCTACATCGCGGTCACCCTCTCCTTAAAGCTGAGAATCTAGTAGAGAATGTGCAAACCAGCTTTTCAACTAGGCCAAGCTAAGGTAAACAACCGAAACCCCAATGGATGAAACCGGAAGAACCAGTCATGATTCGGATAACCTACTCTATGGACAGGCTCTGGCCTCGTCAACCAGCCGTCAAAAGATAAGTAGTCCACTCTATGAGGCAGTCGCAAACCAGACAAAGTGAAGTGTTTAAGGCTGTTTCACTTTTTTTCTCCTGGTCCGGACTACCACCGCGGCCGTCGCTGATGAAGGAACTAAACGAGAAGAATATGTACGTAGAGGTAGGCAAGGCACTCGTTATTCGCGAGAAAAGAGGACAAGAAGCTTATTAGAAACTCGCATATGCTGAAAGTTCCCAAGCTGATCCTTTCATGGAGACGTAAAAAGATATTTTGAACCATCGAGGCGGAGTTCCAGTGCTTTGGCTCACCTCATCATTCATACGTCATGCTGCGGCCGAGCTCTTCGCATATGTCTGGTTTGGCAGTGGAAGAGCCTAAGCTGAGAGCACAGCCTTTCCGTTGGTTTAGACCGAGGCACCACATACTACATCTCTTTCGGCTTGTGCTAAGTACATTTTGCGAGAGATATCTCCCAAGAAAGTTTACACTCGCCGAACCACTGCTACCACCTAGCGAACTGAAGATCCGCAAGCTCTCAACAAACCACCGGGTCTCATCTCACCCAACATGTGCCACAAAACAGCATGTCCCGTCTGCCGTAAGTTGACCTGCTGTCCTATCACTTGCGGCCCATCTCTTCCATCCATCCCATCCCTTCCATCATTCCCGGCTCTTCCGGTCCCTACCTAGATAGGTAACTACCTATCCTTGGTTCGTTGCTTGCTTGGGTCACAACCTCATCAGCCCACAAACCAACAGCGACCAAACACAAACCCTCTTTCTGCTCACACACCATCCCCTCCTCCGTCTTACCTACCTAGGTTTTGGGCATCAATCAATCCTGCTTGTCTAACGTACACTTGCCGTACCTCTACCTACCTATCCCATTGATCCTCACTTTTAACTCACTCACTTTAATAATAAACTACCTAATCTTCCTTTGCCGACTCTGCTGACTCCCGTCGCTGATGAACATTTCGTACATGTAGACGGCGTAACCTGGGTAGGCTGCGGCCACCACGTCCCCAAGATCATGGATGGAGTGCCGAAGGACGAGTGGTGCAAGTGCGAGCCTAGGATCGAGAAGGAGGGACATCAGTATCCGCCCAAGGGATCGGTGACGGGGGTGTGTATTGTTTCTTGAAATGGTGTTTTTATTCTTTCCTTTTCTTTTTTTTTCACCCTTTTCGTATATCTGGTTTTTGGAGTTTGAGGATTGCAAAATGTTTTTCGACTTTTGCAGTTGGGTATCCCGCCCCCAAGAGACTTGTTTTGGTTGTGGTTTGTGGTTTGTGGCTTATGTGAGGACCACTGGCTATCAATATTGGTGACTAAATGTTTTTAGTGAGATCATGGCTGACTGGTGGTGCGTGATGAAATTGTCTAGGACATGTTATAGAGTCACGGCTCTTGGGTTGACTAAGGGGAGGATGTGGTCTTGGATCTTGAGGTACAATTTGGTGAAGAACCGGGCAAACAGTCAGGGTGAAGAGCTGTGGGGGTTAGGATACTTCGTATGATCTTTATGTACCATGGCGGACACAAGACGCGAGTAGGCAAGCTTACCTAGGAATACAGCGTTGAGCTTCCACATCCGGGTAGTACGCAAGGTACAGAAGAGTTCGTCTAAACTCAAATCCCCAGAAGCAACGTCTTGTGGTTGATGTCTTGTGGTTGATGGTCCAGTCGCATAACGTTTGGTTTCGAGAGCCACACCGTATATGATCTATCCGGATTTCATTTGAGTATATCATAGGACTGCTTTACCGCTAGACCGAGTATTAGAGTGAGGATTCTACTTATCGGTTGGCTGCTTACGATGGCCATGTTATAAGATTTTAATTGATGGCGGTATCAGCTCGATCCGGCAATTCGGAGATACTAGCAACCGCATGGAATTGAGCTGCACTGTCATCTTCAAGTGTGTATGGTTCTCGAGCACTTCACTTCTATGGCTTGCTCTGGGCCCTTCATATGAAATCAAGTGTCGAGGAGGAATATTGTCGAGACCATGGAAGAGACGCCGAACATCAGACGCAGGGGGAAAGAGACCGGGGATGCACGGAAATGGGACCCATCGATTCTCACAGCAGTTGCTGTGTAACTTGAATGTATGGCTGATTGGCTGGATAACGAATGCTTTTTCCGACGGGATGTATGATAACGGGATCTCTGTCCCCTCCCCGACCACAGCGCCAGCTGCCCGTCAGCGCAAAGTCAAACATTTAGAAACATGAGCGACATTGGCCACCCCCAGGAACCCGGCAGCAAATCCCCGCGTTGTCAGCTGTTGCCGCAACGTGGCACTATGGTATCCGTTCTGGAGTGCTGGACCCGCGATCTTCAATGCGATAATCCGCTGGCATCATGGGCCGCCAAAGATTGTCGTGCAATGGCCAAAATGAGGTGGTGGATTGAGAGAATGGAGCAATGCTTCTGAACTAAAAATCGAATCTGAAATGGAAGACATGGAGGACAGCAGCCCACGGCAGCGCGGCAATCGATGTTCCTTGGAGATCCGCTCCAGGGGCTCGCAGGGAAAGAATGGGGTCTGGCACGCCGACCGGACTCGGAGCTCGGTCTCGGAACGCAAGGTCTCTCCGTTTTATTGGAAGTTGTGTACGATTACGATACCGTTATGTCAAGGGCGGACCATTATTACTTATGCACGAGATGCTAGAACTTCCGGTGGAATTGCTCGTGTCTAAGTAATGCTATGCCGCGTAATGTAAATGAACGCTGAATACAGAGGCGTGCGCACGTGAGAATAGTATGTATACAGGTCCTAATCTATCCATCGCCAAGTGGACAAATATTCGTCTGTCTACAGTTACCTACAAGCTAGTTAACTACATAAGAAGTCCCTCAGTTCAGATGTCTTGCTTGCCGTGATCTCGCAATAATTACTTTTCTGTGACGATGATACCCTGCAGAACTACGGGGCATACCCATACTATGTACATAACTTGGTATCGTGCACTGAGAAGGTGACTTGTGCAATATATACCAACATAACAGCTAATGGCAGGTATGTACCCAATTCGCTCGAGGATTGACCGTCCCTTTGACATTTCAGTTTCTTTTTGTTTCTACGAACAATCGTTGTGTGTTGATAGGAAATGCGGAATATTTTGTTTTGTCAGGCCTCGGCTTGCCGTTTCCCCCCGATCCATGTCTCTGTCGTCATGATCATCGATTAGGTAAACCATACGGCTGGGGAGCCGGGGATGGACAGGCGAGGTTGTTCGACCGGTCCCTCGGACCTTTGCTGCGGTTGCGAGCCAAAGTCCAGTCTTGTCTCCCTGTCAGGTACCGGGCACGGACCAGTACATACAAGCAAAGCTTCATGGCTTTGTTCGCTACACTTAGGTACTCTTCCCCGCTTGGGAATGGGACCTATGCTGTTACTTTCTGAGAGTATGCTTCTGGTTGTGAGCAACTCACGATAACAACTGAACTAGGTAATTAACTGCGAGCCGACGGGGTCGGGGTGTCGGCGACGGACCTTGCGAGCCTGGCTGTCCTTTCAGCAGGGGGGCAGCCAGGCCCCATATAAAGCGGATCTCGGCAAAGCTGCTTGGGGACGGTGGGGCGCCAAGAGCTTATTTTGACATCTTTTTTTCGGCAAAAGCAAGCTCTTGGCATCCGCAGCCCCCCAAGCAGCGTCCGTTCCTGGTCGTGATAGTCGTGTACCAAGGTTGTCCTTATCAGGCTCGTCCACTCGCTCGCGAATCGAAAATTCGATATGTCTCCTTGTTAACTTTCAGTCAATCATCATCTGAGCTTGAAAGCTGGGCATGCATAGGCACCGTGAGGCATTGCTCTTTAGATGCAGAAATCGCAACAGCTGATTGGCCGGCTTGATTGCCTCCTTCTACTCCTCAAAGTCTCTGCAGGGTTGCCCGCCCTAAAAGGAGAGGAAACGAATGCTTCAAACTTCCGTCGGAGGACGTTCCTGCACATCTCGTGCCGCAAAACTGTGCGCATTCTGGCAAGAAGTAAACGAAAAGCTCCCGGACATGGAATGTCAACGCCCACATGTAAGGGGTCCCAAGGAAGACGCGGGATCTAGTTATCGTTGGTTGGGGGTTTGTTAGGTCGACGAAGCTCTAACACCGGTGCGCTGTGTTACTGGTCACCCTCGCATTTTATTGAAAGAAGGGGGCTTTGTGCCTTGGCAGCCCTTTGTGCACGGGATTGCAAACACCGACACCCAACCAGTGGCCATGCGTCATGACGATTAGTACTGTATGGGGATTTGCTTGGCGCACACAAAGTGTTGAGGTGTCGTGTGACACCATGCCCACACTGCAGTCGCAATGGCTACCTCTACGGGGTCAGGTTAATGTCCGGGCGCCGCTTGACCGTGGAGACGACGGAGTTTGGCGCCTCTAGTGTACCGGGGCCCCGAATCGGTAAAACACACGGGGAAAGATTGGAAGGGGGCGGCCGCGTCGTCATCACTCATGGCTACCTGTGAGCCGGTGTACACCATACAATGCCGCAGTGAGCACCGTAACAGCTCTACGTACAATATGATCGATATTTCTATCATCAATGGGTAGCCAGGTAACGGCAGACGTGACGACTGGATAGTGCCTGCTCTAGTGTATATGGTAGGTAGACAAGACCGGACTGTTGAGGATTCAGTTTGGCAAGAAACCGCTTCTGCTCTCCCACCTTGCCGTGCACACGTCACGGACGGGACCATCCCTACAATTTCCCAAAATTGGACAGAGATCCGCGTATCTCGAGCATTCTTTTCCCCTTGAGAAGAAAAAAAAGAAATTCCTTTTGTTACCCTGCAGTTTTTCACCCCTTGTCCTCGGGCCGCGCGCCCACCTCCCACTTTTCCACCTTGTTTCCACCCTCTCTCTTTGCCTCAGGTCGAAGCCAGCGCCTCCATGCGCTTTCGTCCACTCCCTCCTGCCGATGGGGCACCGCAAGCGCCAAGGCTGTAAGTGGCTTAATCGACACCACTCGCTGGGTCTCACATAGTATGTGATGCAGTGAATCCATACCTTCCAAGCTGCCAAGATTCGATAGACACTGTGGAATAGCCCGCCCTTTATAGCCAGCCCATCTCCAGTCAAACCTTGCCGTTTGGGCCTACTTTTTGCGCTTTTCATTGCCCTTTTTCTTCGCTGTTGCCCGGTTGTTTTTTCGTGGCTGTCGCTGTCGCCTTGCTTGTCCACCGTTGTCAGTCCGGGTTTCGCAACACAGCGCAATTAGTACACTGCACCTTCCATAGCGGTCTTCTACACTTGTACGTACCGCCTTCGTCGTCAATTACGCCAACAACACCACCGCGACATCCCTCCTTCTTCGCCCATTTCCTGGCTTTGTGGAATTTTTCGATTGTGGTCGCGCCCATTGGAACTCAAGGAATTCACAGCCTTGGACAGCCGTCTTACTGTTTTTGAGCCGTTCAAGCAGTCCTACCGTCCAGCCTTATAAACCTAATTCTCCACTCCGAGTTTCGCACCCGAGCCAATGGCGATCGGAGCCATATTGGAGCCCGGCATTGTCGTGGGTCTCCTCGCCGGTGGTACCCTCGTCAATCGCAACACGACCTACACCAGCTCAACTGCCTCAAGCCGAAGAGCTTCTTGGCACCCGCTCGATCAGACCGACCCCGAGGCGCTACCATCCGCATCGCTTTTGAACGACGAGCAAAATTTCGAAGGAGGCAGGAAAGCCAAGGTCGAGGAAGATGAGTACAACAGCGATAGTAGGAGGCCGTGGAGCCCATCGCGGTCCAGTTCGTCGTCGACTGTGGTAGAGAACCAGGCGATCGAAAAGGATCTCCCATACGGAAAGAGGTTCCGCACCTTAAAGTTTATGGGCTGGGAACGGGAGGTCGTCACGCCGAACACCGAGATTCATCGCGACCGATTACTGAGCCGCGTCCTGCGCAAGTTCCCCTTCCTTGTCGAAGTGTGGTACTGGGCTCTGATTTACTGGGTATGCCACTCTGAAGTCCCGGGCTGTCGCGCTTGTCAGCGTCGCATCACGTCCCCTGCACACGAATCAAAGCTAACGGTGCCATGACAGGTCTACCAACTTGGACGAGCCTTCACAGCTGTAACTCTCAAGGCCAGCACAGTCGATACCGCGCGCGAGCATGCCCTTCAAATTATTCATATGGAGAAGCGCCTGCGCATCTTTGTCGAGCCCATCG
The DNA here is from genome assembly GCF_000213175.1 of Neurospora tetrasperma FGSC 2508. Lineage (NCBI taxonomy): Eukaryota > Fungi > Ascomycota > Sordariomycetes > Sordariales > Sordariaceae > Neurospora > Neurospora tetrasperma. Next base: position 3,484,300 of record NW_009799179.1, read on the forward strand.
TCCAGGGCTGGTTCCTTGGACACCCGACCATCCTCAAGTGGACGAACCGAACCTACTCCTTCATCCACATTCCCGGCACCATTCTCTTCCTCATCGTCCTCTTCTACGTCACCACCACTCGCCCCCGCGCCCGCATCCACGAGAACCATGGTGGAGGCGCCCTTGTCCGCGACTGGCGCAACTTCGTCAACCACTTCGGCCCGGATGTGTACGAGCGCCGGAGACGTACCATGGCCATGTGCAACCTTTTGGCCTTTATCGTATTTACGTTCTGGCCCTGCATGCCACCCAGACTCCTCAGCGACCCCACCTACAACGGTGAGGACGCGAAGGAGGCCAAGTCCTATGGATTTGTGGATACCGTGCACGGAAAGGATGGTGATAGCAGTGTCTGGACTACCAACAAGTTCTGCAACCAATACGGTATGTTTTGATCTTGACTCGCAAATCACAATGAAGCTGCTCGCGCTAACTCTCTTGTCCTTAGCTGCCATGCCCTCCCTGCACTTCGGATACTCTTTTCTCATCGGCCTCACGATTGCCACCGTTCCCCTGAGGAGACAGGGCCGCTTCGGGTGGAAGAGACTTGTCGCCATTTTCACCGGCATGGTTTACCCTGCCATCATTCTTACGGCCATTGTCGCAACTGCCAACCACTTTGTTCTGGATGCGGTGGCCGGAGCTTGCGCTTGCCTAATCGCCTGGAAGTTCAACCACGTGCTTCTCAACCTCCTCCCCATTGAGGATTGGTTTTTGCACGTACTCAGGATGCACAAGCCCAATTAAATTACAATTCGTCTCGATACCTCGGAGTCCGAGTTGAGACGGTTGACGTGATAGCTGTGCTGTTTTAGCACGGTCTGAGGTTTTGTGGAACAAGGAACCCACAGGGCAAACGCCAACAAGTATAACACAACAACGAACGGCAACATTATGTGTACAGAAGGGATATGTAATCCTTTAACGAATGATCTCAAAGCGAGCGAACGGATTGGGTCGGAATATGGGTTTGTAAGGGTACTTTCTCGCTACATCTGGCTAGGGCCAGGACCACTTTATCTCTTCGCATGTCGGAAGGGAATCTTTACTAGAAGGGGGCCTACGAGCACGAGCACACACACAGCACCGAAGAGAAGGAGAAGGCATCTTCCTCTCTCCCTCTCGTTACCGGGTCTCAACACATTCCTCCATTCTTACTGCATGTAATACCAGTACACTCACGGATCATGATACCCTCTCTTGCTTTTTTCCCCTGGAGGGGATTCTAGGTACAAAAACTTAATTCAAATTCTTCGAATGGCTACAACACAAACGTTCATGCTTTCCCCTAAGTATTCACGCCCACCAGGATTTGAATGCAAGATGGTGAATGTGAATGTTTCGACCCTCCAGCGCCCTTAAGAAAACAGGTGGAAAAGACAGAGCACCAAAAGGATAAACTCTACAGTGCTCCGGGAAGCGACAACATCTCCCTCACGATACTTTTTTTTTTTTTTTTTTTCGGCAGGCATGTGTATGACTCACTATGCCTAACTTTCTTTTGAAGCTGAAAATCAACGGACCGAGTTTATACGGTAGTGATGCTGTCTAACCCCAAGTCTCATGGCAGTGCATAGGAGGGAGCCCATAGAACACTGCCCTTGTTTATTGCTGCCTAGCTCCATGATTGTAAAGCGGAGTATTTCCCGTCTAAGCCATGCCTGACAGCTGTCGCTTTCTGCCGGCGGCAGCTAGTGACTGCGTGATTGGTAGAACACGTTACCGGCCAAGTGCATTGCAGCTGGGCAAACATATGCCAAGAATACCTGGGACGGAGGAAAGATGGCAATCATTTGTCACCGGTACACATACAACAGAGTATGTCTGAAGTGAAGGAAAACGGGTATATAATGATGGAGACCGATGTCCAGTCTCTACTTCTTTCTAGTCAGACTCTTTTAATTCCTCATCTTTTCTGGCTGCTATCATCCTTCCCTCCCTAGTTGATCTCCTCCACAACGCGGCATCTCAGACTTCCCCAATCAACAAGTACCCCATACAATCATCTCAACGCCTACTCTTTATCTCACCAGGCCTTTCGGCGCAACAAGACCTGAAATGTACGGTCATACTAGCCATGGCCATGTTACCGGTCTTTACTACACTGAAGCCGTTAATAGTTGGACTATCCAAAGACACTATCTCCCCCAACTAGAACTCTCCGTCTCCACGCACATTGTAGGCTCGTCAAGCAGAACCACTCTGACGCAGACATTTGTCAACCCCTCTGCCGAGAAGAGCATCCCAGAGCTGAGGTACACGTTTCCGCTGTATGATGGCGTCTCCGTCGTTGGTTTTGTCTGCACTATCAACGAAGACCGTGTAATTCGTGGAGTCGTCAAGGAGCGTTATGAGGCACGGAAACAGTACCAGGAAGCCATCGACAGGGGCGAAACCGCCGGACTGCTGGAACAGCTTCCCAATGCTAGTGATGTCTTCACCACCACCGTCGGCAACGTCCCTGCTGGTGCTTCTCTCAAGGTGGAGATCACTTATCTGGGCGAACTGAAGAATGACGCCGGGGTGGATGGGATCCGCTACACCATTCCAGCTTCTGTTGCTCCTCGTTACGGTGATTTCCCTGGTACCCTTCTCGATGCGCCCCAAGCCGTTACCAAGTCTGGCATCCAGATCACTGTCGATGTTGAGACGCCGGGGGGCTCAAACATCAAGAGCATCCAGTCCCCGTCCCATCCCATCTCTGTCACCATCGGTCACACCTCCTCTGGAGCAGCTGCCGGCACTGATATGTCATTGCAGAAAGCCTCCGCTACCCTTGCCCTTGGCACCGCAGAGCTTGCCCAGGATTTCATCCTGCAAGTAGTTGCCACCAACACCGGCAATCCGATTGCTCTGCTTGAGACACACACTGATATTCCCCATCAGCGCGCTTTGATGGCGACACTGGTGCCAAAGTTCAATCTACCCTCAACACGCCCCGAGATCGTCTTTGTCTGTGACCGCTCTGGCTCCATGGGTGGTGCTAGAATCGAAGGCCTCAAGTCTGCTCTTCGAATTTTCCTAAAGTCCATCCCCGTGGGCGCCAAGTTCAACATTTGCTCATTCGGTTCCACTTATGAGTTTCTGTTCAGTGATGGCTCTCGGTCGTATGACCATGAGAGCCTCAGGCTAGCAATGGACTACGTGAGTCGGATGGATGCCGATTTGGGAGGCACCGAGATGTATCAACCACTCGAAGCTGCGTTCGAGAAGCGCTACAAAGACATGGACCTGGAAGTCTTCTTGCTCACTGATGGCGAGATCTGGAACCAGGAGCACTTGTTCACCATGATCAACAAGAAGGTGTCTGAGTCCCAGGGCGCAATCCGCTTGTTTACCTTGGGAATTGGCAATGATGTTAGTCATGCTCTCATCGAAGGTGCCGCTCGTGCTGGCAATGGGTTTGCGCAGACCGTTACCGACAGCGAGAAGATGAACGCCAAGGTAGTCAGGATGCTCAAGGCGGGTCTGACTCCTCATATCAAGGACTACACCTTGGAGATCAAGTACGCCAAGGACTCTGACGCCGGAGCGAAGACCATCGATGAGGAAATGGACGATTTTGAAATCGTCGAAAAGGTGTCCGATGCTTTGGCCATCCGTCTCGCAAATGGCGCTGACAAGCCAAACGAGCCAGCCAAGCCGATTTCCCTCTTTGACGCCTCAGTCGATCTCGATATCGAGATGCCCGATGCCGACGCGGACTTATCTCTGGGAGAAAAGTTCTCGCACGTTCCCGCAGTCCCCGAACCAACAATCCTACAAGCGCCTTTCACCATCCCCCCGCTCTACCCTTTCATCAGGACTAGCGTGTACCTTCTGCTCTCCCCTAGCACAGCACAGAAAACACCCAAATCAGTTATCCTCCGCGCCACTTCCGCTCACGGGCCCCTCGAGCTTGAGATCCCAGTCGCCGTGCTGGAGGAGAAGGGCCAAACAATCCACCAGCTCGCCGCCCGCAAAGCGGTACAGGAACTCGAAGAGGGTCGCGGCTGGATATACCACGCGACGGATTCGAGTGACCCCGACCAGAAGCTGCTCAAGGATAAGTACGAGGGCCGTTTCTCTGATATGGTAGAGCGAGAAGCCGTCAGGCTCGGGGTCACTTTTCAGGTGGGCAGCAAGTGGTGCAGCTATGTCGCGGTAGAGGAGAAAGATCGGACGGAGCACGAAGTGAATCAGCGAGTTTCTGGAGCTGCCTCGGACAAGTCTACTGAGAGTTTTGGGTCTAAGCCTGTCGTCAGGTCGCGAAAAATGGGGCGCTCCTTTGCTCGTTTAGCTTCGTCTCCTACGGAAACTTTGGTCGAGGAATGCCTCTTTGATACTCAAAGAATGCCTGCTCCACTCTTCCAGGCATTGCCTTCATACTCCCCGGCATCGCCTTCATATTCCCCGGCATCGCCTCCTGGCTCGGCGCTCTTTAGTGTAAATCCGGCTCCGCCAGCAGATCATTCACAAACTATGGCAAGTCCACCTGGAAAGAAAAAGGGCAAGTCCATTTCCTCTAATTGTTTACCGGCGACCGCTTTGTATTCCAATCTGGCGGACCACCCTTCTTTTGATATGTCCATGTCTCCTTGTCCTGCACCAAGTGCTCTCTACTGTGATCAATCACTTTCTGATCAACTCAATATCTCTTCACGACATCTTTTGTACTCTGCTCCTGTTTCATCCTCTTCTGCTCCTGATTCTGACATATCCTCTTACTTTATTCCATTGGAAGCTGAGCTGCCTGTATCTACTTGTAAATCTGATTCTAACGACATGTATGTGACTACAGCAGCAAGGATGGGCTCAAATACGGCCTTCGGAGCCACTTCCTCCAATAGCTATGGAGGCGGACGCTTCGGCGCCCCAGCCGTTTCCCGTAGGATCCCAGGAGCTCATCTTTTTGGCTTCCCAGTCTCCAACAGCTCAGGTAAGTTTTCAGCCTACCCTGATCCCCATCCCCTGCACCAAATCCTTAGATACTCTACTATTTTCCCAGAGTCCAGTTTACTAACCAACCTAACAGATCCCGCCCAAGTCGAGCCTGAGACGGCGACACCTCTTGAGCCTCTCGAAGCCCTCGTAAGCCTCCAGCACTTTGATGGCTCATGGTCATGGACAGAGAAGTTGCTCGATATTTTGGGGCAGTCCCAGTTGACGGAGGTGAAAGTCGAGGAGTGCTATGGAGTGTCGATGCCGCACACGGACATGCTAGCCACAGCTTTGGTGTTGGCGTATTTGGAGGCCAAGTTGGTGGAGGGGCGGGATGAGTGGGAGATGTTGGCTGATAAGGCTAGGGAGTGGTTGAAGAGTGAGCTTACCAAGAGCTCCGAGAAGGGAGTGGTGTCTGTTGAGGAGCTTGTGGAGAAGCTTAAGGCGTGTTTGTAAGGAGGGTAGGCAAGGACAATGATGGGGCCATCTTGGTTCCTTTATTGGCTATGAGGGTATACATGGATCATTTTCTAGATAGCCTTGAAGGAGAAAGATAAACTAATTAGTTTTCCTTCCCAAACACATTCCCACTGATCATGATGTTCACCACAAAGTGTGCTGAACAACAACGTAGCCATGCACTTTCCAATGTCCTTTCCTAATTCCTTCACGCTCAAACCAACTCACCGAGCTACCCCCCATCACTGTTTCCATCCAAGATCACAGATCAGCGGGGGAGAAAAAAAAGCGGCAGATCAACACTCTTCAACGACACCTGCCAGCATCTAAGTCTCCGTAGTGTACAACAACACCATCTTCACTAAATGCAATCGACCTCCCTTCGATAGACAACTAATTTTCAATGCCTGGCCACGTGTCCCGAACCACACAGAGACCACTGCTCAGTGATATTCAAGGTCCCGCCGCCACTTTTTTCTTCATCGTCATACTGCGTGCGGATTTGAGAGTCGTAGTAGGTAGTGTAGTACGTTACGCACATCTGCGGAGAGGCGGAGTAGTCTAGAGCATGTGGGAATGTCTCACTTTTTTGGTTTTCTGGGGAAAAGAAGCCAAGGGAGCGCGTGCAGGTTGCCTACCTATGATTTGCCGTATTAAAGCGAGCTGGCCGTGGTAAAGTGAGACATTGGATGTAGTGTATGTACATAAGTCCGAAGTGGAATTGTTCGGTTTTTTTTCCATGTGTCCGGACCTTCGCTGTCGGAGTTGTTTCCCGGGGTCTTCAAATTGGGCGTAGAATAGTTGGTACATACCTAGTAGGTATGTAGAGGTAGTAACGGCCTGCAAAAGTGCCAAGCAAATATTACCTGTAGGTATTTCGCCCATGGTTGTGAAAGAGCATGCATGCAGACCTACAGACCTACCTTCCCGCCTGGTTTGATTGCATAAACTTGAAATTTTGGTCACGCATCCACTGGTATGTATCTTGGTAGAGCAGTGATTCAATCTCCCTGGGACACAAAGAAAAGGGTAGGTGAACTCAAAGGCAAAAAAATAAGTTAGTGTCACCCTCCCCCAAATATCCAATGGGGTAAGGGGTGACGTTTTTTTTTTACCATTACACTACCTATAGTCTACCTAGGTATGTATGTATGACTGAACGTGGAAAAGGGTTGCGTGTAAGCATGGACTGTAACTTCAACTTAGGTTGTTTACCGTTCAGCAAGGTGAACAAACTTCTATTGTTTTATTCTTGCCCAATGTCTAAACTGAAGGGCTGTTCAACGTAACGGCATTGCATCATAAAAAGCGGCGACTTCATGAATACAGGGTATCTCCCTCTTCTACTTATTTCTCAGTGGCAGTTTTTGGTGAAAAAGGAGCATATGCACGGCAGGATTAGCTGCATAAGAGGAACCAATCCAATGGAATTCTCTCCTCATTTTCCTAGCTAGCGCCTTTGATGAATGTCTTACGAGTAGAGGAGAAGTGGTAACATGCGTACATATACCTCTTGGCGAAAATATCTTGTGTGTGTCTCGTGACGCTGCTAAGAAGAGTGGTTGAGCGAAGAGACTGCCGTTATATCCTGCAACGCAACCACAACACAACACCACAGCATCACCGTCGAAGCACAACATGAACTGGGTATCACCGTTGAACAACAACGTAGGATTTTTTTTTCGGGTAGTCCAGTCGCTCGCTTTATGTTGCTTTTCTTTGTCTGGGCAGTGTCATCACATTCTTATACGAGTCTGCGGTTGACCGTTTCTCGGCCGAGCTGCTTTTGACTGACTAATTGACTGACTGCCGTGGTCTTGGAAGTTCCAGAACTGACACCCCATGATCCATCATCATTTTGTTGAGATGGAATGTTTGGTTCCATTGTCATGCTTGGCCATGGAGAAGTCGGTGTTCAGTTACTTTTCCCCACGAAAAGGGAAGACTGCACTTGATCCCGGCAATTGGATAGGGCAAATAAAGATGCAGATCTTTAAGATCACAAGTCTGGGCTCATCATCCTTCCAATGGTCTGTATGTAGGTAAGCCTTGTCAACGGATCCCCTGACCGACGATCTTGGAAAGAAGTGAAGTTGTGTATCTGACCGGCATGAGTCGAGTAACCCGTCGCCCTGCCTGATGCTTCGCCAGTACGCCATGTACCTGGGCGTTGACCAACAATATATGCCATCCCATCTTGTTTCAAGAGTAGCGGGGCCTATTGCAAACCGATCGATGTAGCTGGAATCAGACATATACTTGACCTCCCGCCGTTTTGGAGATTTAAATCCAAGAGCTTCGTTCTTCCCGCAGCCTCTCACATTCCCGGCGACCGGCAAAGTTGAAGGGTTAACCGCATGAATACATACCACGATGGCACCCCTCTCCATCCTCTCCCTATCCCTCTCTCTCCTCACCCTCTTTACTCCCCTCTCCCACGCATCCGCTATCAGTCAAGGCGCAGCGAACCCGCCCAAAATCCCCAGCGGCCCCAACGGAAGCGGAGAAAGCCAACCACAGCCCTACGTGCCTCAGCCTGCCCTCCTCACCACCGAATGGACGGCCTCCGTGGGCGCCGACCCGTCCAACCACTGGCCGCAGCACCCACGCCCGCAGCTGAAGCGAGACGACAAGTGGTGGCAGAGCCTGAACGGAATTTGGCGTTACCAGAACCTTCACTTTGCGTCATCGGCGCGGATGAATGTGGATATCAGCACTCTTACCCCTGATGTGGAAGTAGAAGGAGGTTACGACGGAGGAGGAGGAGAGGGAGGGATGCCGACAGAAGAGAAAGAGACGCTGATCCCCTCGTGCATCGAGAGCGGATTCAGTGGGATCCAAGAGATGAACGTGACCGGCATGGTGTTCAAGCGGACGCTAGAGTTCCCAGATAATTGGATGAACGAAACGGGGAGAAGGGTGTTGATACACTTTGAAGCAGTCGATTACGAGGCGGTGGTTTACGTGAACGACAAAAAGCTGGGGCATAATGTGGGCGGGTATTTCCGGTTTACGGTTGATGCGACGAATGCGTTGAAGAATGACGGAGAGAAGAACGAGTTGCAGGTTGTTGTTCGGGACCCGACTGATGAGCCGGGCTTCTACACGCCGCATGGGAAGCAGACGAGGACGCCGTCGCATATCTTTTATACCCCGTGCACAGGGATTTGGCAGTCTGTTTGGATGGAGAGTGTCCCAGGGGATAACTATATTGGGGATCTGGATGTATCGGCAGATATGGAAGGGAATGGTGAGGTAACTGACCTGGGATCTGTTAGATGGTTATACTGACGGTGGTTCTAGTGGCCATGACGGTGTATCCAGCAGCAAGACCACGACTCCGGTGAAGGTTTCGATCCTTGAAAACGGTATCGAAGTTGCAACCCACGATGCCTCATCAGACCAAGAGTTCTCATTCCAGGTCCCGGATCCCAAACTTTGGTCGCCCGACTCCCCAACGCTATACAACATCAGCGTGACAATGGGCGACGACCAAATCACAAGTTACACCGGTTTCAGGACGATCTCAAAGGGAGTGGTGAACGGGATCCAGCGCCCGCTCCTGAACGGCAAGTTCGTCTTTCAGTTCGGGCCCCTGGACCAAGGATACTGGCCAGATGGAATCTACTTGCCTCCGACCGAGGAGGCCATGCTATACGATCTTGATCTGATCAAAAGCCTGGGGATGAATATGGTTCGGAAACATGTGAGTTGCGGTTGACCATGACAAAGACTGGAGAGGCGAGTACTCACATGTTTGACCAGATCAAAGTTGAGCCCCAGCTCTACTACTACGCCTGCGACAAGCTTGGCCTCCTTGTTATCCAAGACATGCCCTCCATGCGCCCAGCGGCTAGTCTGGCAACTGACTTTCCCACTCCCGCCCAACAAGCCGAGTTTGAGCGTCAGCTTAGCGTTATGGTGAACCAGTTCAAGCACCACCCCAGTATCATAACTTGGGTAATCTACAACGAGGGCTGGGGTCAAATCCGCGATAACGGCAACTACCCAGAATTTCATATCACTGATGCCATCCGCGCGCTTGACCCGACAAGACTGATCGATTCGGTAACTGGCTGGTTCGACCATGGAGCTGGGGATTTCCACGACAACCACCATTATGCCAGCCCTGAGTGCGGTACACCCTTCTATAGTAGTCCTAATACGCCTTATGACCCCAACAGAATCGGCTTCCAAGGTGAATTCGGAGGAGTTGGACACGTTCCGGATTTCAAAAAGTAAGACGCCTTTCTTTTTCTCCCCTTGGGATGATTTCATCACTAACAGACTTGCCCCCGAACCCAGCCTCTGGCCCGACCCCAAAGCAATAGCCACAATTCCAGAGACATATGAGATCAGTCCCGACCTAGATTCGTACAACTATCGCACCCACGAATTGCTTGGCGAGTTGCGCGCCCAGGTGGAACGATATGCGTGTAGCGGCGCTGTGTATACACAGACGACGGATGTGGAAGGCGAGGTAAACGGCTTGGTAACGTATGACCGTCGCGTGGTGAGGGTTAATGTTACGCAGTGGCAGAGTGATATACAAGCTTTGTACGACGCTGCCGAAAGAAGGGCATCATGAAGTCAGCTCAAGCCTTTGTTTTCTTCACAGTTAGCAAGACAGGGTCACAATGCTTACAAATTAAAGATTTACATACGAACCGGATGCATTTGACAGTTGATACCTAGTCTCCGAGGAGATTGCGTAAAGTCAGATGATGATCAGCAAGGACTAGTAACGATCAAGAACAATCACTGACCTCAGAAGTTGAGAAGAAAAACTGTCTGGCGAACAATGCCGTGTATAGTGGTACACTATGTGCCCGTGTTAGTGGCCGCATCCACCTGTGAAAACATAGTTTCAAAACCTGAGAAAGTGCTCAATGCACTCCAAAACAAGCTAATCATGTAGAAATGCTGTCGGCACAGTCTCGAAACGGAACCTCTATCTGAACATGCTAAAGCTGTCAAATAATGGCAAATGTGTAGTCGCAGTCTACCAGGCTGCGGACAAGAAGCCTCAGTACCAAATTTTGTGTAGGTGCCGTTGTTTGTTGTTGCTCAGGTTCCCTCCAAGTTGCCTTAAGCAGACTATAGAATCGTTATTTCCTTCTTGTCTTGGAACCCTTCCAATATGGCCCTCATCTGAATGTCCTCTTCCTCAGTCCTGGGGACCTTGACAATCACGGGTATGGTTATTGCGAATGCCTTTCGGAAAGCCTAGAATGGAGATCACGTTAGAAAACTCTGAGTGGCTTGTGGATCATAACCAATGTATCGAAGCATACCACGATAGGAAGTAGCCACCAAGCTGCACTGCAATATACCCGGAATGCAGCATCCAGCAGTCTCTTCATCATTCGCATCACGGCCTTGGCGAACCAAAACACTGTCTGTTCGTCAAAAAACATCCGTGTGTTAGTCAAGTGTATTTGGGGTTGTCTTTGCCAGATACACCTGGGCATACCTCGTTGAGCGCTCCATCAGGCAACTCCCCATCCCACCTATCCTCCACTCTAGCAATCTTGCCATTGCCATCCACCCAAATCTTGACCAAGCTGTGAATATCCTGTGTTTTGTTGATCGGCGGCAATGTGTATCTGTTGTGGAGCTTGATCTCGATTGGATTCCCGGATGAGATGACCTCGTGGGATTGGATTTTAACGGGACTGAGCACTTGCGCAAGAGCATACCACTGTGCGGCATATCGATTGTACCCCTGTGCCGTGGTTATGGGGTCGACGAAAGTGGCGTCAGGATTCCAGAGGGATAGGTGTTTAAGGGTAGACTTTCCTTCGAAGAGCTGGTGCGAAGATGCGGCAGTTAGCACCGAGGAAGTGGGCTTGGGATTAGCTGTTTGGTTGGGGAGGCAGTCTTACATCTAGCACAGCGCCGACAAGAATCTTGTTGTACGGGTTCAAGTCGACACCGGGGGCCTCGAGAATCAAGGTGTTGGAAACCGCTAGTTGCTGCATACTGGTCGGGACAGCTCCGATCTCGTTGCGGACTGTGGAAGCAGGTTTGTCCACCACCTTCACCAAATGTGTCTTTATACTGAGTGGTGGTAATCTTGGCTTCGTAATCGGGATACTGGTGAGCCTCGCGGCGCGGAAGATCGGGATCCTCGAGGGAGTGGCTACAAGTGTCGATGTCATGATGGAGGAGAGGTCGAATCGATATCGAATCTAAGTACTATGCAGGGTGAGCAGCCAAAAGCCCGTCTTCGGAATGATGCTTGCTCTTTGAAAACTGACGCATGACGAGATCGTGAAGGGATATTGGGCAGTACAGTAAAAAAAAGAGAAAAAACCTTCATGATCAATTTTGCTTTCTCCATCTTCACTCACAAGGAAGGAGAGCACCCCCAGTACATGTTCCCTTTGGCCCGTTCTTGACGTCAGTTCCAAGCCTTGGAGACGACCGCCTTCTCGATTTAGCACGAGAGACCCGGCCCGCCAGTGTAGGAAGGAGGACCAGGTGGACAACTGAACCGGCAGATAGGGAACGTGGTGTGTTTGGGCCTTCTGGAGAAGACATGCTCATTGCTCGATCTCCGCTTGATTAGAAGGCGGTGCCAACTTCTTCATGCTTTCTTTTGATACATACTTGCTGTCTTCTCTTCCCTCGTCAACGTACCTCTACTCATGTCGTGGTCTGTGGAAACCTTGCCCTGTATTCGTCGACAATGCTCTTGACCTCGTCCATCTCATATTCTCCCGGATAGTCCAATACCGTATCTCCGAATCGGTTCTTGGCTGTCGGGTCAGCGCCATGCGTGACCAGTGTTCTCAAGACCTCAAGGTAGCCAAAACGCATTGCTGTATGAACCGGCCGGTCGCCCGTAAAGCGATTCGCCATGTTGAAATAAGTGGTCTTGTCCTCTTCTGAAGCGAGCAGGGCTGCCAATGTCTCGATTGAAGCTGACACGGATAAGCTCCATTAGTCTCTATCGTAACAACAGCAAAAAAGCATGAGGGCGGGAATGTTCAGTTGGCAGTGGGCGGCTCAAGTGACTTGCATCTTTGTCCCAGCTGAGCTGCAATATGCGCCGCCGTTCTCTGGAAGTCGTCCTTGCACGAGATCAAGACCTCTGCTTCGGTCACCCTTTCCCGCTGAGCAAGACTTTTGACGATAACGGCAAGTCCAGCAAGATCGCCCTGCCCCGCGCGGACGGAAATCAAGTGGGACTCTTGAGGTGTAATAAACATTGTGGGCAAGAAAGGACGTCAAATGGGTTGACTGGCAGTTGAGGTGTGACTGTGTTTTTACAAAGAAAAAAAAAGGCAAGAACAAGCGGGATAATAACAGTGTCCAAACCTATGTTCAAATCTCCTGCTGTCTTGGCGAGACAAAGCGAAACTGAACAGGAAAGAGCGAGCCTTCCGAAGTATCATTATAAAAAGCAGTCAGGAACGACGGTAGTCAATCGTCATATTGACACGCCGTACTGGTTGGAGCATACCGGACATCCCCATCAAGTCCGTGGTGGTTTCTGCCGATGCAAAGTTCAGCCTATCTCTAGTTAGCAAAACAAAACAACGGATGCCTTTGTCAACAGAGCTTGGGACATGTTTGTAACAAAACTGCGACTGAGTTTAACAGTCTTTAATCTTGCGTCTATCGTGCATTGTCCCCTTCATAAAGCGTTCCTGTAAGAACTGTGAAGGCTCTTTGTGTTGTCAAAGTCTTGTATGTATGACAAGAAAATGAGTAAGAGCAAGGGCACTCCTGCTGCTGGCGGAGATGTGTCGCACCCGATAGCAGGTGGCAGATCTGACAGTTTGGCTGCGAATAAGCTCTGCATTAACGCACTGGAGGCGGGGTGGCTCGATTTCCACACGTCACAGTTCCAAATCCCCCCAAAACGATAGCAAACTTCAGATCACCAACTTCACCAACCGTGTTACATCATGTCAAGAAGAAGATATCCGCAAAGGACCTCGCATAGCACACGCACCCATACCTACACTGTACTCCCTGCCCTCAACCCCTCTTTTACATGGCAACCACCACTGCCGGCAAAGGCTCAAAGATATCTAGATCCAAAATCGAAAAAGGCTTCAGAACATGTTGATTTCCATATGAAACAGAATACAAGGTTGGGTCCCCACGACGAGACTCTAGGGTAGCATTCCAGCGGCGCCGCGGAAAATGTTCCAGAGGCCGAGTGGACGGTGAGACCAACCAAGCAGAGAGACTGAGGTAAGAATTCAAGATTCAGCTATATTATTCTCATGGCCGCCGTGACTATCAGTACCGCATATGATAAGTGGACAAAGCTACGCCATTGTGAATTGCATTACTAACTTGCTGATAGAGGCTTCAGATCATGATACTCCCTTTCCAACCAACGGCACGGTAACATCGATGCCACCGTAGGCATGGTGCCGAAGGGCGTGCGAAAAGGGCTGAGATTCGTAAAGAAACTACCAGTCGACTAAGCGAGAAAAGTTGGATTCGACGTGGTGAAGAAGCACTTCCTATGCTATAACAAAGACAGTGTTTCTTAGCGGTAGTTCTCAATATCACTACAACTGTTGACCAAGCTTGGCTACTTTCATCGACAGGACTTGTGTCTCACCATGGGCGCAGCCACTCTCATCTATGAGGCACGATGGCTCCTCGCTTCGGTTGTGCTCGCGATTTGGGTGGTCCTCAAGATCAAGCAATTTTGCCGGTTGCGCCATTTCAAAGGACCCTTTGGCACTGGCTGGTTCGAGATTTGGCATGGCCTTGCCTACCTTTCTGGAAATGTACACTTGAAGTTCAAGGAGGCCACGGATAAATACGGTAAGTAGACGACGCTTGAGCCCGGTAACTTTTGCATACACCGACTGACTTTCAACAGGACCCATTGCTCGCATCGGACCCAACGAGCTGATGACTACATCTCTCGAGTTGCTGGCACACATCAATGGGGCGAGAAACAGATACACGCGAACAAGATGGTTCTACATTGCCGCCCGCTTCCAACCGAACGGCGACAACATTTTAAGCGAGCTCGACGATAACATACACACCAAACGTAGAGCTCAGATGGCTGGCGGAGTGAGAACCCCTTTGCAGGCAAAGAATTCGTGAGCTTGATCGCTAACGCCACTTGGTCACGTTACAGTATTCTGGCAAGGAAAACCGTGAGCTCGAGAGTTCGGTAAATATTCATGTTGCAGAACTAGTCCAACTTATTCGGACCAAGTACTGCTCGACCGAGATGAAGACAAACCCATTCGATCTCGCACAGAAAGCTCAGTATCTCGCCCTCGATGTCATCAGCCATATTGGATTTGGCGAGCCGTTTGGGATGCTTCTTTCAGATCAAGATGTGAATGGCTATATCAAGCACGCCGATCAGGGCATGAACGCAATCATGTATCTGTGGGGCCTCGGACTGACAGAGCTCGTACTTGGTACGCCACTCATGCATCTCTTGGGACCATCGGACAAAGCAAAGACCGGCTTCGGAGCGATGACGGCCAACACTCGCAAAATCATCTCTAAACGTCTTGAGGACGACCCCGGCATGACCAAGGGGAGCGACATGCTCGCCTCGTGGTTCCGTCATGGCTTGGACAAAGAGCAGCTCATTACCGAGTCCATTCTCCAGCTCCTTGCCGGTGCCGAGACCGCTGCCACTTCCATGCGATGCATCATGCTGTACCTCGTTACTAACCCGCGTGTCTATGTCAAACTTCAGGCCGAGGTGGATGCCGCCGTTAAAGATGGACGAGCGCCGCCGTACCCAAGTGTTGTTTCCAATGCTACGCAAAGGCAACTTCCTTATCTGTGGGCATGTTGCAAGGAGGGCATGCGGATGCACCCTCCGGTAACCAACTCTTCCCAGAAGAAGGTGCCGCCTGAGGGAGATACCGTGACAGTGGAGGGTCAGACGGTCTATCTTCCTGGCGGTACCAATATTGGCTACTGTGTCTGGGGGTTGAACAGGGACCAGAAGATTTTTGGAGGGGATGCCGATTGCTACCGGCCTGAGAGGTGGCTGAATGAGGACCCCAAGAAGCTGGCTCAGATGAACCTGGTCCACGAGATGCTTTTTAGTTATGGTAAGTACCAGTGCCTCGGAAAGCCAATTGCGCTGATGGAGATAGGGAAGGCTATTTTTGAGGTATGTTGAGGTTTCCTACCTTTGGAAACATTCATTCTCAACAATTTGATACGATGCTTGCTAACATCATGACAGTTGATGCGAAATTTCGACTGGAGTGTTACCAATACGGCGGAACCCTGGAAGGAGATGAACGCGGGTGCTGTATTCCTGACGCACGACTTCCTTGTAGAGGCAACTGAACGGTCGGTGTCTTAATGGTCTTGAACGTCAACACATGTTGTGAACGTTGACCTCCACAAGTATTAACCGTTAAGTATAAAGCAAGCTCCATGACTACTAACATGGTGCCATAATCCTCCGTAAATCGCGAGAAGATATCTTCATTCATTCATCTATCTCATACTAGGAGACGAAGGCGACTGTAACTTCCTTTGTCTCCCTGAATTGAGAAGTCATCAAAACATCTCTTCTTTTCTTGACCCTTCTCATACTCAAAAACAACCAAAAAACAAGGACTTAAACATAAACCTCCACATGCTTCGACTTCTGATCCCCCTTCCCCATCTCCGACCCGATATCATCTCCACCTTGCACCGACGACTTCTCAGCGGCAGGCCCATCAGTAACGCCAAACAGCTCATCCATGTGCTCAAGCGAGATACCCTTTGTCTCGGGCACGAAGAACCAGACAAAGACAAACATGCTGAGGCAGAAGCTGCCAAAGATGAGGTAGGTGCCGTAACCGTGGGCGCCGACCGTGACCAGCATAGTAGGCACGGCGCGGGCCACGACGAAATTGAACAGCCACTGCGTCGCGGCGGCGTAGGACACGTTGAGGGAGCGCAGGCGGGCGGCGGGGATTTCCGAGGCGTAGATCCAGCAGGCAGGGCCCCAGCCAAATTGGAAGAAACTGTTATATGTGGTACAACGTTTAGTAGGGTACAAATAATGGGAATGGGGGGTGAAAGAAAAAAAAAAAAAAAAAAAAAACTTAACGCAGCAAACAAAAAGATGCACACCAACGCTACATAACCCGCGGGCGGCACCGGCTGGCCATCAATCGGCGGCGAGATGCGGACATAAAGGCCGATATAAAACATAGCAAGACCCTGCGCAATCGACGTCCACAGCAGCGAACGTCTACGACCAAGCGAGTCGGCCAAGAACAGCAAGAAGATGACGCAGCTGACGACCTTGACGATACCATAAATGCCGGTACTGAACAAGCTCGTCGACGTGCCGGTGATGCCCAAGTTCTTGAAGATGGTAGGCGCGTACGTGTTGATGGCGTTGGTGCCCGTCATCTGCTGGCAGATCATCAAGAAAATACTAATCAGGGCACGCTTGCGGTTGCCGGCGACGGTCCACATATCGCGGGTCAAGTCCCAGTAGGTGGCATCGCCCTGGAGACGACGCTCCTGTTCGAGCTGGTCCTGGATTTCGCGGAACTCGTCGACGATGTACGGATGGTCTGGGGGGAGGTTGCGGATGCGCGCCAGCACAGACTTGCATTCTTCCCATCGGTCGCGGCGGGCCAGCCAGCGCGGGCTTTCGTGGCAGAGGAGCATGCAGACGCACAAAAGGGCGGCGGGAAGACCTTGGATGGCGAGCGGGAAGATGTACATGGATTTGCCCTTGAAGTGCAGAGAGACGGAGTAGTTGATCCAGAATGCGATCATGCCGCCGGTGACAATGAAGAGTTGGTAGAGGCCCGTCAACAGACCGCGGATCGAGCGGGGAGCGTTCTCAGACACAAAGACGGGGTTGATGCAGCTGGCGGCGCCGACGCCCACGCCGGCGACGAAACGGCCTATGTACATGGGTGCGAGGTTGCCTGAGGCGGCGGCTTGCATGATGATACCGATGATGACGACCAGGGAGACAGCGACGAGACACCACTTGCGGCCGAAGCGATCGGTTATAGGTGAGGCAATCAGCGCACCGAGGAAGCAGCCGGCTTGGAGGGTAGAGACGATATTGGCGCCCAGGTTGGCCTTGGCTTTATCGTTGCCGATGAAGCCAAAGTCGTGTTTAAAGGGTTCGAGTTCAATGACGCCGCCGATGACGGAGGAATCCCAGCCAAAAGACATGGCGCCGAAGCAGGCCTGTGATGGAGATGCAAAGGTTAGCAGGAAAAGATCCTTGGAGTGATACTGTTTAGGCAAAGGAACATGAACTCACAGAGCACGCTAGGAGATAGACACGCCAGCCATAGATCTCTGGGGGATCTTCTGCCATAGCCTCATTTTTGACAATTTTTCGGAGGATCCTATTTCCTATCGAAAGACCCATCTTGACGGCTTGGTAAGGTCGCACTCTCTCGTATAAGATGGCCTCTTTTGTGTCTGGGATGAGGTGATGAACAGCCTTCGAGGCCTCTTTGACCCTGGCTAGATGTTGACCGATAAGTGAGAAGTCTCCTCCAAAGGGTATAATCTCTTGATTCGGATCTGAGTCGTTGGTACCTAGGAAGGTTGTTGGATGAGATGCAAGAGGAAAATGCTCACGAGAATAAAGAGTGTCATCCAGCCCCCGGGTAATATATCAGCAAGTAGAGAGTAACGGTGCCGGTGTCCGGAACCCTTATGTAGTTCCTGTATGTCTTGGAGCAAAGCGGTGCAACACCAATTCGGCCAGTTCTTGAACACCCCATGCAAGGCCAACCTGTAAGTCTCAGTTTCTTAGCGATTTGACGGCTTGACTGTGTAGGCTTAGTGAGATACGCTACCCCATACTCCAGATTCATGATGCCGCGGCCCCGAATTTCTCTTGTCACAATAGTTAGTTTGCTCGCTTGTATCGCACAAGATGGATGCACTGTACGCATCTGCATATGCCCTCGCTGCTCTTTACCGGGCCTGATTGGAGTCATGGTTTGGAGAAGCATGGATGGACTCCGGCCCGTTTCCCTTTCTGCGAGTACAAGATATGGCATCTAAAGGGTAACAGAGTTGGAGCTAGAGTGTGCCTTTCTTCCAACTGGGCAAGAGATTGGCCCCATCCCCTGTTCGCCCACTACCGGTGGCATTTTTTCCACCAAGGGGAGGGGGACGTTGCACTGCAACTGGCTCCTCCCTATTTGTCGTCTCTTGCCTTGCCTGTGAGGACATTGAAGAAAAAGAGTGTCGTATTTGCTACCGTCTTATCTGGCATATGTTAGCAGTGGGCACATTTGTACTTGGTCCATATGTCTTGTTGAATGCTTCAGTAGCAATATGTTTGGGAATAACTCCACGAGGTAAATAGTCCCGAGTAAGCAATAGCAAGTACCATTAGAAAGAAAAAGGGAAGGACGAGAGGCTGGAGGCTGGAGATCGGGACTCGGCCTCTTCTTCCGAGTGGCATCAAGAGGTCGTCAGACCGTGTTGCATACTGTCGCCGCCGCCATCCCCCAAGCCTCCATGTTTCCTCAGATCCCCGTGGAGTAGCCTTCTTTCCCCCCTTGTCCCTTTGTCCTCCTCACCTGCTACTCCCCTCAGAATCCCGACAATGCATGCCGTGTAAGGTAGAAGGCCCCGCCAATCAGAAGACGTGAACAAACCAACGGCCCCGGGATGTCTGGATGAGCATCTCTGGTCACGGTGTTCCACGTGCCAAGCACGGGGTAAGCATGCTAAGCTCAAAGCTTGGTATTAGCCTATTGGTCCCATGTCATTCATGGAGTTAAATGGACATGGACAAAGTGCGGATAAGACCAAATGCTTGTCCTTCGTGTGGAGGGTGGTGGTGGAGGAGGACTGGAGGATATCGAGGCCGAAGCAGTGTGGAAATCAAGAGATATTGCAAATAAGAAGTCCATCGAGGACGGGGGAATAGCCAGAGTGAAACCCGTGCTTGTTGATGTCGCCTTGATGTCGTCGTGCTCAGGTTATTGCCAACTCCACAAGTGGACTCTGGGGAAACGGCCCGGGAAATGGGGGGGAAAGCTGAGGCTTGGGGGAAGCACAAGTCGAATCCACTGTGAGTCCGCTGTATGTGGAACCTGGCTGCTGAGGAGAAAGGAATGGGGGGGGTTTTATGGGGCCGAGGGTGTACCCCACATCCCGCCCAGCGACGTTACGGCGCGGTGGAATCAACCACGACCTAACAACCCGAGGCATGGATCTCTCGTAAAGTCGTAAAGTGAAAGCTGCAAGTCGGATCTGAAGAGCCAAACCCTGGGTGTGAGAGTGTTTTTAGTTGAATTGGATCCAGAGACTATCATGATAACTCAACATGTAGGTATTTCAAGGTATGTTTGGTCTGTAACATTAACCTCGAGCCAGAACCAGAACAGACGAAGAAAGGAACCACCGGCACCAGGGGATATATTCAGCTACGTAGTTTGTAATTCATAGAACCCGTCATTGCCGAAGAATAACATACCAAAGAAACGTTGATTCGTATTTCTCCCGAGGCCAGTTGTTCCACCGAACGGCGTGGCGATAATGATCACGGCGTCGGCGCGGGGATAAGTGAATGGAAAGTTGGGGTAGCACACTCCCTTGTTTGGTTTCTTTATTTCTCCGGGGTAAATCCGCGCTAGGTACATAGACGGTTAGGTAGGGAGTTTCGGGACAGTTGAGAGGGAGAGGGCTTCCAGAACCCAATTCAAACCTCATCGCCATCGCCAACACCTGATTACAACCGCCTAAAAGAATGCGAATTGTATTGACCTCTTCCACACTGTATAATCAGTTCACGAACACCTGGTGGCCTGGTAATCCAAATACCTATCCAATATCTGCATAGTTAGGGATTGGGGTTGAGGTAGGGTAAACATCAGTCCTTTTACATGGCAGTTTGCTTGTCTAATACGCGCCCCACTCTCTTCTTGCAGGGGAATGATAAAGGGAAAGGGAATGGTACAACGGTATACGTCTATACATGCGATCTGATTAGGTGAAATCCATTGATATTGCCTCTAAAGTGAAAAAGAGTTGAACTGCCAAAGTCACCTACTATATAGCCTCCCCTCCTCACCTTCTATAATCGGTAAAGTTACAGGCCATGCACAGGCACTCTGTCTTCCGCCCTGTTTCCACTCAAGACCCCTGTAAGTACCGAGCTAACGAACTTTCCAGCTCTGATGTGCAAAAAGCGAGGAGGATTGGCCGGAAAGTAAATCATCCACAAATCAGGAGACGGTACTATTGGACCCATTTTGATACTGCATGCTGGAGGTTCAAGAAAAAGACATTTTAGGTGAAGTGAGAGCCACGTCCAAGGTTGGAATACGTTTAGCTCGGGAAAGTCTCAACTTGGCGAGCCTGAATATATAAATGCTATCAGATCATGTTCGATGATGTTAATTCGATGGTTGGCCAGAAGGGTTTCTGTTGAGAATGTCAGTTCGTCTGAGGTGAAGGTATCGGCCGGATGTACAAGGCACTGTAGAACATGAAGTGTTCTGATTAAAGTAGCACCCGACTGTGTGAATGCTCTCCTCTTCACCTTACCTCCCATAAACTCTCCATAACACGGTGTACTGGGATCTCATCTTTCAGTAGTGACCGTCATCCTCCTGTGCGAGATGTCTCCCAGCGATCCAATGCCGAAGCTGGGGCACCAGAACATCGACACCGCACACGTGCAGCTGCCTCAACCCGTCGTCACGAACTTGGGATGTCGATCTGCCACCCCAGGTCGCAAACACAAACTCAACGCCTACGCGTTCCAGCAGGACGCCATAGTCACCTTCAAGGGCTACCAATATGTAGCATACTGGTCCAACGCCGGGCCAGACGATGGTGACACACTGTATCTTTGCGTGGCAAGAAGGCTTTTACGACCCCGTTCGGGCATGCCTGTCCTGAGCAACGAAGACCAAGTCAGCGAGAAAACGGCCTACGGGTGGGAAGTCCTCGAGCTGCGTGACTACAAGCAAACCGTTGACGATGGTCATAACACCATTTCGCTTGGAATTTGCCCGGGTGATGGAACAATCCATCTGGCATTCGATCACCACTGTGACATGTGAGTTGCGTCTCCCTCCTTTCTCTCACCTACTGTTTCTATGTTTACGCCCGCCAACACAATTATCGAGCAGTCTTCGATACCGCTACTCAAAGCGGGACGTAGCCACTCAGCCCCGTACAATCAGTTGGCGTCCAGACATCTTCTCGGCCACTCTTGACTGCCTCCCGGGAATCCTATCTACCCACAAGCCGCTCCGTGACGTGACATACCCCCGGTTTGGCTTCCTCGGCGAGAACATGTTCTTCTCCCACCGTGACGGCAAGGCGGGGCTCGGCAACGATCATCTCTACACCTACAACGGCAAGGACGGTCGCTATGAATACATCGGCCCCTACCTGACAGGCGTCCAGAGCAGTCCGTACGTCAACGGGATGACCTCCCGCGACGGGGTCCTCTACGTCACTTGGGTATATCGAGGCTTTGTGGAATATCCGGGCTGGGACGATCCGCTCGATACCAAACACAAGCAGCAGGCGGGACCTAACGGGGCCGAAAACAACCATAACATTTGTTATGCCTATAGCGATGCCGACGGATATGTATGGAAAAACGGTTGCGGTGAAGTGATTGCCGACTTAAGGGATCCCGCCAAGTTTCCGACCAGTGTACGGGGAAAAGAGCGCACCATCAAAAATGACTGCAGTGGGATCGCTGCCTTTGACATACCCAAGGGGAAGGGCCTAATGAACCAAGAGGCACAAGCAGTTGACCAAGAAGGGGGTGTGCATGTATTAAATAGAGATATGATGAATGAAGGGGGGACGTACCTATGGAAACATTATCACCGGTCGCCAGATGGTAAGTTATCGCCGTGCTACCGTTCTCATATTTCTGGCAAAGCCGATTGACAGTGACTAGGGACGTGGACGCAGCGGGCACTGCAAGTCATCACCGAAGGCAGCAACCGTGGTCAACTAGCCATCAGCAAAACAGGCGACTTGTACGCAATCCTTCCAGACTCGACCACGAAGAGTGTGCGGATCCTGAGGGCCACCAAAGCTAGTGAATTTGCCGATTACCGAGAAGTTTGGAAAGGAGATGGCCTTGGCGGAGAGCCGTTGGTAGATTCAGCCAGGCTGGAGTACGACAATGTGCTGTCGGTCTTCGCTCGCCACAATCCAGTCGACTCGGCCAAGCAAGCTGCGGAGAGTCAAGCTATCGCCATCCTTGACTTTGAGTTATTCGTGTGAAGACAAGGATCCCAAGGCGGAGGAAGAATCCACAAGAGTACATCAGTGATCCAAGTGACATCGATGGTCAGCTCATCTCTCAGGCGCGTAAGAAGCGAACACTGGCAAGGAAAAGAGCCTCTGGGACGGGCCTTGCCGAGTTTTCCCGCGGAACAAAGTTGAAAGCGGATGGCCTGCGCTAGCTTAACAAGGGGAGCTTGTCAAATAGACAATTGTGGGGAGGTCCCTGGAGCTCTTGAAGCTCCTGAAGCTTCCGACAATAGATACGCTCGCCGCCCGTAACGCAGTAGAAGCTGATAATGCTCAGTACAGTATTCGGAGCAGCGTCTGGGGAATTGCTTGAATGGTCAGATGGAGCAGTTTGTGCACGTGTCAACAAGAAGTCTAGAACGAGGAGCCCCCCCCAAGAGCGTTCTGGCCTTTTAAAAACATCGTGCAGGGAAGTGATTGAGGCGTCGGGAAACCGTGCATATTGTTTTAGGTCTAAATCTCCCCAACCATGCCAGCCCAGAGGACACGCATCTCCAAGGCCGAGTTGATGACGTCCAGAAAGCCACCCGAGGGAAAGACAATTTGGGCAGTTGCCATTGGCCATGGCTTTCAATGTTCTCGGCGGATGACCTGGGGCAGTATGCTGTGCTCGTGGTCAGCTGGGCTGTTATCAGGACATCTTGACCTGATGTAGCACTGATATCCAGGCACGAAGCCTGCGCAGTATGTAGAGGATGCTATAGTGATTGTTGATGCCGTGTAACAAGGAAGACAACGCGTCTTCCCTCTGTCGCGGCCCGTGGGGTTCGCCCCGATCAGTATGCCGAATCTTGGGCCGCCGTCCCATAGCACGCACACACACCTCGCTCGACACGCTTCCATATGGCCATTGCAGTGTGCCTGCTGATGCTCCCAACATTCCAACCAGCTTCATTGTGTGCTTGAAGCCGGCAGCAACAACCAACAATGAGGGTTCTGATATGCGACAAGTCATCGTCAAGGGAAGCTGAAGACTGTGCTTGGCCCCATCTGTCCGGTTCAGACAATTGGTGTAGACGTGGAGAATGCCGTCATCACACCGCGCCGGGTACCCGTCGCAGAGTTTCGTCGATAGGACGAGTTGGCAGTCGGTAGATCCAATCCAGCGCGGCATGGTCAAGTGTAGATGGCTCGTGGATCCCGTCGGTCGGACGCAATAGTACGAGCTGCTGTCAGTGCCACGTCAATCTGGAACAGCAGGACAACGACTTGTTGGACAGTTGGACTCGATGGAAGGGCGGGAGAACTGTGCGCATGCGGCTCAACCAAACAAGCTCGTCAGGGATCGGCAAGGCGGGGTCGGTGGGATGGACGATGATGGCTCGGCTTGTTCATTTCTTCTGGTTAGATGGATGGATGGATGGATGGATGGATGGAAGGTCGAAACGGACTGGCTGGCTAGCAGGGAACATGATGGCAACGATGGAGCGTGATGGAGGAGGCAGTTGAGTTGCGGTGCAGGGCAGCTTGTCGCAGGCAGGAGTCGGCCGGGATGGTGGAGTTGCAAGGTTCAGATTGGGTTTCCAGATCGGGAGCCAAGTTCCAGTGTTTTCAGCTGGCCTGGTGTGCAGCCGCGGGAGCCTTCAGCTTGCCATGGCTGGCCCCACGTCCCTGATTGGGTTGCTAGCGCTGCAGTGACTCGCGAGTGGATACGGGCAGTCTGGTCTAGGTCAAGGCTTGGCAGGAGGTGTGTCTCTGAAAGAACCACTGAGAGGCCGCGGCCGCCAGTCCATTTTGATACAGCAACCCATGGGCCACGAGCCAACCTTGCCAGCCCTCATTACGATGGTACCGAACGGTGAGAACCCTGATCAGCGACCCTTGGTTTTTGCTCCATCCAGCATGGGCCCGCGGGGATATTCTGGCATCCTTCACCTCACCTCAAGTTTTCTTCACAATGAACTTCCAGAATTCGACACTGTGTCTCGCCCAAAAGTCCCAACAACTCTCCAACCGACACCGACTGCGGAATACGGCGGCGATACTTCCATGCCAACAAGGGCGCGGAACGGTGGAAGCGAGGCAAAAGCGAGTGGAACCCAACCCAAGAGGAACCAAGCTAGTGTAGACTTGACGATACACGAGAAAATCCATCTTTCAGGTCCTGTCTTTCCTGGACGGACCTCGTCTCCTCATGGTTGTACACTACACTACACCAATACTAGCAGAAGGTTGCTGGAGCCATCTGCTCTGCGGTGGCGTGGTCTCCGCCTGTTTTGTTGCTCCTCGCTGCTCACGATGGCGATGTGGCTATGAATCCTTTGACTTTGACCACATCAGTCCTCTCATTCTCCTGGACCCCATGACGAAACTCGACAACCCTGCTCCCCTGGCCCGAACGCCCGGTTTGCCGTTAACTGAACGTTGTCCGGCTCATGTGTCTCGGCACCCTACAGGCTCGACACACCGTGACTCTCTCTCTCTCTCTCCACAGTTGGACAACAGCGAGAACCGGGCATGGTTTGTCTCAATGGATCCAACCTTTTCGGTATTCCATTCCACCACTATTCTATTCTAATATCGACCCATCATCCCTGGAATATGCCCTTCTTCCACCATAAAAGCCATTTCCTATAAGAGCTAACCAGATACGGAACTCTCGGTCGTGCTTGTCGTTCAAATCTCAAGCAACTTGTGCCACCCGACTCCTCTTCTCAGCCAGCCTCTGTCTGCTGCTTTGTCCATACTACCGGCATCCGCTCTTTATTTGGCAATAATCCAGGCTATTATACATGTTACTGCCAACCTGAAATCCTTCACCAAAAGATGTGAGCGCTATTTTGGTCATGCATGATGTCGCCTCATAATGCCCAGTCCCTACTAGTCTTAGTCCCCAGCCCGGATCCTGTTTGGAGTTTGATAGCCAGCTGCCCCTTTCATATCCACGCTCGCCACGATCGCATCCCGATCCACCATCTCTAACCGGTTATGCTACCAAGATTCACAGACCATTGGAAGTATCCTTGAGCTGTGTTCCTCTCCCGTCATCCTCTAGTGTGCTCACAAAGGCACACTAGTCCTGCCGCCACCGCTTCTTATTCAAGTAACCACGGCAGCCACATTCATAAATGCCGGACGTCATGAACGACCAAAGGCGCTGCAAACCAGATCTCCCTTTCCCAGTTCGGTCTGTTCACTGCTTCCGGGCAACTGACCAACCTGTATGTCACGAGTGGTCAAGACTTAGCTCTACGCCGCAAGAATCACGGGAGGACCAAGAGGTTCTTCGACGTCAAAGCGCTTTCTCCAAGTGTCAAGTGCTTCACACCATCCAGGTATGGCTTATGCATACCTACCGAGCCCAGCCTAGTCATTCTTCCCTCTTCTACTTCCCTTACCCATCTCTCGCCCCACCTGATCTTGAACCATGAGCTCATATAAGCCAAGTGTCCCAACCACGAAACTCCTCTTTCGCCCAGTCTTCCATCCATCCTGCGTGTCGAGGACAGCATCATCAATACCAACCATCCTTCCGAACTCAGTAACATGCAACTCGACGCCTTCATAACGAGGACGAGCGGCCTGCTCTTCCGGATAGCAGCTTCCGCCAACTTCTCCCTCCAGTCTGATCAGGCCACCTTTAACCGGGCCCTAGTCTCATGGCTCAAAGACCCCGACTCCAACCTACCCAGCGGCCACATCATTGGCCTCTGCTGCTCCAGTCTTCTGTCTATCCGGTTTCCAGACGAATCCAGAGGCAATGACCTCATCCCCGAGTTCCGCCGCTTCGTACTGGCAGTCTCTCTAGCACACCACGGACGGAGGAACAGCAACAAGAGCAAGCCACCCCAAAAGCACGAGCATTGCGCGCGCCACGAGTCCCGATCTCATCTGATCAGGAGGCTCGATGGCATCCTCACCCCCCAATATCTCTCTAATTGTTCCCCAGAATCTTGCCAGGTCCTCTTCCATTTGGTGCTCGGGGCTGTTCTGGACATGGGACATTCACCATTGCATACCACCACTTCCTACGACTCCTCCTCGTCGTCGTCGTCGACTGCTCCATCAAATCTCCTCAGCCCCGAGTGCCAGCAGAGTCCAACACTATGGCTGTCCACCAAGAACCAACTGGTCCGCACGCTCGCCCGAGATCTTGTTTTCTTAGGATCCAGCAAATTGGGAATCAAACTCGAGGGAACAACGGATCTAGAGAAGCTCATTATCGGCACGGCGATCAGCAGGTGGAACGAGATGGAATCACGCATCTGGGCTGATAGCATCACCGAGAAGGCCGCAACAGGGCAAGAGCCACAATCACCAACATCGTCAGCGAGCCCTGCAAGCAAGTCCCCCAGCTGCGAAAGGGAAAGACGACACTCTTCTTCACCAACCGACGACGACAGTAACTTAAACCGAAACCCACCTTACTGGGAAGATCCACCACCCACTCCTCCTCCGCCCACCATTGAGCCGACGCTCATTCCTGTGATGCCCCCATATCATCAGCATTTTACCGCACCTCACACCCAATTCCAGAGCCAATTTCAAACAGCAGCAGCGCGCATCTCGTTTTGGTCGGAGAACCCAGCCTCGTACTTGGAAATGACGGATGAGCCCGAGAGTTATTACCTGGCTTCTGCGAACGAGCATAATAAGAGGGAGAGAGCAGAACCACGACCGACAGCGATGCCGACAACGACGACGGGGATACCGAGGTCAACGACTGATCCATTTCCTTTGAGGAGTACGATTGAGGGTAAGTCTTTGAATCGTCGCTGATTTGGATCTTGATGATTATCAAGAAAGAGTTACTGACAAACATTGTGGTATAGATTTGGGTTCATGGCGAAAAGTCAAGAGGCGAACAATGTGGGTGGTACGGACGATTGATGCAGGTGATCAAGGACAGATAAGCATTCATGCTCGGTTACGGGGGAGGGAAGTCAATGATTTTGGGGTGTTTGTGTAAGAGATGGATGAGAAAAAAAGAAGGGGAAGAGGAGAAAGGGAAAAGTTGATGGATAGGTTCTGTTTGATAATGACGACAATGAATAATGAGACCACGAACCGGCCATTCAGTCTTGTCATTTGACCATGAACAAGAAGATGGATGATGTTGAAACGGTTGCCAAAAAGGAAGAGGTTGAAAAAAAATTGTTTGAGACTCGGATACCGGGAGTCGAACCCGGGGCTGTTGAGAGAGCAGTCACTCCTGAGAAGTGAGAGTCAACGATGTTACCGCTACACCATACCCGATTGAACGGATAAGGTCCGATTTGATGAATGAGGTTTTGACAGAAGCATTTAAGAGGACCCCTTCTTTACACTCCAATGTCCGCAGCTTGGAGATCGATACGGTAGCTGAAGCTCCAGCGCAAAAAAGGAGCTAAGTGGGGTTCACGCCATGTCATCATACGGGTACCTTATGGCTTGGCATGTACGGCATCGAAGTCATCGGAAACCAAAGGAAACGCCGGTCGCCGACGCTGGCAAGATGCGTGGTTGGGACAAAAAGAGGAAAATATTGGAAAAAAATAGAGGTCGTGCCCGGGTTCGAACCGGGGTTACTGGAAGAATTGAAAGTTTTGAAGTTTCAAAATCCAGAGTGATAACCACTACACTACACAACCTTTTAAGATTTGTTGATGTCTGATGTTAGATCTGGCCATCATGTACCACAAATTACAGTGACGTAATCCCTCAACACAACACAACACGACACAACACCGCCATTATGCTTCGCGCAACGAGCTCGACTTTGATTTCTCAACTCCATCCATCTGTCGTCGGCACGAAATATATGCATCTGCTATGATGTGGGTGTCACTTTTAAGACCATTATCGAACAGTGCAAATCGAGTGCATCGGTCTCTCTTGTCGTTTGCATCCTTGTACCTCTTGCGCATTCTATCTCCAATAAATTCCCTGGAGCAAAGCATCCCCGTCCATCTCCTGGCGTTCATCATCCAAATCATTTTTTTAAACTCTGTCCGATCGTCTTCCAAACCAGCTGAGCCACCAGCCCCGCACTTCGAATCCACAAACCCCTTTTACATGTTCCCCCTCCCTCACCACCACTTTCCTCACTTCACCCCTTCCTCATCACCATTCTCAACGCCGCATTCTCAATACTCACCACCTTCCCACTCCCATCCACCTCGAAAAAGAACTGATCCAGCGGCATACTCCCATACGTTACCCCGGTCAAGCTGACCCAGCTCCCACAGTCCGTCGAGAACATACTCGGCGGCGTCCTGCTTGGTACATTTAAATCCTCAAAGACGGCCTTATACGCCACCCTCTTCCCCTGTGTTGCTGCGCGTCCATTCTTGCGATCCATCTCGCCCGGAATCACCGTCTCCAAGCCCGTCGGGTACAAACGGATTGACGGATTAACAGGCGCGTACCCCGCTGCCAGCACGGTCGCCATGTATTGCATGTCCGTCCCGTTAGACACCCAGTCTTCGATGCCCAGTCCCGGGCGGTCGGGCTGCGTGGTGATTTTCAGTGACGAATTCCCGACGCCGTTTGAGTAGTAGCTCCCGCCATAGGTATCCTGCGCCTGCTCCCTCGCCGCCTCCTCCAGCGCCGGCAACAGCTGATCCCCCAGAACATCCGCGAGGTTGAAGTTTGCGTTGGCGGGCAGGTTCGGGCTAGCCAGCAAAACGGAAAAGCCGACGCCGTAGTCGGGGAGCAGGTTCAAAAGCGAGTTGTAGTACCCGATGCGGCCGGCCTTGTTGTACGCGTCCACGACGCGCTTGCCGTTGGTTATACTCGACAAGACGATGCGCCGGATGCCCCAGGGATAGCCGACGCCGGCGTTGGGTTCGGAGGTTAAAGCGGCGGGTTTGAGCCAGCGGTTGGTGAGCACGGGAGCTAGAAGCGTGGATCGCATAATGGAGCGTCCGAGGGCTGAGATATCCCGGACGGAGGAGTACATGTTGCCGGCCGGGTTCTCGTCGCCCAGTTGGTAGTCCCATTGGGCGTCAGAGGAGGTGCCAGGGCCGGGGATGATGCCGAGGTTGGAAACGGCCTTCTGGTAGAAGGTCCTGGAGAGGTTGAGCGGGTGAAGGATGGATTCTTCCATGAGCGTCTGGAAGGACTTGCCCTTGATGGACTCGAGCGCGTAGGCGAGGATTTGAAAGCCTGTGTTGGTATAGGCTGGGGTGGTAAAGGGGGCGTAGGAAGGGTATACTTGGAGAAGGCCGGAGAAGAATTCTGCCAAGTGGTCAGGTTCTCGTTTCTTGGTCAAAACGAACCAAGGACTTCATTACCAGTCCTGTTACAATGGGGCCAAACGCCGCACTTGGGCAGAGTGGGATCCGAGCTATTTAGAACCGGAAACCCAAGCTGGACCGCGGTATTCTGATCTACCGTCTGCGTAAGTTCGCCCATAAGACCATCTTTCGCGCCCCCCACCCCATCCTTACTGTTAGTCCTTGACATCCTCAAAACATCTACTCCTGTTTAGAGGTAGAAAACCACTGCACTTACAATCCCTCACAGCCCCCGAAAGCTGTCCAGCCAAACTCCCCACCGTCACCTCCCCCCACGCCACATTCCCCACCGGATCATCCTTCGCCTTATCCGCCGCCTTCGCCAGCTCCGGCACGTACTTGGTAATCGGCTCATTCCACTTGACATCCCCGTCTTGCACCAGCCACGTATAAACCGTAAAGATCTTGGTCAAGCTACCCAGGCGATAGACCGTGTCCGCGTCCGTCTTCTTCACCCCGCCATTAGTGATATTGCTGGAAGCGTGCGCCGGCGCGGTGTGATGCCAGCTGAAGATGACGGGGTCGGTATCGCTGATGCTGAACACCTCGAGGCTGTAGCTCGTAATGTTGGCGCGGACGGCGGCCGAGTTGTCTTCGTCGCGGGCTTGGAAAGTCTCGGTCAGGTTCGCGAGGGCGGCGCGGATGGCGACGCTGGACTTGAAGTTTCGCGGCTTTTCGAAGACCGGGCCGAGAGGTGGGCAGTTGGGCGCTGCTGTTGCGCATGTTGTTGCTAGAAGAAACAGCAGAAGGGCTGTGATTCCAAACATATTGAGCCACGAGCCGTGAACCGCAGTGCCATGGGAGAGCATAATAAACCGGAGGAGGATGGTTGGGGCACCTCTTTAACGCAGAGAGAACGTCTCCCTTCATCATGTATTTTTGAGGTTGGGATTTCCTATCTATTTCTTGCTGTTTATCTCCCTCCTCTGCATACCTCTACTATTGAGTGTGGTATCCGGAAACACGGTATTGTCCATATATGCCCAGCTCTCAAGTAATATGGGATTGATAACTAAGAGTCCCAGCCGGACCCTGGGCCGTTCCATACTTGGGGTCGACCCGTTACCCGTATCATCGCATGGTACCTGTATCGCGTTGACTCTCAAACAGAGCCCGGTGCTCTAATAGGACATACAGGATCCGAGATGGTCTGAGATTATAAGTCACCTATTGTTGACGCGGTCTATAACGGACCAGAAGACGAGAAGTCCACCAACTAATCATTTGACTCTACCAAGGTATGTTCATGTTCAAACATCTAAAGTATCATCTTGAGAAGCTCATATAAACTTGAGCAATCTACGGCTGAATGTTGGAGATTAAATTTACAAATTGCAGGCTGGTTCCTTACATAGCTTCGTAGCATTCGGTTAAATCGCATGTCGCAATCGGCATAGTGGCCGGGAACTATACTGCTATGTAAATGCTGTCACAATTATCAATCCAAATTGGAATCATTCTTAGGTATGGTTCAACGTGTCTCTCTTCGTTGTGTCCAGGCGGAAGCTTGCACGACTGCCCTTAATAGAACCTCGCAGTTGTTCAAAACAGTTTTTCTGGATTTTCTCCTGGAAGTAATACTATAACCACTCAACTAAAATTATAATTAGGTATGCTCGAGCAAAAAGGGGAACTCTAGGTTTCTGATCAACAAAGAGGAAATGAGTCTTTCTGGATGGTCCAGCCATACCCACCCACCCGAATCATAGGTTCTTTGCCGCCCAACCAAGCTGCAAGCCGCCAGCATCAAATACGACAAAGCTGGTCTTAAGCGCGACATCGCCGAAAATCGAAAAACCGATACCTGTATCCTTCTGAATGCCACCAAAACAGTTCTGGTTGGCACTATCAGCTGGTGCATAAGAGACCATGTCTCCTGGAACAGTAACAATGCCGTTGTTGACGCCAAAGACAAAGTCAGGTGGAGTAGGGCTGCAAGGGAAAATATAACCGCCCTGATCACTGTCATACTGGGCGCCCTGGATCTCCTTATAGTATGCACTGACGACGGACTTGGGCAGAAGCAGTAGCGTAGTCCCGGTGTCCGCAATACCACTCATTGAGTGATTACGGAACGCTCCAGTGCCAACCGCATATCCTGGGGAGGTGAAACCCCAATAGCCCTGGCTACTGTCAACCGGCGTCCAAGAGATGTTGCCGATATATGCTGTGGGATCAATGTAGCCGAAATTGAAGCTGCCCGCTATATGTTAAAAGTGTTAGTTTCTTCTCATGAATTGCTCTTAGGCAGGGGAGGCAAGCTTACGGGTCCCATGTTTCAGATCGACGGTAAACAAAGGAGCGTCAAGGCTGCCCTTAATGTTGTCGAAGAATGTGTTCTGTGGGGTAGGCTCAACTGCGTTGATAGCACTAAAGCCCAAACCCAACAAGCCATCATTGTGTGAGTCGTCGGTGAACTCGGATGAAACCTTCTTGGCCGCCTCCACGGCTTGGTTAGGGACAGTCAAGTTGCCAATCGTGACCGTGTCGAGGTAGACGTCGTCGCTCGACGAGCTGCCGTCACCGTAAGTGATCTTCCAAGTCGATCCCTGGACCTTCTCGGATGTGGAGCTGTTGTTCGGATCATACACAGTTTGGCCTTTAATGTCACTCGTGGACATCTCCGTGCTGAAGACCCAGAGGTCGCTAGACCCTGTGTCGAAATCAACCATGAGATCCTGCGATGGGGTACCAACGGAAATGGGCGTTAGGTACTCGACGTCGTGCTTCTCAGGATCCGTTGCAATGGTGCCAGTCGTTCGCTTCTGGTTTTGGCGGAACCTAGCGATGGCGGCTCTGAGATCCTCCGGCATCGGGGCGCCAAACTTCTGGTATGCTTTGGCCAACGCAAGGGGGCCATGCCTGAACTCGAAGCTCGGATTGCGGACTTGCAGCAGTGAAGCGGTGCCTTTGTTGGCCGTGGTGTCGTCACGGCTAGGGATAGCAGCCGCCATGCCGGTGGCCGCAAGAGCGGCGGTAAGGATCGTGGGAAATAGCAGCATCTCGAAGATACAATGGACCAAGTTTAGAACAATGATAGAATAGACAAAAGAATGTCGTTTTGCAGGCCAAGAGCCGAGTAAGGAGCGTAGGAGTTGGCTAAAAGGCCGCGAGCCAAATACTGGAGGTAAACCCGAGGATGGCTGACTGCAAGTTCTGTGAGGTGTTGCAGGCCGCCACCAATGAAGACTTTGGGGATTGCGGACTTGATGAAGAAGATTAAGTCAGATGCAGCTCGGATAAAGAGAGGAGAGAAGAGAAAGGGGACAATTCATGGGAAAATGGATTGGGATTGCTGTTAGATGAGGATGTCGGGAAGGGCTCACCCAAGCCAGCAAAGTTTGATGCCATTGTGGGGAGTTATTTCCCTAAATATCAGAACATCACTTGAAACTGAGGTGTGAAATGCTCCATGGAGTGGTGAGGCGTTCTTGCCCCCTTTTCCGACCCGCGGTAAGATTTTCGTAATGGAACGAACACCTCAGTTCACACTCAGGTCACTCCTCAAAAGAATCACTGGAGGATGGGAGGTGCTTTGCACTACCTTAGTGACTGCGTGTACCAGCGGCGTCAATACCAGGAACTCGCTTTCAAAGACATGTAGCTTCCCTCTAGTTCTGCATCACGCTCATCTGGCAGGTCCTGTCCGACTTGAAGCCGGACAGGCGAGGTAACGCTTGAAGTACAGGGCCTCCTAAGAGATCATCCCCGGAGACCAATATGTGCTCGGGTGTTGACTTTCATCCCGCCGTCTGAATAAGAGTCCAATCGTAGCCGAGACACAACGAGCCGAGTGGCCGGCAGTCCGAAGTCCTCCCAATTCGGAAGGGGATGTCTTTGGACTCGGAGTGAGTGGAAGAGTCAGGTGGTCCTTGGGTTGGACTTTGAGAGCCGCGACTGACATGTTGCCAAGATATCAACGATTCCCTGGCGAAATGG
Organism: Neurospora tetrasperma FGSC 2508; assembly: GCF_000213175.1. Classification (NCBI taxonomy): domain Eukaryota; kingdom Fungi; phylum Ascomycota; class Sordariomycetes; order Sordariales; family Sordariaceae; genus Neurospora; species Neurospora tetrasperma. Next base: position 3,518,121 of record NW_009799179.1, read on the forward strand.
AGTATTGTTTCCTCAAAAGTATCAAAGTCGCGATCGGTGTTTGACGGCGCTTTTTGTACTTGTCTTGATCTCTCAGCTTTGATACGTGATGTCGTTGTTACACTATAGCAAACATCTTCTGCGGGAGCTACCACGTCGTCGGAGGATCACCTTGAATTCATTGTGAAGCCATAGACCTGGGCTTGCCGAAGCAAGACGAGTTGTGACTCTGTTACCTAACACAACAGACACCAACGAAGGCTGTCCATGAGTATGACATCTGGCGCACTCTAAATCGAGGATTATGATCTTTATAGCAGAAACGTCACAGTCTGATGTAGTGAGCGGGAGGAGGTGAACCTACAGCAGTCGCTCACCTCACATCAGCGCCTGCGCTGCGCTTGCCTATCCGTTGCTTGGCATTGGCTGCTTTGAGCCGATGACAATAGGCTGACAGCTGTCGCTTCCTTTCTGACGTGAAGCTGCCATCTGTCTTGGCGCTCTCTCCTGTGCGGCAGCTGCCGAGGTCTCTTGAGCTGGTGGAGAAGTGGATGCCAAGAAGCACCAAACCGAGCGCTCTTACTGGCCAATTCCTTTTCGTCTTCCTCGTCTCCGCCTGTCCTTCTGTTGTCGACTGCCTCACGGTTTCCTCTATTTTCAACATTCAACCACCCTGCATCAACCGCGCAGCCAACTGCTTACAAACAAAGCTTGAATATCGTCTTTTCTATACTATCTGCCGCACTCGGCATTCTTGACCAACGTCTTGCACCACACCTTATCCAAGAAGGAGTTGGAATCCAGTGTCACTACTTAACGTCAACTGGTTAGACTTTGTGCCGCTTCAGTCTGGCAAGCCTGAACTTGACATTCCAATGCCATGTACCTCACCTTATCGCATCCCGTAGCGCATGCAAAATGAATCCTGCGTCAAGAACATGCGGCTGCACTACTTAAAATGCACGCCTAACCGTTATGATTGCCAAATGATCAATTATCAATGTAATCCTTTCGTCGTCAACCTTGAGCCGCTATATCCGGCATATGTACAAGCTGCACAAAAGAGTTATACACACATCTCATAACGTCAACTGTTGATAATGCATGGTTAACCTCCGAGTCGTGTCTTTGTCAGCGCGAACGCAACCTAACCGAGGAACACCCGACTCACCTAGGTATCACTCAAGTGGAAGTTATCACCTGTGCCTTGCTTACTTCGGTTGTTCTCGGTCTTAGGTTGTTCTACTTCGGTCCCATTTGATGTCAGAATACCTCCAAAACTGGTAACGCAACCCACGAGTCTGGTAGCGCACTTGCCAGTCACGACACAGGGTATAGTAACTCCAGCACAAAGAACACATGCGCCATCTTGTAACATCATACAATGGAACAACAGCTCTCCTGGAGTGTATTATTCATGTGGAACAAGTCTAGGACATGATGAACATTCCAGGGGAGGTGGAAAAAAAACCAAGACTCGCTCCCCAAACTTGAATCATACAGAAACTACGTACTTCCGACCGCCTACGGTACAGCCGGTATCTGTGAAAGGGAGGTAGCCTGGACAGTCGGACAATGATCACACCCACGATTGTCAGGAGACGAGCTGAAATGGTTTGTGTTGGTGATACGCGCCAGTGTGTCCACTAATTTGAAGCGGATGACATAGACCTACCATATGCCGATGGCACATCTATCGGCGTTAAAAGGGAGTTCAGGCATATGAGAAGATGATGGCCACAACTGAGGAAAGCCCGCGGGTATCAGACTTGATAGCAACTTTTCCTTTGGTTATTTTCCTTTCGGATCAATATTTTGCCCATCAGTCCTGTATCTTGCGCATCTGCTTTCCATTGACAGTAAATTAGAGATGATCAAGCACCTCATCGCTGACTTCAGGTTTGTGATGCATCGTCTTGTGTCCCTTTTTGGTATGGTGTATGTGAAAGAATGAGCGGTGCTGCAGCTCGTCGAACCGCACAGGTTACTAGGAGGTCAGACTTGGTGGGAGGGGGATGCAGCCGGCTGTTATGTTTGTGTGTGTCTGGTATATCCGGAGGTGGATGAGGTATCCCCGCAACGCGAACCGGCAGGAACGAATGAAATTGAGGGACTGGGCGATAAAGTATCACTGGGGGTAGCGTGGAACTTGCACTTACCGGCAGCTCTTGTAATATGTGCTTTGACGAACGCAATTGAGGAGTGTTTTGTCCTTGTGTAGGGTATAAAGTGGTTTGTAAGGTTTTGCTGCTCGTCATTCATACAGTAGAAACCCTTTCAATGCAACTAATCCATACCAGGAAGGGGGGGGGGTTTAGCGAACAGCCACTATACAGTTCGATTTTTTGGACGTTTGTTCTTGCTTAAACTAATATTCTATAGTAATCTTATAGAAGAATGACGGTTCAGAAAATTCAACGCTTCATAGTTTCAAACGTTTAGCAGCTTTTATTAGATAATAAATGGTCGGAATACAATACAGAAACAGTTGAACCAGGTTTACATTAGGAAAGATCAATGTTGAACTACGTTAAACTGTAACTGCGATTTGAACAGTCACTATGCAGCTCAAAATTTTTGTCAACAGTTGAATTACTGTTCGCTAGACCCCCCATTTCCTGGTACGGATGCCGGTAGCCCATAATTTTTGCAAGCGACGGGGTGGGTTATGTACAGGAAGGGAAGTAACGAACCATAGGTCTTTTGGCCACTGAACGACCGCCGCGGGGCTATAAAAATAGGTCTGATTAAGTAACTATACCCCCGGTAAAGAGGTATGAATGTGCCCTTCCACCACAGTCAGACCCCTGTTTATGCATTTCTGGACCGTCAATCGTTGCAATTGCATGTCACAGACTTATTCACCAGAGGGAATGCGGCCAGTCAAGATCCTTTGTAAAAGAGGGGGATTTGCAAAAACCAGTCCATGTTAAACATGAATTTATACTGTACACCGAGCGAGTAAGCCTAGAGGTGTCAATTGTTGCCGTCCTTCCAGTGCGTGAGCCAACGGCGTCAAATGCAGCGGCGTCCACCAACTCGGCCAAGGGGAAAGTTGCAGGACGAATCCGCCTAGAAAGCTGGTCCTCATAGCACTGCCTAGCCTAGGCTTTCTCGACAGAGATCGGGAAACTCACACAACCCGCAACGTTGAGTCGCCACCCGACAGTCTGGTCCGGGATCTCTCGGGAAGACGATGGGGACGATGCAGCCCTAGAAGGCCAGCCTAGGTAGTCTAGGTATGTAGGTAGGACGGATGTGTGACAGGAAGAGAGGTCCTCGCATGATCAGACCGAGACATGCCATACCTTATCACTTCACCTGCCTGGTCCTCGGTGAGGTGTGTGTGACTTCGTGTTAACCAACTTATTTTTTTGCAGGGACACGGTATCACTCTGATATCCGGTGGGAAGGGAGCGCTTGGAAGCCAAGATAACGTGCACGTGTGAATCTGCAGTGAGGCTGCACTTAGACACGGAGATTTGGCTTTCCCGCACTCGGGATACCAGCACGTGGTGAAATTGGAGCTACACTATGTACTGTGGAGGTTCAGTCAGCATGGAAATCTCGAAGAGGCCCGAGCCCATCCCATCACGTCCGGTGCGATCACAGCCCAGGAGAGTGACAAGCCATTGTGTATTGCAAGGCAAGGATATGAAGAGGTACATAGGCATAGGTAGTGTACATGACTACAGTGACTGAAAAAGACGGATGCCAGTTCGTGTTGCTTTGTGAAGCGTTCTCGAGATTTCAGATGCCTCAATATGTACGGTGTTGAACTCCAAGAGACACAGTGTAACCCAGCCTCGTAATCTGATCTGATCTCTTGAGTTTCTTGATGTAGAATACGGATGACCAAAAGGAGCAGGTTTGGTAATATCGGGATGTCGGTCTACCACAAAACGCTATAAGAGGATTCAAAAGTAATAACCGACTCTGACCGACGCAGAGTAGACATCGACCGACAACTGAAGTTGAAACTAAAGTCACCGCAGGTTGTCATGGGTTTGGTGACTGGTGGTTGCCAAGCCACCAACGATCGGAACTAATCGAGAACGGCAGGAGGTAAGCTTTTGGAGCGTAGCGCTTATCAGCCATTTTATCTTGGCATGGCTCGATCCTCCGTCTCGACCCTGGAGGAGTGTCGCTCGCGAGCTCAATATCTCTGACTCAGCGCCTTCTCAATAATGTCGTCTCCAGACTGATGTGAAATATCGGTACTCGAGATGGTGCATTACCTGCGGCGGACGAACATGCCTGGATCATCAGCTGGGTTCTGTAACCTCTGTCTGTCTTCGATGTGAATTGGCCGGACCAGATCATGAGTAATGGAGCCTGGGTCAATCACCCGTCTCGCCGCGACTATATGGTGGGGCCTCAGACCATATTGAGGATCCAATTGTACCTAGTTTAACGACCTGCTTGTCTAGAAGCAGCCAAGAGTTTAGATGGGATCATTTTGCGAAATAGCAGCTGCTCGCACTTGGATCTACCCTGTACCTTACCAATGTCCTGGATTACATAGTCGGCACGGTACCAGAACCACCAGGGAGCCGTGGTGTTCTCAGGCAGGGCTCTGGTACTCCTGGTTTTTTTCTTTTTGCTTTTAGCCTTCCCGTCCCGTGCGACAGCATGTTCATTTGATTTTGGGAATCAATTCCCCCTGAGGCTCCGCATCGACTTCCATGAACTCGGGGCAGCAACTCTCTTGAGGCTCTGGTTATAAATGACTCGCACGAGGACACAGAACAGAATGAACTAAAGGGAAATTTAACATTAGCCCGAGTCTGTGTGTATGGATATCATATGGTCAGTGCCTGTTCGGCCTCGCGTAACCTTAACTTTTGTGGGCGGGTTAGTAGTCCGAGGGTTGCTGTGGGGATGTTGTGTGCCTTTGGTGCAGTGTGCTTTTTTGTCTTGGCGAATGGACGTCCCTCGGCTGTTTCTCGAAACCATGCACCTGCCATTTTGGACAAAGATCTGCTGGGTTGCGAGACTCGTTGGGCCTAGAGAAGCGATACATTGGCTAGTGTTTTGACTGACTCTCAGAAGGCTCCCAACCAAAATAAGAGGTGGCAGGGAAGGGGCAGGCCATCACGATTGCGGGGAATGGGAAGATGAATCATTGGAGGTTGAGGTCGACGGTGAGGATTGCGAGATCGAGGGTCCGATGCCAATGAGACTGGATAGTGTTGTGGCTACCAAACACAGGAATTGAATTCTCAATCAAACCAATATGACGGTGACAATTGAGTCATTCAGAAGAGGTTTGAAAAGAGGTGGTCATTTTTCGGCACCCAGTGTTTCGGCAGGCACCCCGCGCCCGCGTACCGGCGCCCCCCGCGACTGACGCTCATCGGCCTGCCAGGAACCGAACCAAACTCAGAACCTACCAAGGCGCACAGATTTGTGAGTGAAAAATTAGTTTAGATTTTGATATCGAAAGAATCTCAGCCGACACCGGTTTGGCGTTCACTTATTGAGGTTGCGCATATCAAATATGGATGTCATTCTAGATCGCACCCCTTCCTGGTATCCTTCGCCATGTTGCAAATTGACTTCTTGCGTACTATGCAGGTGCGTGCCTATCATGGCCATCGAGATGCCAATGTTACGCTCGCATACCGCCTCCCCATCATGCGGGCGACCTTTTCCGCAGCCCATCCATCGGTTTCCTTTGCCGCGCCCTGTTGATGCATCGATGAAGTTTCGGAGACAGAGTGACAAAAGTGGTGGCCAGGCTGTCAGCGGTGCAAGGGAATCGGCTTAGCCTCGTAAACGGCGAACAATTGCCCCTTTCACACACGACATCCGACCTGCCTAATTGGGATGCCTTGTGTATCCTCCAGCCAATCAGCGGCTGTCAGACGACCGGCGTCGACCGTGGCAACACGGTGGACCTGGGTCGCAGAGGTGGGTTGCAGCACTTGCAGGCCTAGCAGGGAGACCTTGCAACATTGCTGACCCTGTTGCAGCAAGGCGGGGATCGAGGGTCAAGGGTGGGTGCTCTTTGAGGACAGGGCAAATTGGCATCTCATATGTTATCACATCCATGCCATCCCGCGGTCCCGCCGTCTGTCATGGTGTTGCGGTCCAGGTTCCGAGTCATCTTTGTGCTGCTTATCACGGCCTATGCCGGTCCAGCAACGTGGCGAACGGGAGCACAAGCGGCTCGAGCTTCCAAGCGCCTTGGGGATCGACGTGATATGGGAAAGGAAGGGGACTGGAAGCTTTTGACCTTTTGCTGATTCTCTGGCCCAGCTGGGCCACTGGCAAGTCGCCCACGAGACCTTGAGCCAGTGGGATGCAGCCCGTGTCTGTAGGTGTCGAACAGGCTCTGGTTATGTGCACATAGTAGAACAAGAATGGAAGGTGAGTTTCAGTCGTTATGTATGTATGTATGTATGTATTGGGCTAGTATTTACTGAGCTAGCACGGTTTACACCAAAACGATTGGTTAGCTCGAGACCTATGGTCAGCTTTGCTACGCGTGCTTCATTCAAATTACCCATTTTCTTTCAACATTTTAATACTGACCATGTGTCTCTGTGTTGGTATCTAGGCGTCTTATAGTGTTCCAGCAGCGTTTGGGACGAGTCTGGTGAATTACTTCAGAAGTACTGAGCTAACAAACAGAACCGTATTGGACCGTATGGATGGTGTACATGATCCTAGCAGGTACAGTTACACACCCAACGGCCAGAATATGCCCTAGCTTCTTGGCCGCCCACACCAGGCAGGGGTACTCCGGATGCACCAGACAAATAGAGCAACTGTCTAACTTGCAGAAGAAAGGAGGAATCACCGTTGCAGTCATAGCCATGGTGGCACCGTCAACTGATAAATATCAACCTGGGGCCGCCCTCCCCTCCACCATTTTCCGGCCCCGTCTCTTTCTTCTCCTGTGTCCCACCACAAGTCGACTACGTTGTGACCTTTGGCTCACAACTTCCCAACGGACCTCCACCTATTCCTCCCCACCGAATAGGAAACATGGCCATCCTGGAGGAAAAGAAGTCGTTCGACGCTTCGGCGGCGAACGTCCGCCCTTTCTCCGAGAGCACACCCGCCTACGAGAATGCCAACGATGTCAAGGAGAAAATGTCGGTTGAGGTTGAGAGCACTGGAGAGATCGAGGAAGAGGATCTCTTTGCTCCCCTGAAGATGGACGCTTCAGTCGTCCATGAAGAGAACCCCTTGACCATCCGTGCCGTTGTCACCGGTATCGTCTTGGGCTGTCTTGTCAGCGCTTCCAACCTCTATCTTGGTGAGTTTTCCCTTTTCACGTGAATTCGATTACGAGCTTCGATTGTCTCAAAAACTCTTATCTCTAACCAAACAATCCACATGCAGGTCTCAAGACCGGTTTCACCTTCAGCGCCAACATGTTCGGTGCTATCTTCGGTTATGGTATCATCAAGATGATGTCCAAGTCCGGCCAGGTTCCCATCATCGGTGGTGCCTTTGGTCCCCAGGAAAACTCCATCATTCAGGCCGCTGCTACCGGTGCTGGTGGTATCTCTGGTATCTTCGTCGCCGGTATCCCCGCCATGTACCAACTTGGAGCCATGGGTGAGAACGCCACTCCGCAGAAGGACATTGGTGCCATCTTCACCATTACTCTGGTCTGTTCCTTCCTAGGTCTCTTCTACGTCACCCCTCTTCGCAAGTTCTTCGTCGTTCAGGTCGCCCGGGAGCTCAAGCTCATCTTCCCTACGCCCACCGCTGTCGCCTTGACTATCCGCTCCATGCACGCTGGTGCGGCTGGCAGCATTGAGGCCATGAAGAAGCTCAAGTGCTTGGGTCTTGCCTTCGGTGCCGCTCTGGCTCACCGTATTGGCTCGTATTATGCCATTGGTATCCTCTACGATTGGCATGTTTTCACATGGATTCACATTTGGTCAGGCTACAAGAGCTGGGCCTTGAACATTGAGTCGTGGGGCTGGTACTTTGAATGGACTCCTGCCTTCATTGGCTCCGGTATCTTGATTGGCCTTAACCCTGCTATCAGTATGTTCGCTGGCTCGTTCATGGCTTGGGGTATTATTGGTCCCGTCTTGGTTCACTACGGCGAGTGCATCGGTCATCAATCCTACCCCGACGACCCCCGCTGGGACAGTCTCTACAATTTCTTCTCCCTCCATAACCTCGGCAAGGGTACCCCCTCGCCTCGTTACTGGCTCTTGTGGCCCGGTGTCATGGTCATGGTCTGCTCCTCCATGGCTGAGCTCCTCGTCCAGTACAAGGTCATCTGGTTCGGCTTGAAGTCCTCGTGGCAGCAGACTTGCGTTAGCATCAACGACACCCTTGTCGCCCGTGGCAAGACCAACAGTTTCTTTTCTAAGCAAGCCGCCAAGGTTGTCCGGACTGGCGAGGAAGTGGAGGATCCCGCCAAAGCGAACGAGCAGGTCAAGCACTGGCACTGGATTGTCGGCCTTATCGTCTCCATGGTCATTGCCATGATCATCTTCCACTTCCAGTGGGACATGCACCCGGGTCTCACCATCCTTGCCGCCATTCTTGCCTTCCTCTTTTCATTCCTTGCCATCCAGATCGGTGCTGTCACCGATTCCGCCCCTCTCACCGCCGCCTCTAAAGCCTCGCAGCTCATTTTTGGTGGTGCCACCCGAAATTCTGGCTTTTCCATCCACCACGCCCAGAAGATCAACTTGGCCGCCGGTGGCCTTGCTTCCGGTGGTGCTGACGTTGCCAACGCCCTCGTGTCCGATTTCCGTACCGGTTTCCTCCTCGGCACCCCCCCGCTCAAGCAGTGGATCGCCCAGGCCATTGGCACCTTTGTTGCCGTCTGGCTCGCCCCGGGACTCTTTGTCCTATTCACCAAGGCCTACCCTTGCATCTACGACCCCAATTTGGCAGACACTAATTGCGCGTTCCAAATCCCCTCGGTGTCCGCTTGGGCTGCCGTCGCTCAAGCTGTCACCGATCCGACGGTCAAGATTCCTCTCTCCTCCGGTATTTTCGCCATCGTCATGGGCGTTGTCTCCATCATCCAGGTCATCGTCCGTCACTACTACCTCGTTGATGAGCGCGCGAAGTGGCGCGAGTGGCTTCCCAACTGGGGCGCCATCGCCCTTTCTTGGGTCATTCCCGCCCCCGTGTTTGCCAACGCCGCCCTTCTCGGTGCCATCATTGCCGCTCTTTGGAGGAAGTACAGCATGAGGACCTGGGATCTCTACGGCTATGCTCTCGCCGCCGGATTTATCTCGGGGGAGGGCCTTGGGGGAGTAGTAGGCGCAATTCTGACTCTCGCCGGCGTGGACGGGTCAACATATGGCTCCAGTATCGCCTGCCCGGCCGGCCAATGTTGAAAAGTTAATTTTAGCGTATTTTGGTATCTTGTAATGATAATGTATGACGATTCGATCTCTACAATCAGTTGAATCAGTTCTTCCCTTTGATACTCACCACTATTGCAGACATTGACGGGCAATCCGCCTGTTTTCAACGGTGAGATATATTGGAGGCATGCCTGGTTGATGTCCATGATCTCCGATTAACCGTTGGGCCCATAGTAAATTTAAGGTTCATGCAGCCGCGGGCGCTAGTGGGCCTGCTCCTTCCCTCAGTTTTCGCTTGTCGCCCACCCAAGTCCAAAACTACCTCTAGGTATCTGGGTACGAAGTTTACCACCTTGTGTGCTGGCCGTCGTCGCTGTCGTTGTCGCTGTTGTTGGAGCAATCGAGCCTGTGATGCACATGACGATGTCAACTTGGGAAACTCAAGTTAAAGTGATCGAAACTATACTTGGGACTGTAATGAGTGATAGCGATGGCTACGGCGGTGATGGTGCAAGAGAACGATGATACTACGTGTACATTGGCTTGTCCTGGACAAAACAGTTCAGACCTTTGACATTATGCCTTGGGTATACTCCTACTATGCATCCAAGCGTCTTTGTTACACCTCTGGTCTAGAGTTCTAGGCAATTCCCGAATAGAAATATCCAAATGGGACACTAGCCGATGTCTTTTTGAATTATCGCAATGCCTATTACAGTCTTGCAACGGCCTTTTTTATTTTAACGAGCGGTAGCGGGCTAGTCCACCTAACCTGGAGGTTGGTTGTATCTGTTTTATCTCGGACGAGGGTGCCTATACACTCACGGGAGCATCCACGATGTTCAGGGATGACAGCAATGAGAATATAGTTAGTACAATTGCTGTACCCCATAACAATCAAGCCAAGCCCGATTAGCTCAGCTGGTTAGAGCGTCGTACTAATATCAGATTTCTGATATCAAGTCCATGCGAAGGTCAACAGTTCAATCCTGTTATTGGGCACTTCTTTTTTTTTCGTTTTTCTCCTTTTTTTCTCACTTCTCGTCTCGTTCACCAAAAAAAGATCTATCTATCTTTGGGGGCTCTGGGCGCCATAGCTTCCTTTCCCCCTTCTTTTTACCCTCTAAAGAGGGGGCGCGGAAAATTTGGGACAGGATTTTCAGTTGGGACACATCAGGAATCTTGGCGTTTCCTATAGAAAAGTGTTAGCGAAGGGACTTTAGTTAGCCATTCCACTACGGAACCTTTTTCTAAAATTCTCACAAAAAGATAAGAAGCAAAAGGATACATGACACGGGGTTTCCCCGTTGAGGGAAAGTTACCTCTGGGATGCCTTTTGACATCCAAAATGACCTGTTGTTTCACAGGACAACGAAGCATCAGTGGCGGTTGTGTATACCTGACAAATGCGTCAAGGACATCGTCGAAGCATCATTTTGGTATCAACAGGATAATGAAAGACTTGGCCTCCTATTCATTCGCAAGAATGAGGAACAAGGTCAGGGATTACGTCGAGCATTGCCCAGAATGCTTGGAGAACGCTACATCAAAAAAGAAACCCCTCGGTGAATTGAATCCCATTGACACACTACCTATCCCCGGGTATCTGATTACGATCAATTTCGTCATCGTTCTACCCATGTGTCTTGTGAGCAGGGTATTCAAAGTCCCGGAAGGGGGCTTTGATGTACCCAATTATGACCGTCAGCGGCAAGCACGACAAGCGCACGCTGTGTATTTCGGGCCAGAAAGTTCGGACAGCAAAACGATGGGGGGAGGCTCTGGCCACTTATCTACTAGTATTGTTGCACGATTGGGGCTTGCATTCCGTCATCATCTCTGATAGAAACCCCGTGTCAACACATTTAGAAAAGCGTTCTCAACGTTGCATCGATTTTGGCCAAGGCGCCATCTCTACACATACAACTTTCGAGGAAAAACGGCTAAGCTAACGTACTTCATTCCATTTTCTAGCTCGTCTTCTCTTTCCTCTACTTCACCCACATCGTCTCCAGGCAGATTCTCTATGACAACGTCGACGTTACAATAATTTTACGCAATAAACTTCAGCAAGCGTTGACTATTTTCTAAGAAGCTATTCTTCTCAACGGTACTATTAGAACAAACCTCGACCCATCTAGCGCCGTACCCGTTTAGATGGTAGAGAAAGCGCGTAGGTCCTACACCGGCATTCGTCCTTTAACTTCCACAAAGGCAGTAGAGCAACAGTATTAATAACGCTGAGACGACCAATGAATCATTATGACAAAAGCATTTTTTTGCTATAGAATCATCAACTTCATGTAGCAGCTTAGTGCACACTAAAGATGACAACGTTTAGTGACCAAGATAGCTACATTCGCACTCTACCATCCATTCAATTTTAGAAAAAGGTTCCGTAGTGGAATGGCTAACTAAAGTCCCTTCGCTAACACTTTTCTATAGGAAACGCCAAGATTCCTGATGTGTCCCAACTGAAAATCCTGTCCCAAATTTTCCGCGCCCCCTCTTTAGAGGCTAAAAAGAAGGGGGAAAGGAAGCCATGGCGCCCAGAGCCCCCCAAGTATGCGGATATTCCATCGTGCCTTTGCTTTTGCGGGTTTGATCAACCTTATATTCGCGGTGGTTGTAACATTTGTCATGCACCGAGGTTACCTCTACGTTATGGATCCGCGAGGATGACAAGACAAGGTGATATACAGTCCAGTATGAAAAGGTTGTCTAGGTCTTGAGACAATGGAAATGGACAACACAAGTCATGAGCGCTTACTGCGATTGCATACCCGAAGAGCTGCGACATGGACGAATGCATTCGATTGCAAACGGCATGTCCCTCCTGAATCAATCGGTACCAAGTAGATTCCACGATTCAACAATAAGATACTATATACATTGTCAGTCGATCTTAACTTTTCAAGTTGTTTCGCCGAAGCTTATAGTAGGACCAATGATCAACTTTCAAAATAGAGGTAGGTACGACTGAGTGTCCATGGCTCATTACCAGTTCACAAGTGTCGCACGGCACGGCAGACAGATGCAAGGCACCATAGCAGCTTCCGCACATCAAACACAAAGGCGTCACGTCAAGTCACAGGCAATTCTCCACATTTCACATCATTTTTGCATGATTATAGCGGGCACAGTTTTTGGATCAAGCATATATTATCTGCCAATGCTTGACTTCGTATCTCCTCCTCCCCTCCCTTCTAGTATTATCCGCATTACCATCATGTTCTCGTCCTCCTAATCATTCGTCCATCCATCCTTCCTCAAGAGCCAGCTCTTCGTCGGGTATGTTGTTGTAGAGTATCTCATAAGCAATGAATTAATGCAGAACCCATTCGCCCGACGACCGAAAACCTAAAACCGAAGAAACCAGCAGAGGGGGGTATCGTACAATGAACCTTAACTTTCCGTCCTGTTGTCCTGTTGTCCTGTTGTCCTGTTGTCCTGTTGTCCTGTTGTCCTGTTGTCCTGTTGTCCTGTTGTCCTGATGTCCTGTTGTCCTCTTGTGCGCCATGAAAAGCAAATTCTGAATGCCGCTGTAGTGCCTGGCAGTGATACTGATCTCTATGATGCATTTTCCTGTTCTCTCTTGTTATTCCGATCCGTGACGCCCCGAAAATGCAAATTCTGTTTTGGTGATTGTTTATTGTTTTTCGCCCTTTTTTTATGATTGGTTTCTTTTCTTTTTCTTTGCACAAGTCCTCCTCCTAGCTTAGGCCTTGGTGATAGTGGCAGACTGGGACCCCTTGGGGGCCATGGTCTTCAAGAGAACTGGAGATTCGGAAGGACCAATGTCCAAGTCGCTGATATCTCCGTCGTCGCAGAGGCCCTGAGGGGACAGCTCCTTGCCGTCGTCCTTCTTCTCGCCCTTGGTCAAAGCGGCGAGGTTGCGGCCGGACCAGGCGTGGTCATAGAAGGTCAAGAGGGCCCAGAGCTTGATGAAAGAGTGGAAGTAGGCAAAGAGGACGTAGGCGGGGAAGAGCCAGATGTCTTGAGGATAGGTCGAGAAGTAGCGGAAGACTTTGATGGTCTTGGTGAAGATGATCCAGGAGAGAAGAGCGGCGAGGGCGTACTTGGGCTCCGCGGCGTCGAAATACCAGGAAGACTGGGTGAAGAGGTAAACCAGGGCGGCATCGGTGAAGAGCGCAAAGTTGGTGAAGCTGGTCAGGTAGACGGCGTAGACGCAGTAAGGCTGAGTGGCCCAGACAGTGCCTTCGGTGAAGAGGCTGCTGGCGTTGGACCTCCAAGTCGATCTAGCCCAACGGCGGCACTGACCGAGAAACTTGGTGTGGACAGGCTCGCCGACACCGACGGTGGTCTCGATCTCTGCGTCGTTGGTATACTGAATCCTAAGTTTCCAACCGTTGGTAACCATGTAGCGGGCGATATAGTTGTCATCGTCGGGGTTGAGAGGTCCGAGAAGACCGAAGAAGAACATCTCGTGAAGGTAGCCGGCCTGGAATTGCTTGTCTTCGAGAATGCAAGTGCGAATGCCAACTGTCCGACCGGAAACGACAAAGACACCACCGTCAATGGCGTTAGTGGCGCGGATCTCAAAGTTGTGACGGTCGAGGTACAGGCAACCGAGCATGTTCCAGAAGCGGCGCCAGACAGAAAGACCTTCCAATCTGCGGACCCGCTTGTTGGTACCAACAATACCAACTTGGTTGTCTTCGAAGGGGACAAGCAGGGACTTGAGAAGGTCGGGAGAGTTCCAGAAGACGTGGTCGTCGACAAGGACTGTGATAGGGGTGTTGATATAGCGGATGACGTGGGCGACTTGTTTGCGCTTGTTGGCGATCTCTGTACGGGTGACCAGAAAGTTGACAAGGGGAAACTCTTCCATGACGGGAGCTACAGCGCCGAGTGTCTTCTCATACAGATCTTCTCCGGCAGTGACGATGATGATCTTGCGGGGGCCGTTGCGAGCGCAGCTAGTGAGGCACTCATGGAAGTCGACACCGAGGGGATCGACCGTGGGAATGACGACGGTGACATCGCGACCGGGGTGGTAGTTGGCGTTGCTCTTGGGCATGGGGGCAGCTTTGTAGGTCCAGAAGCCGATGATGTTGATGCAAAAGCGAAGATAACGCCAGATGAAGAGAGCGAGGAAGTAGTAGAGGACCTTTTCACCCTTGGAAAGATTCTTGATGCCAGAGTGGATGAAGCCAACGACGAGACCCATGCACAAGATGTTGAAGGAAGCTTGCTTGAGCCACGATAAGGGTGAGAGAGGGTTACCCTTTTGGGTAGGTGGAATGTGTGTGGGTGACATGATGTCGATCAAGAAGTGTCGTCGTTGGTGGAGATTGTTGCGATGATTGACTATTGAGGATGGGTAAGTACTTGATGCCTCCTAAGATGGGTGCGGATGGTATACTTACTGGAAGTTGTTGTTGGTTGCTTGAGGTTCCTTGAGATCGCAGAGTGTCGATTGACTGTGGTCGTCTGACGATTGTCTGTCGAAGCAGTTTTGGGAGGAAGCAAAATGGATCAGCTCTTGGGTGCGGCGGTCGACTTTTATGCCACCTCAGATCTCGACAGTCACCTTTCAAGGTCGCCAGCAGTGAACAGTGTTTTAGTGTTTTCAACCTGCGAACAGCCAAATCCAGGTCGGTTCAGGTTGGCTGTTCTGGTTTTGCTACGTGAACAGTCCCAGATTGCCCAGCTGTTCATCGTACAGGCTGAAGGTTGCTGCCATCCCATACTGAACAGCCCATTCAAGACGGAGCAAACATAGAAGCTGTTCATTCATTGGGAATCTGTATAGTTCTTCTAAAATGTGATATCGGACGAGTCTTTCGCCAAGGTCTATCCAAGTCTGCTGTCCCACGAACAACCATAGCAGACAAAAGAACAGCCCAGAACAGCCATAATGGAACAGAACAAACGTTCTTTTGAACAAGATGAACAATCTACGAACAGCCTTGGTTGAGCTCTTGATGTGGACAAACCCACGAAAAGCGGCAGAAGTCCAACCTCGAGATGTGGCTCGTTGCCGCTGTCACTAACGGGACATCAAACCCCTTATGCATCACAAAGCATTGATCAATAAACTTGTAGGCAGATCATAGACTGCACAAAGAAAAACTCGTGACAGCCGCGACAACAATGCTGAAAGAAGACTGAGGTCGCCTTTGTTCCTGACGCCTGGACAGCGGCACGGACGGAAACTCGGACGCCGCGCATCTCAATGGTCCCAAGAACAACCGCCCTCAATCTCAGATCAAGATATGGAAATAGACAGCTGAAAGTTCATAGTATCTATACGCGCTGATATTGCTAATTTTGGACTTCTTTTGGAACAAAGATCCCCGAGTGTCCCATGTCGCAACCTGATCCCGCGAAGTTCAACCATCCTTAAAAACCTATCAAGTTCAGTCGGCAATCTGCTATCATCTTCTGTCTAAGGAGCTCTCACATACCCCAATCAAGATGCTATGACTTCCCAAGAGTGTCAAAATAGTCATGTCAATTGCCAATTGTAAACCTACGACCAACAATCGTCGAGTGAATGAAAGCTCTTTTGCCATCCCATGTTGGCCGTCGCCGCGGTCCAGACCACTTGAACCAATGGGACCACTCGCACCCCTGCCAAGAACCGTAGAAACCCATGCAAATGCCCCACTCTGTGTCCCAAAAGGGAAGGGAAGTAAACAAACGGGATCGAAATCGTTCGACCAAAACACTACGATTCCAAGTGCTGAAATTCTGTGATGGGATGGAATGTAAAAAAATTCTCAGGTAATCGAAACTGGACACCGCCCGGGAGGCGAAGTTCAAACCTGACCTGGGACCTTCACCGGACCAGGTCGTGGAAGTGGTGATCAAGGCCACAACAAGAACGAAGAGGTGCTCCTTTCGAATTCGCGAACCTCGTAGTATGACTAGGCTCTTGCACTTCACTGACGGAAGGAGAGGAGAGAGAAGCACTGACCAACCAAGTTTGCACGTCCACGGCAGTAATCATAGCATTCTTCACTATCCGGACACCATGACAGCACGTGAGGGCGAGGCAGTCGACACTGGAATCGGCGGGCAGGAATCACAACTTGGAACTAAGCAATGCTAAACAGTTTTGCTTGACGCCAGATCCGATTACCTCTATTCAATCGCGAGTCGTTCAAACGACTTTTGTCTATCCGTTACCGCCATGGTATCCAGCCCACTTTAACAACCGGGCTTTCCAGCTCTAGTCTACCTCTAGCAAAAAGCACCAACGCCCCCGGGTTCCATGAACCCTTCGAATCCCAAGACCGCCAATTGCTTGCGTGAACGCTTCAATAGCTGTATGTGATACCAATCCAGCAGAAACCAGCGATAACCAGAGAGACCAGCTCCTTTGCTCCAAACTCTACCCAAAACGGTCAACGTCGTCCGTCCAGCTGTCCAAAATACAAACCGCGCATACGAGAAATAGAATGACCACGACGACCACCAACCTCTCAGAGGCTTGACCAACTTTCTGCAGCGCTCTAGGCCTGACCAGTCTCCCCACCCTCAGCCGCTCTCTTCTCCGCCTTCTCCTTCTCTAGCCTTTCCACCCGCTCTCTTCGCCAGCGCTCCCCAAACCTCCACTCCAGCCAAAGCAATGGCGTAAAAGCTGCAGTGACAATAGCAAGAAGAAGGAACGTCAACCCCGCGCCAATCGCGTCAATGATGAACTGCACCAGCGCGACGCCAACAGCGCCAATCAGACACCTCACAAGGTTATTAACCGCTGACGCGCTCGCGCTCGCTCCTGGGTAGAGGTCCACCATAAGGGTGCTGTTCAGATTGAACAAGCCCATCTGGGTGAAGGCGATGAAGAACTGCAAGACCAGGGGCAATGCCATTGCCTTCTTTTCAGTGCCGAGGCGGGGGCTGGTGATGGCGAATCCGTATCCCGCGACGCAAATGATAAAAGGGATGACAAAGTACAGCGACGAACGCAGGCGGGCGCGCGAGATGGGGAAGTCGGCCAGCTTCTTGCGGTTGATCTCGACGGAGCTCGAGAGATGGTGGGAGGCGCGGTAATCGGTCTCGACGATCTTATAATCGCGGTTCATGATCTTGCCCGAGAGCAAGGAACCGCAGATGCAGCCGATGCCGTTGGGGATGAAGATCAGACCAGTTTGCAGATCGCCGAGGCCGAAGCGCGGCTGGAATAGGGCGGTGGTGGAGGAGGTCACCATGCTCCAAACTGTGTAGACGATGGCGCCGAAGAAAAGGGTGACGATGACGTCCTTTTCGGCCATGAAGCGGAAGGAGGCGAAGAGAGTAGAGCAGGTCAGCTTGGGTGGGGGAGCGGTGATGTCGTCTTCTTCCCGAGTGGCGTCTCTTTCTATCCAGTAGCGCTGCCGGAGCTGACGGTCGAAGAAGGGACGGTGAATGCCCTTGAGTGGGACGGTGCCGTTCCCGGCTACACGGCGGAGGGTTTCCGGGAGGAAAAGCAAGATCGCGCCCAGCGTAATGCTACCAAGAACAAAGAGAAACCAGAAAATTGCGTGGAAGCCGAGATACTCGGTAATGATGCCTCCGATGACTGGGCCCATGGACAGACCAAACATGCGGACTAATGAATTTGTCAGTCACGCCCTTCCCTTCTCAACCACGTCGATACGGATTGGACTCACCTGCGCTAAACCCTGCCATATAGCCGCCACGCTCCTTTGCTGTCGTAATATCGCCAAGGACACCTCCTCCTAGAAAAGCAGACACAGTTAATGCTTGATCTTCAACGAAAATCGACGATACAAAAGCGACGAGTCTGACGTACCGACAGAAATAGTAGCAGCACTACCAAATGCCTGAATAGCACGAAATACCATCAACATCGCAAAATTCTTGCTGAAAGCCAATGCAATGTTGGCAATGAGAAAAACAAGAAATGTCCCGATGAAAGTGACACGGCGTCCGCACGTGTCGCTTAGGGGACCCCAGAACGAGGGGGCAAACGCTTGCACTGCCATGTAGATGGTTACAGTCAAGGATACAAGCGCGATGTCGATGTGAATAGACTGAGAGTACGTTAGCGATGCTCTTTACCTCTCTTGGAACCCTTCTTCTGCTCAAACGGGTGACTAACATTGGCAATGGCGCCCAAAGCCGGAAAGTAGATATTGCTGGAGAGAGGAGAGAAGAGACCCGCCACTGCGATGATGCCCGTGACCAGCCATTTTTCCTTTTTGGTGAAAACATGATAGGGCGGTTCTGGTAGGCCTGAGTCGTTGATGCCTTCAATCTGAGTGACTGATGTCGTCGCTGATGCTTTGTCTGATTTGCTCTGGCCCTCGAACTTCTCGTCTACTTCGGTGCTGCTTGAGCTTTGAGTGGATTCGCTTGCTGTGCTCTCTGTACTTTCTGTCCTCTCATGTTTCGGCCGATTTGGAAAGGGAGAAGTAGGAGTTTGAGGACTCTTCAAGTGCCAGAAATGCGATTGGTCAGTTTTTGTAGCGCTTGGTGGCGCAATAGAAGGCGGATCTGGTGTTGGATCTGGTACGGTTGTTTCCGGTTGGTTGGTGTTGTTGCTGTTGTTCTCGTCACCCAGAGTATGTATCGTACCGCGGTTCTCCCAAGATGTGGAGAGCCTCTGAGCATCAACCACGGCTGGTCGCTTGTCGTCCACAGACAATGCCATTGTGAGCTCTAGTATCAATCAATCTGCTGGCTCTGGGACCTCGGTGGAGGTACTATAGGCTGAGTGGCTCGTACGGCGATGAAAGTTTGAACATGGGAAATGATCGATATGAAACGATATGGGATTATATATACAGGAAAAACACCCCAGGTTATAGCAGAGCCAGTCTGAGGTAGCCAGCTACCATGTAGACTGTTCGGGAAAGGAAACTTAATGACTGGACAGTTGAGAGATTGAATGGAGAGGCAACAATGGGAAAGTCAGTGCGGCGAAGGTTATTTTGGGTCGAGATAGTAAACAGTGGCTTTCGGTGTTCTATTTGCCCAGGCATGATCGGCCACGGACTTTGGGTCTGGGGTGGTGTTTCATCGCCACTTCGAATAGACACCTAATGGGAAGACCTAAAGTTAATTAGATGTGATATGATTTGAGTAAAGAGAACAGAGGCCAGAAACAACGTAAAGTTTTGTGTAGGGATCCCTGCCATGAAGTTATCTTGCACAGTCTGTAACGCATTTAGATGGCGATCTGGTTAGACGCACATGCCATGAAACCAACGCCCCATGGGGCAGACGAGCTGCAAGTGTTTGGAGACTAGGTCTAGATGTTTGGGAAGCGGTCTGTTCGTAACAGGAGCTTGGGCGAACGCCTTGGGGCTTAGGTATGCACGATTGTGCACAGATGATCCGAGTAACTCCCATGCACACCGCAACAGACAACAGCACGCAAGTACCGTTTAACGGCCCTGAAAGAAAGCTCAGTCCATGTTGATGCAGGGCCGCGGGTTCTCGGGCAACTATTTTTTTTTATTAGGTACGGGTACTACTTGACCTCAGAACAACAGACGACTGTGAAGAGTTGCCGCGAAAAGAACTCGAGGTCGATCAAGGGATCTACTAAGAAAGGCTTGCAGTACCATACCAAAATGCTTGATTCAACCAGCCCAGCTCAAGTTACGGCAGCGGACTTCTACGATATGTCTAAACATGGGAGCAAACGACTTCCTTAAGACTGAGATCAGCTATTGTACCTTTTCCATGCCCATGCTTAACAGAACTTGGTACACTACCATAGGAACCACAGAAACTCGCAAATTGTCCCACAACTAAGTCTCTCGCTATTCTCACACCCACCGAAAATAGACTCCGTTCATCCTTGAAGCACTTTGTCTAGAACGCTAACAGCCCGGATCGGCTGTCCCCGCCCTTCCCACCCATTTGAAGCGATCTCGGCTGATATTCAAGTGTACTATAATTACATGTTGAGCGAACATTCATGTCAACTACCCAGCTAACTCTACAATATGGACTAGACGCTTGGAATGCCACATGCTGCGTATCACCACAAGGAATTAACAAAAATTAGCAATGAGGAAATGTAATTTCTACGAAATCACACACATTTTCGCCGGGCAGACTCCAGGTCTGCCACAATCAAAACAACGGCGTCACCCATTTCTAATCGGTCATGAAACGTGCACATTTTCCCATCAACATCATTAACATCGTAACCGCGAAACAGGCAATGGAGAATTCCTGCGTTTGAAACGTTGCATGTTTCCCGTAAGTTTGTGAGACTTCTCTTTCACAACTTGAAGCATTCTAAAATCAAATATATCGTAATCGTTTTTGCAAGAGCTTTTATTGGAGAGTGTTGAGTGTTGGTTCGGCCCTCCAAAGGTGGCAGATGGCCCCGGCCCGGCATGAACGGTAACTATGCTATCGGACACTCAAGTTTTACTAGACGATCCGTCTACGGGCAATGTTCATACTATGATATAGCCGAAAAAGAATTCTGACATCCCCAAAACTGATGTTAGATGATGCGAGAAGCTGTAAAGAAGAGGCCGGACCAAGCCGAAGCGCGTGGTGGTGTAGTCAACAGCTCTCGGCTCTGGAGGTAAGGATCCGGCCTTGGCAGCGAGCCCGGGTCTTGGCATTCCGTTACTATCTTGTGATGATCGCCGAGCCCAGCTTCCGGGCCCCGAGCCACGCAAAACATGACACACAGCAATGCTCGACAGAGCTCAAGACACTCGGCGCGTTTGATTATTCAATTGACAGGCTGAGGAATACTATGTGATTCATTGTTGATATCCATTTCCCAAGCACTACCACTCCTGGTGTCTATTGTGGTATCTCTTCCGAAACTCAAACCCCTAGTCTGCCCGCTCTGTACAATTTTACCAAGCTGACCGACACAACTTGTCAAATTGCCATGCTTTTATCGAAGCCTATTCCACGTAACGCCGTCCCATGACAATGCTTCACTCCAGCATGCTGATATAAAGAAATCAAAGAACTGAGAAGAAGGCTCCCATCGAAACAAAGACCTCCTCTGCCATTGTATCGCAACACAACATCTTGTGTTAACGGACCAAGGGGTGGACTTGCTTGTTCGTCAACCTCGTGACAGTAATCGTAAAGTTGTTGGGGTCGAAAGTTCGCGTCCCTGGGTTATACCAAGCCGTGACATATGCTGTTAACCAATGCTTCTTCGTCTCAAATTCGATCATACCGGCAAAGGCCATCGACCCGCGCGGTGGATCAGGTCGAATTGGTTTCCACACCTTCCTGTACGTCTTGGTGAATATCTCCCATGGGCTGAGCCCGATGAATTCCCGCAGCTGGGCCAAAGCCCATTCCTGATCCTTTTTCTCTTCGCCGGCCTTGGGCGGCTCTTTGCTGGGAGGGGGTCGATTCATGGTTGTAAGTATCCCTTTGTTCTGCGCAGCAGCGTCGGGATCCATACGCCTTGCCGAGACCAGGGCACCAGGGTCCTGCACATCCTCCGGTCGTTGTGTTGCCTGTCGTCGGATGTGGTCCATCATTCTCTGAACGTCACCAGTGACCGTCGAAGGCAGTCCAGTTGTTCCGGTTCCCTGAGCTCGTGGCACCGGGGGCTCTGAAGGGGCGAAAAGACCCGAAAGACCGAAAAACTGCGAGACCTCCATCGCTTTCTTCTTCGCAAGGGTGGTAGCGACGGCCCATAGCGACAACGCAACAGGCTTAGGCCAGAACAACCGCTCAGCTTTCTTCACCTGTGGCGACTCCATCGATATACTAGCCCATCCGATTTCATAAGGCGTAATCATGATTCTGCCATCAAACGAAAAGTGTCAGCTCGACTCGAGCGCGCATGGGATCTGGTCTGAGACTTACCCGTAACGTTCGTATTCGGGAGGCGCGACCAAAGGATAAAATGCCTGGAGCCATGCTTTTTTGACATTCATTTCTGGTCCAACATAGTTTGTCAAGATTCGCTGATTCTTGAGCATCTTCAAGACCAGGCTGGCGATATCCTCTGTGTGAAATGTTAGTCTCCATATCCTTGCAACCAGATTCGTACGGTCGCTGCTACTAACCCTGAACTTGCTGTATCCGTTTCTGATCTTGTGCGAACTTGACGAACTCTTTCCACTCCGGACTGCGTGCCGAGTATGGCTCTGGCTTGAGTTTTTGCTCCGTTAGGGGAAAGGGGATGAAGACGTAATCCTCTTCTTCGTCATCCTCCTCTTCACCATGGCCACGGTCGCCGTCGAGATCATCCAAGGCGTTCGAAAGCATCCCTAGCACTTTCCTGTCGTAGTAATCGGCGCACACGTATAGAGTAATACCCATGGCCAGGGTCCGGAAGATTCGCCTGCCAAAAAGTACCCATGTCAGCACGACATATCCAGGCCATCTGGAATTGCCAGAGGCATTACCTTCTGAAGGAGCCATGCCTGATCCGTACTCCTTGCACAACAATCGGCTGCCCATGTACCATGTATTTTGATAAATTTCGGGAGGCCATGAGCGACCTCATCGGTCGGAAGAGGCGCGATGCCATGTTGGATGACTGTGGCACGCCCAGCCGGCGGCCGAAGAGTTGGAAGGATCAAAGGTCGCGGCCGCTCGTATGCGCCGAAAAAAAGATCAAATATGAGAAGAGAACGGCGAAACGGCTTTGGGCTTGACTGTGCTCGGCTTCGCTAGTAGCTCGTTGCGGGTTCGGGATGTGCGGCTCCGAGGACAGGTAAAGGCGCGCAGATATGTAAGCCTGCTGAGGGGGGGTTCCCGTACTGGAAGGGAGCGGGCGGCAGACGATGTCGAGAATGGGTTTCGTAGGCTTGTGACGATTGCGACAGCGGGACAGAAAGCCAATCTGAGAGATGGAAGTTGAAGACCGCGACCAGGCTACTAGTAGTTCCGGGGTCTGGTCGCGCCTCGAATTCCGGCAGAACGAATATGGGGTAGGATCACAGTGCGAGATTCGAGGGCCTTCTAGAGGTAAGCATCAGATGCCTCTCCCCTCCAGCGGTTCAGAAACGCTTGTTCGGTTCAGATGTTGGATGCCGCAGTGCGCATTGCTGTTCCCATTTTGCACGCTGTTTTAATGATACCAACAGTGCGTTGGGGTAATGTGCTACTGTACTACCCGTTATATACAGGTACTAGTACTGTACCGTCAGGTACTTGCCCGACTGGCATCCCGGCGTCGGTCCTCCATATGGCGTTAGGTAGCCAGTTGAGGGCAGCTGTCACGGTCGTGCTTCACAGTGGACGGATGGGCGAGTGGTACCGATGGTAGCGATGACCACTGCAATTCAGTGGGCGCATTCATGTCAGCCCAGGCTGGGCTGCTGGGGAACTTGTGGCAGTGGGGCCCGGACGGGATTCATCATTCGGCAGGAAGCTAGGTCCATCCAACTCCGACTTCCAGTCCATTGTGTCTCCGCCAGCGACTTTACAAACGTCACTGGGACACTCCTCATCCAACATTTATCACCGGCCGCATCGACCATTCGGCTGTTCTCAAATATGAGGTTCCTCACCAGTATAACTTTGGCAGCTCTGTCTGGGCTTGCTGCTGCTGCATCACAGCAGAGTGCCGATGTCTTCATCCTTGATTCCAAGCAACAACAAGAACAACCATCCCGCGAAGTACCCCGGCTACCAAAAGAAGTCGTTCGCCATATCCTTCTCCAGAGGGCAAGTCAAACACACGCAGCTCGGCGCGTAAAATACCTACTCAGGTCTGATCTAACCTGCGCAACAGGCATCCAGAGACAACTACGGCAGCGACCTTCGCGACATCCCTAGCTCTATCGATACCGAGGCCGCGATCAGCTTCATTGCAAAGTTCGGCAAGAGTCCGGCACCTCTTTTCACCCAGACCGAGACGAATGATCCATCACAACTAGTTGTCATCCTCGAGGGCGTCACTGCCGAGAATGCTGGGCCTTTGAGGGATTCGCTCGCCAAGTCAAGCCAGCATGCCACCTTCGCCATTTCAGATCCGCCATCCAAGGTGGCCAATGATCGACTGATGTCGCTTTTCCAAAACCTGGGTATTGCTACGCCGGAGCAGTGCGACCTGGCCTCTGCCATCAACCCTGTCAATGGAGACTGCTGGACGGGCTCCTCGTCGGTGGTCAAGTATGATATTCAGAAGGTGCGTTACAATCAGAGGACGCTTCTACACCCGTTGCTAGTTCAATAACCAACTCAACCTCTGTTTATTAGTCGCCCGAGGCCCTCGATACTCTCGTCGACAACCTGAACCGTCTCAACAAGTTCATCTCCTCCGGCGACCTCGAGACCGTCCTCGTCCTAATGCCCGAGTCGAGCCGTTCCTCCAAGCTCAACCATTGGAGCGTCAAAGCCGCCACCGGCTCCTCCGATCTCCGCCGTCGCTTCAACTCCGAGACCGTCATCGTCGACGATAGCGTCCGCGGCGCGAACGCTGCCGTTGCCCCGACCCAGCCTCCCCTCTCCCGCCCGACTAACAGTCACCTGCAGACCGCCGCTAAGAAGGCGATTCCGCAGTGCTTTACCTCGGAGAAGAGCTGCGTTGACCAGACGGGCAACTGCTCGGGCCACGGCACGTGCGTGGACAAGTGGGGAGGCAAAAACGGTAGTACCGAGGCTGGCGGAGCTAGCTGCTTTGTCTGCAAGTGCCTGGCTACTATGGACAGCCGCCCTGGGGCCCCGGGCAAGGCCTACAAGACTGTGCACTGGGGTGGTAACATGTGCCAGAAGGAGGACGTCAGCATGCAGTTCTGGCTTATTGCCGGGTCTACCATTGCCCTTGTCGGTGCCATCGCCTTTGCCATTGGACTGCTGTTCGATGTGGGTCAAGAGAAGATGCCCGGTGTTCTGGGCGCTGGTGTGGTTAGGGGGTCATCGACTAAGTAAGAGGTGAAGTGAATCGAGAATGGAGGGGCTTCCTCGCCCCTCGATAACGGATACAAACGTCAAAAGATAACAACACCAAGACAAGATACAGAGAGCTATCGTATGCTTATTGATTAGATGCGGCGGGTATGGGGTGTATAGGGTGTGTGCGTGTGGTACAATCAGACATCCTTAGACTGTTGGCTGGTTGCACCACTACTGATTTTACAATGTTTAAGGGCGTCAGCATCATTGGCAGGCAGGCAGGCAGGGATGGATTGAGACATGGTTAACGCAAAGTACGAGCTAGGAGATGGCGCGGTTTCCTTTCCGGGCGATTTTCATAAAGACTTAGTATAAAACAGACATTTACAATGGATGAAACTCGGGCTAAGTCTATAGGGGATACTGTTTGTTATTGAAGATGATGTCATTATTGTAAGCCCGTAGGACATATGTCCGTTTGGCGTTTTTGGTCTAAGCTCATTGTACCCATTACATCGCCATCTCAGTGTCAATATCACCAGGCCCCTTTTCTTGCGTTGGCGTCCCAAAGCTTTCCAACCCTCTCTCCTTAGAAGTCGCAGCTAGATCCGCTGCAAACCCAGGCGGCAATGGTCTCAAAGGCGACTGCGTGACAAACTTCAACGCATCACCAGACGTAGGCGCCCCCGAAGCAGCAACGGCACTTGTCACGGCCGTCGCTGCAGCACCAGCAGCAGTAGCACCGGCAGCATCAGCACCGCCCATGACAGCTTGATACTTGGCTCCCGCCTGGTTCAATATCTCCTGCACTTCTGTCTCCCTGGTCAATATCTCCTCCTTCTCCCTCTCCAGACTCTCTATCCTCGCCTTTCGTCTGCTCACCTCATCTTCCAACCCCTGTACCAGACCCTTCATGCGCGCCAACACCTCCCCCAGCTCCGGAAGCGGTTTCATCTTGGGAATTTGGTTCACTCCCCCTACCCCTCCTCCTCCTCCTCCTTCTTCGTCTGTCTCCATCAAGTCGTCTTCCGGTTTGTGCAGCCCGTCCATACCCGCCCGCCGCTGCGCGGCCTCGTACGCAGCCCGCCGCTCCGCCTCGCTGTCGTCGCTCTCGGCATCAGAACCGGCCTCCGCGGCCTGGATCATCTCCGCCATCTCCTGGCGGTGCCGCTTAGCGGCTTCGCGCTCGGCTTTGCGGCCCAGCGCAAGCGAGCCGTCAGTCACGAACTCATCGTAGCCTTCGCCCAGGTCTTCGTCTTCGGCTATGAGGCGCGATTCGGATTTCTTGGCCTTTTTGTTGATACCCAATGTGATGCGTTTTCGGTCGTCGTTGTCGGAGCGGTCACTATCGTCGAGTGCGATGAAATCGTGTTCCTTGGCAAGGCGCGCGCGCCGCTCTTTGCGCTCGCGGATCTCGGCTTCGGTGAGGACATGGGCTGCTGCTGCTGCGGGGGCATCGCCGGTGAGCGCTAGGGGCATGTCGCGGGATTGAACAATCATGGCGCCGTCAAGCTCGGAGGGGTCGAGGTCCATGGCGTCGCCCGTTGTTCCGGGCGCGGCAGACGCCTCCGGCAACGGTGCGCTGTGGGCTTTGAGGCTGTCATCGTCATCGTCGTCAATGATGCTTAGCGAGGCGAGATTCTGTGGTGTGGCTGGCGTGGAGCTTTGTAGTTCTTCAAGGTATTCTTTGCTGTACCGAGGCTTCTCTTCGTCGGCGCCAAATGTGCCGAATCGTGCGGTCAGGGCGGACTTGCGAAGCGCGTTCTTCTCGGCAACTCGTTGGCTCAGCGACTTCTTGCTTGGGGCGCTGACCACGTCGCTGCTGGCAGTTGTTGTCGTATCATTGCCGCCGTCTTCCGTGTCGCCTTCGCTGGCTCCGAATGATAGTTTTGAGATGCGCTTCTTCTTGCTGGAGACTGAGCGGCCGAAACCGGGCCGTACTACGAGCGGCACACCAGTGTCCTCCTCGGCTTCTGTTACCTCGGGCGCCGTACTTGTGCTGGTTGACGTAGGTTGGATTGCGTCGCCGCTGGTTTCTTGTGGATTATCGTTACCGTCGTTGATCTTGATCGTTCTTCGTAGTGACGAAGATTTGGTAGGCTTGCTGCGCCCAAACTTGATCGGTCCTTGTGGTACTGGTTCTGTTCGAAGGCGTATCAGCTTGCTTGTTCTTTGGTTTGGTATCAGCACTGAGATTTTCTATGCTGGATAGGGATGGGCATGGCCATGTAGTAACTTACGTTCGTTCTTCGGCTCCTCTCCTCCAAGCACCGTAGGAAGGTCGCCATCCTCATCGTCAAAGGTCTGGATAATGCGTGGCTTGCGCTTTCCAAAAGAGCTCATTTTTATGATGATCGACTTGGATAAAGTGTAGAAAGTTGTCTGACAGGGAATTTGTGATAGCGATGTAGTATTGAGGCGGGCGTGTTGTTTACAGGTGAGTTTGTAGTGCAAAAAGGTGTCCAGACAGCTAGTAGGAAGCTTCGAAATGCACCCTGGAGAATGACGCTGGTGGGCGACTGGATGTCACTGCACTGAACACTGCAATGACCCAAAGACAACGCGAATTGCGGTTTCTTATCTTATCAGTGTCCCCACGTGATGGCCTGGCGGCCGAAAATCACTGGGGACGGTCGCGATTGCACGCGCTGCACAAGGCCCGCCTTCCAGGTCGTTTCAGTGGAGAGTTCCTAGCCAGAACGACGCCATTGCCATTCATTGCAGCAACTCTCTCGAGACCATCCTAGACAACCAACACAACCTCAAGATACAATGGCGCCCGCACAACCTGAACTGAAGAAGGTAAGAAATTACTCTTGGAGAATTGTCTTTCACGGTGAATGGCAGCTGGCTGGTCGAGACTATGCCATTGTCGCATCTTGACCTCCATGTTATTGTTTTGTTTAACATGGTGTAGTGAGCTAACCGACCACTTTCCAACCAGTACCTCGACAAGAGGCTCTTCGTCCAACTCAACGGCAGCCGCAAGGTCATCGGTGTTCTCCGTGGCTACGATGTACGAGATCTCCCCTTTACGAATTCGAACATGATAATTGACGGTTCGCGACGTCATAGGTCTTCTTGAACATTGTTTTGGACGATGCTGTTGAGGAGAAGGATGGTGGTGAGAAGGTCAAGCTTGGCATGGTGGTATGTTCATCATCTAAGACAGGTGCTGTCGTGTCTCCTGCTGACGAATGTGCACACAGACCATCCGTGGTAACTCCGTTGTGATGATGGAGGCTCTCGAGAGAATCGGCGGCGATGAGAGGGGAGGACAGCGCGGCTAATCAACAATCATCTTCTCGCAACACGATAAAACGACCCTGCGCATATACAAACGCCTACAACAAAAGGCGAGGCATCGGAATAAGCGGATGACAATTGACGGGATTTGACTATATACCAAGGCGATTTACAGTTTACGACGACATCTACAGTGTTCCACGCGGTCTTGGACGGTGAAAAGCTAGGTGGGTTGGCTGGTACGGCGTTCAGTTTCACACGAGGCATGTATTCGGGAAAGCTGCATTATCTTCAACTTTGAAAGGGAAACATCTGCGGCGGTGGTTGAAGAAAAGATACCCAAAGGATTTTGTTTATTTTTTTTGGTTTTTTTCACGTACAGCTCTTCTCCGACAACAGCTGCTTCCACGTCTTCTCGTCATAACCGTCCACCATGCGGTCGCCGTACATCCGCACCCAGCCTCGAATCCCGCCCGTCATGACCTGCGACTGAAGATCGCCGCCTACTTCGTTGATATAATCTTGCATCCAGGCGGCACATCGAGGGCCCCGTCCAGCGGAGGAGCCTGGGGGAAGAAGCATTGGTGTTAGGGAGGATCGGCGGTAGAGGTACGAGTTCAAACAGCATAGGATTGATTGGACTCTGTCCCAGGAGTCAATGACAGAGAAAGTCAAACACGTACCACAATAGAATATCACCTTTTGAATCCCGGCCTGTTTGCACAAAGCGTACAAGCTCTTGCGCGTGGGATAGAAGCTGTGGGCGGGCAGGTTGATTGATGAGCTGACAGTTCCTCCGGTACAGTCTGTCCGGCGACAATCAACAAGCAGCAATCTGCGCGATTGGGGCATGTCATCGACATGTTCTTGCTGCTCAAGAAGCTCGAGGACAGTCTCGGGCTCGATATGGACCGGCGTCGAAGTTGGCTCTGGAAATGCTGCCCACCACGGTGTACCATCCTCGCGCCTAGCCATGCGTAAGCAGTGTTCGTGAACGTGTATCGTCATGTTGAGGCAGTCGCTGAGTTAGTTTCTCATTGACTGATTTCGTAGGTCAAAGCCGAAGAAATGTACTGTTGATGCATTGTCCGGTATATGAAGGGCAGCCAGGGGTAAACTCTTTGTTTGCCACCCTGGATTGGGGCGGCTCCGAAATCTAGTCACATCTTTCAGCAAGCCACGCCGCCAATACTCATCTCGCAGGACACGTCCTCGGCAGTCACGTCCTATCATATATCACTTGTCTCGTACGATCGGATCCTCTGATGCCTTTGGAGGGATACCGCATCCGGAGGTAGTCCTTCCTATCCTATTACTCCATGGAATTTTTCAGGAGATCGCGGCTAATGAGGGACGACAAGATGATTTTTTGACCAGCTCATGAACGCGACATACTGCCTGGTCTCGTCGCTTCCAGGTAATTTAGTAACCATGAGCATGTTATATTTCTTATTATCC
Organism: Neurospora tetrasperma FGSC 2508; assembly: GCF_000213175.1. Classification (NCBI taxonomy): domain Eukaryota; kingdom Fungi; phylum Ascomycota; class Sordariomycetes; order Sordariales; family Sordariaceae; genus Neurospora; species Neurospora tetrasperma. Next base: position 3,547,871 of record NW_009799179.1, read on the forward strand.
ATATTCATGCCCCTCGCCATTTACCCGGAGATAACTGATAGCTCCGAGATCTTGGTTCACTCGGCCCAGCATATAGGGGGATATCACATACATAACGGATTGTTGAGGTGTGTAAGATGCGGCACCAGGACACCTGCGACGAAGCGCACCGTTGAATATACATGGCGTTGTATGGAAGATTGATAAAAGATGAAACCAGGGCGTTTAGAAGGTATACAGTAGCAAGACGCTCCCTCCAACAGCCCAGCGACACCTGAGAGCTATTCTGATCTAGTCGTTACGGTGTAACTTCCACCAAAGAATGCCCACATCTCCCAAATCAATTTGTGCTCGCTTCGTTGTTCCATTTATTCATCATAGTACTATTCCTCGAGCTCCTCTTCATACTCCTCTCTCGCCTCCTCGAGCTCTTCCTGGTCACTACTGCTTGCAGAAGACGACTGTGCCTCTGCTAGAGCTTCCTCGTAATTCCTACGGGCGGAAGCAATCGACTCACGGTCACTCTGGTCGATCTCCTCACCATACACATTTGTCGTCGGGATGGGACCATCAAGAGGCGGGGGCGGAGCGCCGTAACCACCACCATAATCGCCACTGTAGCTATCACCGCCATAGGCCGCGGGAGGTGGCGGGGGAGGTGCAGCGCGGTGCTCATTGTCAGAGTCGGAGTCTTCGGCTACATTAAAGTGTTAATACAGCCATATATTCGTCGTAGCAAGGGTTCGCCATGGTGAAGAAGGGAGAGATGGAAAACTTACCCAGCTCATGAGCAAGAACAGCACCACCAACGGCACCAACAGCCAGACCAGCAGCTGCGCCCATACACAAACCCTTGTTATCCTTCTTCTTCTTTTCTTCTTTTACCGGCTCGCTACCATATGCCTGCTGCTGGTCATAGCCGCCGTAGCCTTGTGGCGGCGGGGGCTGTTGATAACCACCATACTGTTGTCCACCACCGCCACTGTAGCCATAGTCGGGAACACCACCGTGACCTCCGCCGTACTGCTGCTGAGGAGGAGGATAAGAACCGTCGCCGCCGTAGCCGCGCAACTCTTGCTCACCACCACCACTGCCACCGGCACCGGCGAGCCTGGACCTCTCAAAGCCGGGGGCTTCCCACTGCGAGCGGCCAGTGGCCTCTTCAACGTAGTACCATCTTTGATACTCGTCGTCCCATTTCGGCGTCCAGCCTGAGGGCAGGGGCGGCTTGTCGGATGGAGGGTTGTAAGACGGCGCTGGCCTGGATTCGTAATTTGGAACGGGGGCGCCGGGAGGGGCAGTGTAGCCGGACTGTTGAGGGGAGTACTCTCCTTGATAGCCGGGCTGCTGAGGGGGAGGGTGCTGGTAGCTGCCGCCGTGGTATGGAGGCTGCGATTGTCCCTGAGGAGGCTGAGGAGAATATGATTGTTGTGGCGGCGGCTGAGGAGGGGGGTAGTAGTCGCGCGAGCCTGGCAGACGGAGTTAGTGATGGGTTTATGGACTGTGATCACGGTGTTGCGGGGACTTACCGGAGTAGCTTCCCGGCTGTTCCTCCTTCTTGTCGACGAGACCTAGCTTGCCTAGATCTTCAACAAGGTCTTTCTTGAGCTTCTTGAAGAACGACATGGTCACGATGATTCAGCTTGCTCTCTCTGGAGTTGGCTGCGGATTCTGTGGTGTAGCGGAGGGAGAAAAAGTGGAAGCTTCGAGGTTCGGGGGGAAGGACGACGGGGGAGGTCAAATGAGCACGAGCACCTGCTGTGAGAACCTTTAGGGACAGACGGGCAGGTATGATTCAAGCAATGACTGTAACAACCAAGGCTCGGCAGGGCACTGGACTGAGATGGATATCCGACGAATACCGTATCAAACGCCATCCATGAACATCCGGCCTTATGCAGTCAGTGTAGGTAGAGGTACGCAAGGGGGCACGCAGTGCTCGGCGTGTTGGCTGCCTCTCAGATGCTCACAACATCGATCCGGTCATCCTCCACCTGTTCCTGGAGTAGGTACCTAACTGTGCCATCCGTACCCCAAAGTGCCCCTCAAAGTGCCTGCCCCTCCTCCGCAAATCAAGGCCCCGTTCTTCATGCAAACACAAGCGGTATGTATCACCATTGAAGCCAAGCACGACTTCCGCTTCAATATCTTGGCATGGTCGAGAATGGAAGGAGGAAGATGAGGAAGAAGTCTTGGAACGGAATGATGCGGAAGATGCCTGATGATGCATCCATTCATTGCCTTCACCAAGGAAATGCCACTATAGCCCGTGCCACATGTACCTACTTTATGTGTATAGCAGCAACTGAATGGTCCATATCGGGAGCTCTTGCTCTTGGGGGTTTGAGGTTAGGCAACGAAGGTTCCCTGCTATGATCACTACTTCCCGTTGTTTCCGAACGTTCCAGGGACTCCGTTGGGTGCCATGGCAGCATGGAGTCCATGGGAGGCAACCGGCAAACCCCACACTGCAGGCTCATGGTGCAGCGGGATGACGCGGTTTCAGGGACCCCATCACGGTTCCAGCTTAGCGTGTGAGACACTGGACACGGCAGCGCTGAACAGAAACAACAAAACGAACAGAACACATTGACTTCTTCGCTCCCCAAAAAGACAATACATACAACCAGGGTCTTGGACTTCCATAACAGAACCTCAAGTCTCTCCCAGCTCCTCTCTGTCTTCTCTCCACGCGCTTCCATCTTCCCCGTCTATGCGAATCCCTCCTTCATCGATCACCATCTGATCTTCACCACCAATGTCGTACGGATACCCTGGACAAGGCTACGGCCCCGGTGGGGGACACCACCAACCTCCCCCTCCTCAGTGGGATGGCCAGCAGCAACACCACCATCAGGGAGGCTATGGCTACTCTAATCCGGGACAGGGCCAGTACAACCCTCAGCCTCCTCAGGACCAGGGCTACGGGGGATATCACCAACAACCTCCTCAGCAGTATCAGCAAGGCAGCTACAACCAGGGACAGTATCCCCCACAGGGCGGATATGGGGGACATTACGGACAGCAGCAACAACACCATCAGCAGGGACATTCCCAACGCCCCACTGGTCCTCCTCCCGATGGCTATGATATCTACGGCTACCCAATCGGCTCTGGTCACCAGGCTCGTGATCAGGGTTCCCACGAAATCCACGAGATTCCCTCGGGCACACAGCAGTTCGGTCATGGTGCTCCTGAAGGCTATGGCTTCCAGTACTCAAACTGCTCGGGTCGCCGCAAGGCATTGCTGATTGGCATCAACTACTTGGGCCAGGATGCCGAGTTGCACGGCTGCATCAACGACACCAAGAACGTCTCCGCCTTCCTTGTCGAGAACTATGGCTATAAGCGCGAGGACATGGTCATTCTTACCGATGACGCCACAAACCCCCTCTTGCAGCCGACAAAGGAGAACATTCTTCGTGCGATGCAGTGGTTAGTTGCTGGTGCTCAGCCCAACGATGCCTTGTTCTTGCATTACTCCGGTCAGTTAACCTTCCCTTCTGAACTATACCCGCGTGCTCCCACTGACTAGGTAGCCTACCACCGACAGGCCATGGTGGGCAGACTAAAGATACCGACGGCGATGAGGACGACGGCTATGATGAGGTCATCTACCCTGTTGACTTCAAGACCGCCGGCCACATCGTCGACGATCAAATTCACGATACCGTCGTGAAGCCCCTCCAACCCGGTGTGCGATTGACTGCCATCTTTGACAGCTGCCACTCTGGCTCCGTTCTTGATTTGCCCTATATCTACAGCACTAAGGGCGTCATCAAGGAGCCCAACCTTGCGAAGGAGGCTGGTCAGGGTCTGCTTGCGGCTGTTGGCTCCTATGCTCGTGGCGATATTGGAGGCATGGCCAGCAGCCTGTTCTCCGTCGCTAAGACAGCGTTTGGCGGCGGCAATGAGGCCTATGAGCGCACCAAGCGGACAAAGACATCGCCTGCCGATGTTATCATGTGGAGTGGTAGCAAGGACGATCAGACTTCGTATGTTGCCATCTTTCCCCTTTGGCGACTTCAGTTTAGGCGTGTGTGGAACCAAAAAATACTGACAACTCTTTCAGGGCCGATGCGACAATCGCGTCCCAAGCCACGGGAGCCATGTCTTGGGCCTTTATCACCGCCATTAGGGCGAATCCCAAGCAGAGCTACGTGCAGCTGCTCAACAGCATCCGCGATGTGCTCGAGACTAAGTATACGCAGAAGCCTCAGCTCTCCAGCAGTCACCCCATCGGTACGTTTTGTCTGGTGCCCACCCGCCCCCCTTTTCAGTGCGTATTTGATGTCGCCATTGATGAAGCCAAGTGCTCATAACATGAAACACGCTGGCTCGGCGTCTCCCAACTTATCCTATCTCAAGCCAAGAGAACCAAGACACTAACAAGTTGCGGAATTACTGCGTATATAGACGTCGACATGCTCTTCGTCATGTGATTTCGCCGGTAATAAGCCGGCCTCTCTTTTTTCAGCTGAGCAGTTTGTCGGCTCGCTCCGCGTCAATGTCCATCCTTTCTTGTCCACGTTGCTCTCTCTCGCTTCGGCCGACTTGCATTATCGGATCGAATAATGCCGATCTGGTGAGAGGGAAGCACAGAGAGAGCCGAGAGAGAGGCCCCCGAGGTTCGCGAACGTGGCACTCATTGTGAATGTGGGTCGCCCTGTCGATCTGCTGCTCAATTCTGATAAGGGGCATTGGGGGGGTCGTCAGAAATTCTAAGCCCCTGGAGATCGGCAACTGTTCGTACCCCCCTTCTAACGGAATTCAGTTCAAGAAGATCATCAAGCACTCGAACAAGACTACAGGGGACAAGGTCAAGGGGACATACAAAGGCTATATTTCCCTCACTCAAACTTATCAGCTGAAACCAAGGGTCCAATTCGCGACCGGGAAGGGAAGAAAGAAAGGAAACAACGCAACTTCCCAAAACTTGGAAGAGGATGGGGATCTTGATTTTGGTATTAGAAAGCCACGGGGGTGAATGGCTTTGGGCTGCAACTTCAAGCTTGGCCCATTTCCTCGGGGACCTGCTTTGTGGATCAGAGCATGGGGGCCACATGGCATGGACGCCGACCGATTTCCTGGTACCTTGGGAGTCTAGGAAGAAAAAACAAGAAGAAAGAAAAAGAAAAAATATAGGAAAAAAAAAAGAAAGAAAAAAAAAGAGTAAACAAGGTGCGGTTGGGCTCTTTTATTGGGTGGAAGTACGATACACAATCCTGGAGTATTCAAATCTTTCTGTCCCGTCGGTATGTCCCATGTGGTGGTTATGGTCGAAAAGCGCCTAGTTCTTTTTCTTTTTCTTTCCTTTTTTCTTTTCTTTTTTCTTCTTCTTTTTTTTTTTTTTTTTTTTTTTTACACTCTCTTACAGGAGCCCAGTAGCGTAGGTGGAGATGGAGATTTGTGAATACGACATATGATCTTCGGTCACTGTCCCCCGGTCAAAGTTCATGCCGAACAATTTCTCCATCGTCTTGGTGTGTTATCAGTGCACTGTAGTCGGCTTGTCTTTGGGTATGAACAATTTTTGTACTGTGTTGCTGTGTAGACGTGTTAGCTTGATCCACAGCACCAGTATGAGTGCTCGTGCTAATACTATAGTGAGTGTATTTCGAGTTCACTGTAGAACTACTGGTCATCTCTTGGTGGTGTTTTGGTTTCAACTGGGTGTTGCACATTTCGGCCCGTGACAACATGGGGATTGAGATGCTGGTTTTCATGGGCTGACATGCCCTGGTTGAGGCCGTCTTATGTGTGAGTCTGTCTGTCTGTATTTGTTGTTCATGCATTCTGGCCTTGTCCTTGTCCTCGCTTCACAGTTCACACCACCAATACGGATGTGGGAAGAGAAAAGGGGAATTGTTGTACGAGTAGCAGGATGAGGATATGGCACTGTGAAAGGAACATCCATCTCGTGCTTAATTTTACACACATCTTGTTGCTTGAAAAGTTTGTCTTTTTGACCCTAAGATGCTACTTTGTTTTCCTTCCTCCCATTTGACTAACCATCAAAGAAAAGTGGCTAGTCCAGATACCCGGTGTTACTTAACATACACTCCATATAATACAGGCAGATACACACAACTTGGTTTTAGATATTATACACTAGGTAATCAGACCACAAGGATGAACATGAGATAATAATGATAGGATGATGGGTATATTGAAAGAGTGAAAAAAAAAAGAAAGGTGATGTGAGTTTAAAGGACGTTAAGAGAGGTAGGCAGATAGAGAGATAAGGAAGACAACTGGTTGGGGAGAAAGAGGCAAAAAAAGCCACACAGTCCAATATAGTATGATGATAAAGAAAGAAATGAGGAGAGGGATGTAAAAGAATGTAGTAGGGGTGATCAAAGTGGTATTACACAAGTTTCGACACGTGGTTGGGAATATGCTGGCTGTTCTTCTTTTGGTTCTTCAGCCAGCCCAAACTCATCAAAATCACATAACCACATCCGTTGTTGTACATGATAAGACATAAACATAGTGAGAGAAGATTGGGGTTGGTGGGGGGCGGTGGCGAGCAAGGCTAACTGCTTGCTTCTTGCTGGGTAAGGTAGGTGGAATAAAGATCGTTGGAAGATTTGTTCTGGGGATAACATTAACGATAGTATTTCTCATTCAAATGATGTGAGTTGTTCCTTTTTTCTTTTTTTCTTGATTTTCTTTGGTGTGTGTGTTGTCCTTCATGCCCGAATAAGCGGCTTCAAGAAGCCCAGTGCCTTGTGAAGACTCTTCCTGCTCCTTACGGTTTCATCCTGTGAAACGAAAGAATCCCCAGAGTCTCGCCTTTCGCGGACGTACTTGGGCCACGTGTTTGTAAGCACGAGGTACTTGATGTCAGACTGAGCAGCATCGAAGACGGCAGCGTCAAAGGTTTGTGGGATATCGCCCGAGTAGTAGTGAGCTGCGTTACGGGGATGCGTGGCATGGGAGGTTGGTGGCGGGTCATCAAGGGGAAGGGTTTCTACAGACTTGAATTCACCCATGGGAGTCATGGACACCGCTAGCGAGTCCGACTTGGAGACGATGTTGACCTCGCTGTCGTTTGTGGGCTGGTTTGATCCGGACCAGTCAACTTCCGCGAAGGGTGTAGCTCCACCGCGGTTGATATCTCCGTACATGTTCCTAGCGGCACGCTCGAAGATACCCTCAAGCTTACGCAACTCGTGCCACGCAATGTTGATAGGAAACTCGGCGTCTCTGGTGCTAATGAACTCGGCATAAATACGAAGCGCCTTGGTAAACTGCTGGCGGACAACATCCGGCTCGGCGTTGTGACGGTTGCGGACGAAAGGAGGCGGCAGAGCGGCCTTCCACTCAGCCACAGCAGTGAGGAAAGCAATGTTCTCACCCGAGAAATCGCGGCGAGCAGAGAACTGGCGAAGAGGCTCCGGGTTCTTTTCGAGAACGTGCTCAAGAGCGGACATTGTGAGAACGCTATCATCGGTGGCGTTCTTGAAGTCTGGCGGAGATGCCTGGCCCATCTCCATAGTCGAAAGCTTTTTCCATGAATCTCTGACTCCGCTAGTGAAATGGTGTTCTCCAACCTTGGTTGAGGTTGGGCTAAGAGTAGGTCCACTATTTTCGCTGCCCCTACGCTCGGCATTGCTGTCGCCGTTACGGGCACGCAACTTCTTTGACTCCCAAGTAGCGATCGAATCAAGTGTCTCCTGACGCAGGTTGTTGTGCTTGCGAACTTGCCAGCAAGGGACAAAGATGGTGAAAATCTCCATGAACATGATGGAGAGAGCGATCCTGTTTGAACCAAGATTTAGATATTGCCATCAGGTGAGGGGGGAAAAGCGCTGGACATACCATTGAGGGGGTACGAAGACCGCGTTGACCGGTGCCATACCGGGAACGTAAAGAGCAATGAGCCACATAGGAGCCGCAGGCAAGCCAGCAATGCAGCAAGCCATGGTCTGGAGCTGCCAACCGTGGGTGTCATGGATACCACGAGACTTCCAGAGAATGATGGGAGCAATAACCCAAGCCCAAAGAAACTGCCAGAACAGCGAAGGCCACCACTCCCAACCTCTGCCTTGCTGCATGGCAATCTCCATAGGAGTTCCGCTCACCTCAGTACCAGGGATACCAAAGCTGGGGTGGAACTTGCGCGAGATCATGTAGATGAAGATAACAACAAAAAGCTAAACAAGGTTAGACACAGGCCGTACGGGCTCTAATGGTACTACTCACCTGAACGATCATGCCAATGGTAACGCAGGCAAACATCCTCTTGGAATAGTCCATTTTGCGCAAGCGGGCGATGAAGGTAAGCCTCTCTGGCGGTTGTTGCGCGTGCTTTTCGTCGAATCGAGACTCCATCTGGCTCAGTGGGCGAGCATACCGAGCCTGTGCCCTTGCGACATGCAGGAACTGACTGTTACCGGCTTGGAAAAGGGCGATGCCGAAAGGAAACCAGATGCTCATGATCCAGAACTCGGCGACTTCGGGGGCCATGGGTCCGATACTGTAGCCCAGCTGAACAGAAATCCAGTAGAGATGGAGAAGTGTGATACCGGCAAAACTGAGAGCAAGACCGCGTATCCTGAGAGTTGGGAGATCACGCTTGAGCCAGAGGAAGACCATGCCAGCCACCACCGCGGTCGTCCAGATAGCCCCCCATACAATCCACCAAATACCAATGGCATTAAGTCTTGGTCCAGGCTTGGTGTCGGGAGTGGTGCCAAATTCGGAGCCTACAACCTGAGCCTGGGCAGCGGAGAAGTCGGCTCGTTGTAGGAGGCGTGGGACAAACATGATGTCGGATGTTATATTGTCAACGTCGAGACGAGCGGAGTGGGTTACGGATATGGGTCGAAGCGACTCGGAGTGTCGTCAAGACACGTGGGAGGCGTAACCACTGAAGCGCAGTGTCATCTAGCAGTGTTGAGTGGTTGGTGTCCGACCAGTAGTAGTTGGTGTTGATGTTTGTTGAAGCGAGCGTAGTGAGTAGGTAGGCAAGCCAGGTGGGTTTTGTATCCTCCGAGGCCTTAGAGCCGGACCCGTAAGCAGAACGATAAAAGAGCGACTTGAGCTGGACGTAACACGAGTAAAGAGAGTGTGATGGTGTGCGGCTCAGCTCACGATCTGTAAGACCAAAAACAGATGTGATGAGATGCACGGAGTATGTATGAAGTAGTCCCCGGGGCGATGCCGAGAGAGATGGGAGAACTTGAGCAAGCCACATCCGAGGACGGGCGCATGAATGATAGATTTACTGCTTCTGCGAACAATTGTGTGCAAGCCAGCTCGGCAAATGATGTCCAGGATAGCCCCAGGATGCCAGGATGTGCACGATGTTGCAGGATAAGTTTGCAAGTAGTGTGGTGGTAGGGGGAGTGTAGATCCCGCGGGATACCTCTAGTGTATTTCCACTTTCTTCTTGGAGCGCAGGGGGCCCAGTGCGTAGGTAAGAGGTAGGTAAACCTGCATTTCAGCTCACGATCCCAGCCCATTCCCAGCGTCAAGCATTGCGCCCGCCCAGCTATCCGAATGTAGGATGTAGTGAGTCTGCTATCTTGTAAGACATATTGGTGTCTGCTGCGCCAATCACTACCTTGACCAGCTTGTGCCTACTTGGCTGTTTCGGTCATTGCCAGAGAAAAAAAAAAAAAAAAAAAAAAAAAAAAAGCCAAGCGCGCCGCAGGTACCGTGAAAGTGTGGACTATGGAGGGACACTTGACCCATAAGAGCAGGTGGGGGCAACAGAGTCAGAGACATTTCTAGACAAGCAGGTCAACGGCCCGAACAGGAATATCCAAATACATACTGGGTGAAAGTAGTATAGTGCTAACGAGAGGAGAGCACTTGAGCCTGTGATTGCAGATCGTTTCATCTCTCTGCCCAAAGCTCCATCATCACATTTGCTGGTTCCCATGTGCCCAGTGGGCCCCCCTTTCGCCATGTCCAGAGCTCCAGAGCGCCAGAAAGCGTGAGCCCAAGGCGCTGGCTTGTTGGTCGGCAGATGGCTTGCAGAGGGCAACGTGGGTTAGCACCTGTGAGCAACGCTTCTCCACATGGATGTCGAGCACTGTGGGGATGGTGTTGACATGGTTGCTAAGTTGAAGACCCTGATGACGAAGAAATAAGACAACAGAGAGACGGACTTTCTCCAGGGACAGGGCATAAGATGGCGCCGAGCAATGGCGAGAAGGGCGAAAGAGAGTCGTCGGTGCTGGGTCGGAGATGATGGATCAACCAGACAGGGGAACATGATTCAAGACCAAACTGCGAGCCCAGAACCACTCACCACAGCAAACCCTCAGAGACACCCTCCTGGCACACACTCGACCAGAAAAAACCATGGTTGACTCGGCAAGTGTTTCTCCCTGGCTGGCGCGCTAAGCTTATTGTGTCGACAGTGGATTTCCACAGCGCTCTTTGGCTCTGTCGATCGCCATTCCAGTGTGCCGGCGACTGCGCGGTCTTGGAGAGGCTCTTGAGCATCACGTTTCCTTTTTTGAAAGAGGGACGTCGTGTGGATCGTGTCTTGGTTTTTGGGAGAACCTTGATGGTTTTAGCGTTGCTGAAATAAAGGGTCCTCTGCTCATTCAACCATGAACAGGAAGCGTTCTTGGCTGTGTTCAGAGGGAGCTTCCATTTGAGGGTGCTGATGTTGGGCGGCCTTGCCGGGGGCGGCGGGGAGGGTTTTGCTGATTAGGTCAAGGTGTCTTTGCTGAGTGACAGGCTCGGGGTCAAGAAAGGGTACATAGTGCCTCTACTGTCATTGAGGTGCTTATGAGCAGGGTGAATGCGTGCGAGCCATGTGGTTTCCGATTCCAGAGGATGTGTGTGTGTGTGGTTTGGGAGGGAAAAGCACCTCAATCAGGGCAGTCCGTTGTCGTTCGTCCGGAGTTTCAAGCTTGTCACCTGCTGCCGCTATCAGCACCTGTCAAGCTTGCTTATTGGCTCCATTTGGGTTCGTTTGATATTCGTGGCCCGGGTCTGTGGGACAGGGCAACAACAACCAACAGAGCTTGGCAACCAAGACCGAATGCCGCCAGGGATCACCATCGCACCTCATTTTTTGTAGGGACCAGGCCACTTGCCCGCTACACACCAAGGTACAGGGCACTTACCTTCTGGCTTCGGCGGCGTCGGCTCACCTTCAGGGATGTCGCGCGAGTTTGTTAGTGCACTCCTCCTTTCCTCCATACAATTTCCCCCTTGAGGTTGGATCCCTTCAGTCCCGTCCCTTCCTCACTCAACCCTCCCACTTGGCTCTTGCCCTCTTGTCTCGCCAACGAACCGCCCGCGACGAGGAGCACCCGCCGACGATCGAGAGGAAATCACTGACAACACAGCATCTACAAACCTACTTAGTTAGCGCGGTGAACTACAAAGTAGTGATAACTACCTCTATATCTCCCGTACCGAAAAACGATTACTCTGCTGACCACGATTCCCCTGATTATTGTAAGGTGGCAGTACCACGCTAGCAAATTATATGCCGACAGAGTTCGGTTTCTTCTTGCCGTCCGGGGCTCCATCTTGATCCAGCTTGCTGGCAAGATCGGGCCTAGATCGAGAGCGAGGTGGAATCCCTCATTTGCTTTGCGGGGGTGACATCCATCTCTTTACGTCAGACGTTTTTTCTTCTTCCTCTGCTGAAGATGCTAAAACCCATGTCGTCGACCTTGCAATTTCGTGACCGGCTATGGGGGTCTGGCTTTTTCGGCGGATCAACAAGCATGACACCACCAAGCTTTCCCATCGCCTCACCTCGTGACTGCTCCATTGTTATCAGTCCAAATTTGGCCCCCCCAAAAAAACCGTTCGAGCCGTTGTAACTGCTAGTGTACTACGCAGTATGTTTCGTTTCTCTTCCCGTTTGATGCTTACAATTTATCTGCGGATGCAGGCGGGTGGACCCGTTCCCCCCTCCCCCTCCCCCCTGTGACGTAAGGTATCCAAGTGTGAGACATGGCAATGCCCGTAACTGCAAATGTGATATGGCTTCTCTTTTTATCACACCAAACTCCATCATAGAAAATACCCAATGCTGTTCTCGTTCCTGGTTGTTTATTTCCAACCAACTCGGAGATCCCAACACATCTACGGATTTACTGGTTACCGAGCTGTGAATGATCTGCTCCATCGATGTGATACTGATCGCAAATCCCCACGTCCTGTACACGATGATCTACGCAGAGCACGGGGTATGTACGATATGAGGCGAATCACGATGCACTCTCCGATGCAACACAAGGTGAAAGGATCAAAATGAGGTCCTTGCTGAAGCCCCGGATTCCCGTATTGCTCCAGGTTGCTAGATTTCGTTCCCTTTTTTTGCTTTCCCCAAATCTTTGTAACCCCGGCGACCCAGATAGACTGCTACGTACCATCGCATCCCGCAATTACAGCCTTCTGTTTCTCTCGCTAGCCAACCACTGCTACGTTGGGTTTATTCGCGATTGGACATCACAGTTCCCTTCGTTGCATGTATGCGGGATGACCTTGCTAGCTGCTGCCTCGAGGGTGCTATGTATAAGCCACATGGGGGGCCATTGCGCCCTGGCTTGAAGGGTTACTCCGAACAAGCACCACGGTGGGCACTGCATATACTGTACAAGAAGTACGATGTTATCACAGAAACAAGTCCTCTATTTTCGGTTCTCTATCCTTGTTATCTAATTCTTCTTCAAATTCGCTACTTTCATCGCTCATTTGTAGTCCGACAATGTTCGGCGATGTTGCCGTCTTCCATCCAGCCACACAATCTTCGGTTGCATCTCGATCAAGAGGACCTACCTTAGTCGATTGTTCGTCCCTGACGACTCAACTACCTACATATACCTACATCGATACAATCTCGGCTGGACTCACTCAGCTTCCAAGCTTACACTGCAAGGGAGAGTCGTAACCAAGGGGGCTGAGTACACATGAGAAACCAATGTCCCTTCTTCCCATCCCTTCCCTTCTGGAGTTCATGGCCCCCACTTCCCATCTTCCCGTCCTACATATGTAAAGCAAAGGCGTGCACCGCACATATTTCAGAATTTCAAGCGCGCAAGCGCCGGATGGTTGGCTGCGCACCACAGCACTTGAGTCTAGTTCCACTAGCCTTTTTCCCAGACCCATCACCATTGGAAGACTTATCAGATTATCACGCCGCTAACTGGTGTTCTGTAGAGGATCAAATCATGTTGTGTTACAGTCCCGTAGGGCTGTTTGCTTGATTGCTCGACCAGTGCAACGTGGTCCAAAGCGACACTTCAGCGCGGCTATATCGCGGCTGCGGCAAGCGTAGGTAGGACGAGCTGACGAGATGTGCCACTCCAATGTACGGGTCTATTGCATTCATAAATCCTACTGTGGATGCCATCGTTTCTATTCCCAGATTCAACTACCACTCAACATCATTAGTGTATTAAGTGGGCTGTGGAAGGAATTGTTGTAACCCTCCTTTGGGGGCCCAACGGTGATACTATCCGTGTGAACGTCTCCTGCAAGTTCAGCATTGATCTTGCCTCGGGTACTAAGTTTGAAGTCCTACACAGTATGTCTGAGAAGATACCGTGCCGTCAAACCTGGCGATTACAACCTACTCACGACATCACAAAGACACCAATCGGGTCCTGAACGTCAAACTTTTCCCGGTATGCAGGGACACAAAAGACTTTTCCTGTCGCCTTTTACCTGTTCGGGCCTTTGGTCTTTGCTACTGTCATCATAGAGGCGCCGCTCAACAATCGTTTCCACCACCAGGGCTCAACCCAAGCCTTGCCTTCCGCAGACGCTGAGGTGTGTACCGACACTGGGGGTTGTTCAGAGACTGGCGTGTGTTCAGGCACCGAGGTGTGTTGGACAGAGAGTTACTGGGAGGGTATGATCTCGTCCACGTACAGCTTTACCACTGGACGAAGATTCGTCATTGCTAGTGACAGTAGAGAAAACAGTATCTCTCTGATAGTGACCCTGGAAAAATAGAGGTCTAACTAAATCAGCCTGAGGTATCATGATTTGAAATAAATCCTCAAGACTCACATATCACGATACCAATACCGACACATGACGCGGAAATGGCCGCGAATCCCACAACATAAATAAATAGCCTGCCAATCTTGACTGTTTGATCGGGCCATTGAACATTGCTCTGGACGGTATTGCCGGAGTTTGCCTTCAAATATTTCTCGATAGACTTCGTTCCTGCTTTTGAACGACCTTTGCGTCGCAGACATTGCCTTCCCTCGAGGGCCTTCTTCCAAGTTCTTAGCTCGTTGAGTCTGCGACTGCGCATGGTTGATGTGTACCCGTATTTCTTCCGTTTCAGGCTATATGTGTCACTTTTCCTTGTAAACTGGAGTGTGTTCTGTACCTTCCATATCTGGGTCTGCAAGAGGGTGTCGTTTGTGTCATGGTTAGATACCTTATCCACGTGTATGCAGTTCTGGTTCTTGGTTGCGGCTACCTCACCAGGCGGCTTCCAAGGGATAGAATCTCGAGGGACCTTCGGTTTCATCATAGTCTCGCTGATCTGGCTGTGCCAACTGAACCCCACGGCTCTGGGTTGGGTACAGTCATTATTGGTGGTCTTGGATCGTGCCGACTTGTCATGGCCGGCATCGTAGTTGATCGGAGTGTACTCTGTGATTGAGTCGATGTTGAGCCCATAGACTTGCTCAAGTGGTTTGGGCTTTAGTGGAATATCTAACAGTCGACCCGGGGCAGACCCAAATATGGCGGGAATCCAAGTATCCACCCATGACTTGTTCGGGGCGTGATACGGCTTGGTCATGGTAGGAGCCGATCCGTGTGGCTGGATTTGTTAGGATGATAGGAAAGGAGTTCGAGAGATCAAGCGTGCTGTAGGTTCCTTTTATTAGGGTAGATGCTGTGCGCTTAATGCCTGCAGATGATCATAGATAGCGGGGGACTTGAGCGATAGAAGACGACAGTTGGTGAAGGAAGGTGCGATTTATCGGTCATTGACTCACTTACGGGTAACTTAACACCCCTGCTTGCTTTGCTTTCTCTTGTATTGACAGCTCACAAGTTACGACATCAGATGCTTAGTTGGTTTGGTCAAAGGCATCAACCGCCTTCCGGACGATTCGATCGCGACAAGTGTAATTAACAGCGGAGGTGACTTGAAAGCTTCTGGATGCATTGCAGTCCATTGTCTCAAGAGGGTATCTCAGTTAGTAACTCCTCGGCAACTCGAGCACCTTTTCGGAGATGTAGTTGAGTATCATCTCCCGGCTGACCGGAGCGATTCTGGGTACCAAACACTCCCTAAAGTATCGCTCAACATCGTACTCGACAGCGTATCCCATCCCGCCGTGGGTTAGCACGGCTCTTTCGCACGCCGCAAAGGCTGCCTCCGCCGCCAAATATTTGGCGCTGTTGCAAGCCACTCCGACTTCCTCCTGTCGAATCGAGCCATCTGTCTTGCTCGCATCGTACAACCTGGCGGCATGGTATGTCGCATGCTTCGCCGCCTCAAGCCTCATATACACATCCGCCAAAGGGTGAGCGATGCCTTGGTTCTGCCCAATCGGTCGCTGGAAAACCACGCGCTCTCGAGCATACCCAGCCGCCTTGCCCAGCGCCGCATATCCTAGTCCAAGTGCCTCGCCGGCGAGAAGACAACGTTCTGCGTTCATGCCGTGAAGAATGATCTTGAACCCTTGACCCTCCTTTCCGATGAGAGATTCGCCAGGGATCGGGTAGTTCTCGAAAAAGACTTCATTGGCATCAACAGCGCGTCCGCCCATCTTCTTGATCTTGCTCACTTTCAACCGGTGGTCTCCTCTGTTCAGATCGATGCAGAACAGAGACAGTCCCTCACTCGGCTTCTTCACCTCATCAAGCGCCGTGGTTCGCGCCAGAAGCAGCATCTTGTCCGCTACTTGGGCACACGTTATCCAGATCTTTTGTCCCGATACCGAGTATGAACCATCATCTTGCTTCTTGGCGAATGTCTCTAGGCGCAGCGTGTCAAGACCGGCATTGGGCTCGGTCACCCCAAAGCAGACGCGGAGCTTTCCTGCGATGATGTTCGGAATGGTCTGTTCAAGTTGTTCCGGCGTTCCGAACTTTGCGAGCGGTTGGGTGGCATAGACGTTGGCATGAATGGACTGCGCACCCGCCATACCTGCCCCTGACTCGGCAATTGTCTGCATCATCATCGTCGCTTCAGAAATACCAAGTCCGGCTCCTCCGAGCGCCTCTGGTAGGGCAATACCGAGCCATCCGTCTTGCGCGAGAGCAGCGTGGAACTCCTTGGGATACTCCTCCATCTGGTCATGTTGCTGCCAATATGTATTTGGGAAATTGGAGCATATTTTCGTCACAGCATCTCGTACCATGAGCTGGGATTCTGTAAACCCAGCCATGGCCATCAATTGGCGCCGTGCTGAAGTCGAAAAGGCATTGTGTCCACTCGCTGTCGATCGTGGCGTTATGCGCGGGAGCCAGCGGGCGGAGCGCGCCGCACTTTTGATGAAGGTCGGCATTGTTGAGGCTCAAACAAAAGCTCAAAAAGCATGAAACGAGAACGAGGCGAACGGTTTCAGCCAATCCACCGCTTCTCCTTAGGAGCTACCAATTCAAGGCAGGCGTGAGTCGATAACTAGTGCGATGGAGCCATATCAGGTGATCACAACCAAGGATTGCAACGTTGGAGCTGAGGGATGATTCAGGGGCACAAGGGGTAATGACAGCCGGTTTCCTACCCCAAGAAACGCAAAATGCGGGGTAAACCTTCTCCATCACAGCAGGCGGTGATTGCGTCGTGGTGCGTTGAGCTTGATCAACGGCATCGTTGCCAAGTGATAGTACTTATCTGGCCGGATTCCCATGTCATTTTTTCCTGTGAACAGCAATTTGTCCAGAAATCATTGTGTCACTCAGATAACCAATTCAACATTATCACCCACCTCCTTTCCCACCTATCCCAACATATTTTGTGCAAACATGACCGTTCTACGATCAGCTCTGGGCCGGCAAACCCGGCCACTCAATCTCCGCGCTATGTCCAGGCCGAGGTCTCTCAGCACCAGCAGCACCACCACCGCCAGCGAAGCAGCAAGTCAGATGCTACACACTTTCCAGGACAAGACCATCGTCCGAAAACAGACTCTAGACGGCAATCAGCTACAAAAGTTGTGTCTCACGCTGGGCCGAAGGTATGGCCTAGGCCCCCAACTGGACCTCACGCTCGGCTGTCCCCCAGCGGGAACACCAGTGCCACCGGGATACCATCTGGTATACTTTACGCCATCAGAACTGGAGGAGGATCTTGGTGCCGATGGCACAGACCGCACGTTCAACGCACCCGCGCCTTTTACGAGGCGCATGTGGGCAGGAGGACAGATGCGGTGGAACGACGGTACCGAGCTGAGGGTTGGGGAGCAGGTTGAGGAACACACAAAGCTCCTGAGTGCCGTGGCGAAGAAGAGTCGTGACGGCAGTGAGATGGTTCTGGTGGAGGTGAACAAAGAGTTCTGGGGTGAAAGAGGCTTGGCGCTGGTCGACCAAAGGTGAGTTCGAGTTTGTCTAGACACACAAACAAAAAGCCATAATCAAAAAATAAAGCGAGAAGAAGAAAAAGTGTTGTTTATTCTTTTCTCATTATTATCACACAGATCTTGGATATTCCGGAAAGAAATCGACCTTTCGGCAATATCATCATCATCCACATCCTCAATGCCTCCGATTCCTCCACCGCGAGGAGGCAAGTCAGAAGTGCGAGACGTTATAGTGGGTGACAATGCCCTGCCGGACCGGGTCTTCAAGTGGTCGCCCGCCGCCCTGTTCCGGTTCTCGGCTCTCACTTTCAACGCGCACATGATTCACTACAACGAGAGCTGGACGAGGGCCGTCGAGAACCATCCGGGCGTGGTCGTGCATGGGCCGCTGAACCTGATCAACATGCTGGATTACTGGCGAGACGTGCACCGCGTGGAGGGGTCCGTCTTGGAGGAGATCTCGTATAGGGCTACGGCGCCGATATACGCGGGGGAGGAGTATGCCATGTCGAGCTCCAAGATGAACACGGATTATGGCATATTTGAGGTGCTGGTGAAGAAGGGGGATCAGGTTTGCATGACGGGACATATCAGCGAGGCCTCGAGCTGGAGTTATTAGAGATGATGATGATGATGATGAGCGTAATTATCACACTTAATAATGCATGGTCCGGTTGCGGACGTTTGCCTGCAACTGGTTTTCCAGCGTTGCTCGCAGTTGATGGAGAGGATCAGAGGGAGTGGGTTGGTTGATTAGGTTAACTGACGGTTTACTACCGTGACCCACGGTTAAATACTGCACACCAGAATCCATGCGCCCCATTGCACCTTCCAGGCCCCTCCGTGAATTGACAACGACCCGTTACGTCACATGCTCTTTCTTTCATCGTCAGGATCTTTGTCCACAACCAGATAAATGGCAGCCAAAAAGTCTGGAAACGCTTTGGATGATGTAAACAAACACCAAAAAACATCGTGAAAAGCTGCAAAAAACGAGGTTATAGCGACGCGAGCAGGATTTGAACCTGCGCCTCCGAAGAGATTTGATAGGCCTCGAATGGGTGGTTCGAGTCAAACACCTTAGGCCACTCGGTTATCGCGCCTTGGATCTCGTTATGAAAACTGTGTTGCTTTTGCAACCTATAGAGAGAGATGCTACGACATGGGCCCGCGTGGCAGCGGCCAGCCCACTTGCCAACTCACAATGTTACGACAGGGCACCAAATCAAAATGCATCATTGAGGTTGCTGAAAGTTGATTCGTCTTCAAATGTTGTGCATGGATCTGGTGGCGCTTCTATATCCAGTTGCTTCGTTGCTTGGGGTTTTTCAGTGGGCTTGTAAACACCGAAAGCGGCAGCGTGGCCTGGAAAGGTTTTGGGGAAGCAAAGAACAGAGACAGATGCAGCAGTTATGAAAGCTGGCTATGAGGTTGCACGAGCAGAGATCCGCGGATAATGATTTATAAAAGGAAATGAATTTCTAGCGATAAACACGCTTGTGATTTGTTTTTATGTATGGACAAATCTCCCACACACACACTACGTCTTTCCAGACTCTATATGCAATCCGCACCTAACCTTCTATTTAACCACCGCAACCGGCAGGGTATCACATATATCTCTCCCCTGTCATCGCGCAAGGACGATGTTCCCACGAACCAACTCTTTTACCTCCCACCTTTCTGCGTCTTGCTCCTCAGTTCAACAGCACTATACCACGCCGCGCCCGCCAATGCAATCACCATACCCAAACCATTCAAGAATCCCACCTTGACTCCAAACAACACAATACCCAACAAGATGGTCAAACACTGCTTGATATTTCCGCACACCGTCATCGTCACCGCGCCCGCCACCTTGTTCGTCGAAAACGAGCTATAATTCAGACAAAACGCCAACAGCCCATTGCCCGCCAGCGTGAGGATCAACGCCCCCGACGGGCCCTCGGGGTTCTGCTCCTTAAACCCAGCCAGCTCACCGCTAGCAATAGCGCAGACCAGCGCCTGCGCGCAAGCTAGGGGACTCATGCGCAGCAGCGTTTCGAGGGGCGACAAAGCTAACGCGCCGGTCATGATCCGATTGGTGGCGACGGTCTTGACGACGGCCAGGATGACGCCCAGGAAAGTGAGGAGGAAACCCGCGGCGGTGAAGTAGTAATCGCCATAAGTGGCGAGACCGACGCCCAGGATGAGCGGGATCAGAGAGAGGTAGGTGTCCCGCGGGTAGAAGCGGCCGTAGCGGAAGCGGTAGATGAGCACGGCGAAAAAGGGACAGGTCGATCGCATGATCTGGTGGAAGGGGATGGAGACCATGGCGAGAGAGACGTTGGAGGTGGCGATGTTGACGGTGAAGAGGATGGAGAAGAGGAAGAGGACGACGTTTTGCTGGAGGCTGAGCTTCGTGAGGGTAAATCGACCTTGGAGAAGGAGGATGTAGCAGCCTATAGACGCCGAGCCGGCGTGGAGGGCCGTGAGAAGCCATGGGTAGGAGAACTGGTGATTATGGTTAGCTTGATGTTGTACACACAGGTGAAAGATCAATTGGGGGGTCTGGTATAAGACAAAACCAGGAGGCTGCTCGGCACTCACCTTGCCCAAGATGAGCTTGTTGTAAATCGTTAATGAAATGTTACATAGAAAGTAGACGGCCAAGTACAGTAGCTTTGTCGTGCCTGAGACTTCTTGTTCTGTTCTGACCGTGGGATTGGAAGGCTGTGGGTTGAGAGGAACCTGGGCCTCCAGATCCTCGTCCTTGTCCTTGAAAGTTGGGCTGCTAGACATGGCTGATGGTGATATTAACCAGCTCGGTACTGATTGATTTGCTTGGTGGTGTGAATATGGTAAGAGTAATGAAACCCGGAAGGCTCCCTGTCAGACAGCACCGGAGTTACAGGCTCTGAGACGGATGATAGCTCTTTGGGGTGTTTTAGTGTCGGGGTTATGATTCAAGGTAATGATGTAATGTGAATGGAGCAGAGTATGAGTGAATGTGGGATGGTACGAAAATGACAAGACCAATCCAACACAGGGTGTAGGGCTGAAACAACAGTGGTAGTACAGTAAGGTACCCAATGCGAAACCTGATGGCTCGATGAGTAGCGTAGGTGAAGAAAGAGATCAAGACAACAGGAAAATTCCCGTGTGTGTGTTGGTGTTGTTGTTGTTGTTGTTGTTGTTGTTGTTGTTGTTGTTGTTGTTGTTGTTGTTGTTGTTGTTGTTGTTGTTGTTGTTGTTGTTGTTGTTGTTGTTGTTGTTGTTGTTGTTGTTGTTGTTGTTGTTGTTGTTGTTGTTGTTGTTGTTGTTGTTGTTGTTGTTGTTGTTGTTGTTGTTGTTGTTGTTGTTGTTGTTGTTGTGTTGTTGTTG
>NW_009799179.1:3574755-3619674 GCF_000213175.1 Neurospora tetrasperma FGSC 2508
CTATTTCATTTTTTTCCTTTTTATTGGGTTTTTTTACCCTCTCTTTTGCTGCTCTCGCCCTGGCACATCGATTTCCTTCCGATTCCAGTTCGCCTTCTTTGTGTGAACAACTTTCCCCTCGAAGTATCTCACAATTGGTGTTGTCGGACAAAGGAGCTGGTTGATCATCCACTTCAGGATCGTTCAAACCAACGCGCTAAAGCATTCTTCCGCTGCATTCCTGCGCTTATTCTTCGCCAGCTTTCTATACAAGCTCAACACTTCGTTATGACCGTGTTTCTCATCAGCCACGGCGCGTTGATACAGCAGCTTTGTTGATGCAACACTGCAGCTATCCCGATCGACCTTGAGATCAGTTTCGGGCGGCTACGGACCAACAAACTTCATGATGACGAGATGATCACTCAGCATACACTGGAATACTCAAGTCCCGGTCTTCACGTATGATTGTCTATCACCTCCTCACCCCATCTCACAACGAGGGCAGCTAGACTAAACGTCTCTCGAACAATCGTGGAGATCCACATTCGGAACTTCATTCTCAACCGTCGACACGCAACAGTTGTCGAACGGGCACTTTTCAGAACTTCCCTCTTGGTCGAATCCAAAGAGAACCACCGCAGTATTGAGTTCGAAGCGCACCTTGGACAACGCACCTCACCTCACCTCACCAAGTGACGGAGTACGGATACCACCACGAGCCAGTGCTATGAACAGAGAAGCAAAACGACGACGACGAAAACGGAAGAAGAAGAAGAAGACATGCCCCACTCAACATTAGAAGAGCCCGAGCCCGCCTTCTGCAGGAGGTGCAAGGAAATAAGACCAGTCGGCCATACAGAACACGGCAGGCGTGGTGCGAGCGGAGAAGGGGGACTGGAGAGTGTCACGGCTACTGCTCCTAGGGGTACTTTTCGACCTCCACGTATGATCAGGCAGGATGCGACTGTTGGTCAGTCGGATTGAGCATACGTACGTGTCTACCACCACGTGGGGAAGCACCACAATCATGAATGGGGATGGGAACTCGATATTACCTGTTGGCGATTCGTTTTGGTTGGCTACTATCAGAGTGATTTGGTTGGATCAATACGGGAGTCTTTGGAAACTGAAATCCAGTCAGGACTCCGAATGTGAGAACAGGGACGGTCTCTAGTCGAGAACTACTAGAGGATAGATAGTATGCAGGTCCATGACTTGGGTTCTTGGTCACATCTGCTGCTGGATGGGATGGGATTGGGTCTGCCACAGTATGTATACACACACCACAAGGTCATGATCCGGAATTCTGTCTGAGTGGTTTATCAAAGCTGACATACAGCGTGCCATATCGTGTAGTCGAAGAGACGAAACACCAAGACGATCACATCTCACTTTTTTTCTTTTTCAATCAGTGAATAAGCCAGTTCATGTTCATAACATGTTAGTTAATACAGGGTACAGATCCTGACACTCCTCCAACACCATATCGTACAACCTCACAACTTCCTTGCATCAGCATGCAACCTCTTCAGTGATGCCTCTTAGGTTTGTTCTCCTTAGCAACCGTGTCCGCCGGCTCCGGCAGGTCGTACTCCGCGCCCTCCGGCGCAGGACCAATTACATGTCTGATGCCCCTCTCGATAGGCGGAGGCTTATCGGCGACAATCTCGCGGACCTTGTGCTCGACGGTCGGGGCATGCGGGTCGGTGGCGCCTACACCCTCGAGCCCGGAGTGCTCCTTCTTGCGCTTACCGGGATGCATGCCGTGCAGCTCCCTACTCGTCTGGCCCTGCATCGGCCGGCTCCATGTGGCCCGGTTATAGAGGTCCTGGGTGGTGGGACCACGGTAGGCGTCGAGCGGATCAGTGCGTGAAGACGGGTCGACGTCCGGATTGAGAGCCTGGCCGGGGATCTCGTGAATTGGGTTCGGAAGATAAGTGTGCTCCTCCGGCGCGGTGCCGGGTGGGAAAGTCTTTGCGTGGAACTCGGGCGCGCGTTCGTTGCCTACATGGTGGCCGGGTTGGTGCTGATGGGTGGCGTGGGTCAGGCATCCTGAAACCGGAAGAAAGAGTGTGTTTGGACTGATACTTACGCCAGAGTTGGTCATGGGCTTAGAAGGAGGGACCTTGGCGTGGAACTGGCCCTGGTTGGTAACGGAATCGGGGTTGGCAGACATGGTGAACGATTTCTTTTTGACTTGGTACTTGTGGATTTGGGTGGTGAGGTTGGGTTGTGGTGGGTTTACAGGTGCTGAATGATTTATTTTTATTGTTGTTGACGTTATTTTTTGGTGGACGAGCACAAAGAGGCCCACGTGAGCTCAAATAGGTTCTAGACGTTGATGTAGCCCGTTGTGGTGTAAAGGATAGCTGTAGTCATGATGTCAACCTTACGGTCGTTGACATCATCCGAGTCGTATGGTTGTCTGGAGCGGTCTAGATGAATGCCCCAGTCTTGTATCCTCCTACTCCGTACAACAGCTGGACTTCGTGATACATGGAATCTCGACTCGCTGGTACGGAAAGTCAAATCGGCGAAGACAGGAGACATCGCCATGTCTTGGCACGGTTGGTAGGTGTTGAAGAGCATCTCATCGAGCCATGCCCGGTAGAGCCACGCTGTCAGCCGATATCCGGTTGCTACGACGTGCCTCCGGTTTCCCCAATTTACCCGGATCAGTATATACATGTACTTCAACTACTTGCGTCATGACTATGCTGACATAAAAGCAGCGGCCTCTTACATCTCTTTAATACTTGCTGTCATCGTCTCGTATTCGGACTATCAGTTGCTACGACAGGTATGCAACCGCTGTCAAGGTGGGACATTTGACTTTTGACGGTCAAAACTGCTGACATAATGCACAGATTCGGGAGCAGTTATATAGTAAGGAAATGTAACTCCTGTCGCTAGGTATGGTCCAAGCATATATCCAAGATGCTGCAAGTCATGGTAGGTTGGTGTTGATGGTGATGTTGTTGAGGTGTCGCCGCATGCAGTCGAAATAACGGTCTTGGATCGGTGGGGTGCAATAGCCCGTTCTACGGGAGGTCCAGCGCTAGGGAAGGAGCACGGGACGGAGGCGGTTCGCACATGCGATGCACTGTGGGGTTCCTGCATTCCACCTCAGCCGCTGTCTTGCAAATGTGGGTGCACATGCCCTGCTGGGCGTTCATCCAAGTTCGCGCTCGGGCTGCGCCGTTGAACGTTGGGCGGCATTCCATCGACAAGTTGGCTTTATTTGAATTCTGTTGTATAAGGTGTTGATCGTCAGTTCTGGACCAGTGCTGCGCGGGTTGTGGACCGCGAGAAGGCTTCAATCCATGCGGTTTCCTTTCCTGCTCCTTCTTTGCAGCGGCCACCTGCCATGATGTAATGGCGGGGCACTTTTTTGCAGAGGGCCGGGCGTCGGACGGTCAGAAGCCCTCCAGGGGCCCGACCTCATCCATCATCAAGCAATACCACCGGCAGGGGAAATATCTTAAAGGTAGAGGTAGTCATGTCGGATCCTTCCACCTTACCTGTCTGTACCTACCTTAGGTATGTACATAGATAGGTAAGGTATCATATGTTCTCAATACACCCCGCTGTCCGGCATTCGAAGCTTTCCATCCGGTTGCATTTATCCGCCGCCCCCAACCTCTGTACATACCATTAACAAAGAGGATGGCTGGCGTCGCGTTCTGTGTTCGTCCGCAAGGTAATATTTTTAGCTTGTGCTAGTCTGAGTACCTCTAGCTTCAGCCAACCACCGAGTGGTGATTGCGCTGATCTTCCTCTACGACCAACTGAACCTCAGCCTCCCGAGCGTAACCACAAAAGACACCCCCAATTCGTAGTTGCTGGTGCATTGTAGCCACTTCCAGGTTTTGACTGTGCCCCCCCACTGTTTGAGGACAATGCCGCCCTATTGGACGTCGTAAGGAACTCTTGACACTTCCACTGGTCAATGCTTATCACAATGGCACCTTTGGTCAATTCAATGCCTACGTCGGTCTCGGGGACCCATATACGCAGTATATGCAATCACGAGTGAGCTGCCTGACTCCCAAGGCAAAGTTGTTTCTGACATTTCTCTCTGAAACCCTTGATGTCGAGGCTTTACGGTCTTTGGGCGCCGAACGAGAAGGATTTTCTCTGATTTTCCCTCCACCTTCCTTCCTTGGAAGGGGGGCGTGTCTTTCGGTTGCAGCGAGACAGCCCACTGAACACCTTGTGTGGGCTGATTGCCTGTTACCAGAGTGTTGAAGTTAAAAATGTGAACTTTGGCGGCATAGTCCTAATGCAAAGTTTTGTTCTTTACATCTTTTTTGTTGGAGACAAGTACGTGACGGACTGTTGTCCGATTGTGGGATGGTGATTTGCAATGGCTGTGGACAAATTATGGCCTTGTCAAAGAAAAAAAAAATGCATTACCAAGAAGAAGGTCTGTGCATCCGTCACCAAGGTAAAGAAAGATGCTCACCAACATGTGCATTACCAAGGAGAAAAGACATTACCAAGGCAAAAAAAGATGCATTACCAGGGAAAAGGTGCATTATCTGGAAGCAGATGTATTACTAAGTACATACTGTGTAAGAAAGGGACTCGGTATCCAGGTCCAGACAATGTCCGTGCACCTCCAAGGTCGCGAGTCTCAAGAGTCTGGTTGGAATACTCCGTCGTTTTCGCAGCTCAGCATTCACAAAATGGGTCTTTTTGGGTGAGATATTGGATCAAAATCTGTGCATGTAGGCATCTTTGCACACACTACTGCCCGTCCCTAGTGATGAGTGTGGAAATGGAAAGAGATATTGAGCACTGTGCATGAGACGCTCTAATCAGGGGCAGTTCTCTGGACCTACTATGCAGTGACTACCGGCCCCCCTAAGAGAAGAAAGAAGAAAATTAGCCTCGAAACAAACCAGAAAGGGGCTCAAGGGGCTTCTTTCCTGCTCTCTCTCTGTCCCTCTCTCTCTCTTTTTTTTTATCTTTTATTTTTCCCTCAGTGAATTTCAACCTGTGTTGAAGGTTAGCAATATCATTTGTATCTTGCGGGTGTAAATGTTTACGATTGAAACGCATTCCTCTACCCATGTTCCATGGACCCCTAACATCTCAGGACCACCATGCTAGAAGTACCTCTAGTGTAAAAGCATATTGAGACACGCCTCTCCCCCGCCCTCCACGCAAGTCCCCGCCGTCAGCGCTGGCTGAATCCCGGTCGCTGGGAACCGCTGGAACTACTGGGGCGGGGTGACAGGCTCCACCAGGTAACCACCAACCACCACCCGCTTCCCTCCGCGCATCCACACTCCAGCCCCAGTGCAGCCATCCAGCCATCAGGTCCAGCCAGGGGCATCACATCCCGGTGCAGGACGACAGTCCACTGATCCCGTCCACCATCCCACCCTCCAGCTGCACTTGGTCTCGGGTGTGCCAGCCCTTTTTGGTCCAATGCGATGGCAATGCGACGGGACGCCAACCGCCGCAAAAACACATTCTAGGTAGGATTCAGCCGAATGAGTGTCGGGCAGGCTCTGCCTTGGCCGGCCACTGTTAGGGAACCGAGAAAAATCACCTCGCGTCACACACTTGACGACAACCTCATCCTTTGCCGACACACGTCCGCTCAGGACCGCATAGCCTTTCGATTTTGATATCTTCGAGCATTTACTTCGAAGAGCCTTCTCTTGGAGCGATTCTAAAACTACCAGGCACCAGCCGTTTATTGCGGGGGTTGTCCACGGATGCCCCAATACTACACTACACTCACTTCCACTTTTATCGGCGTTCCGAGACAAAGCGTCATTGTTTGTTTTGTCGCCTGGCATCCGGTGTGGACGGTCCCACGAGTCTGCGACACTACAACACCGGGAACACCTCGCTTGTAATACCCTTCTGTTTTTGTCTCTGGTATGCTGCCTCCTGTCCGATTCCTTGCGGCTGTTGCTCATTTGGTCTGTCCTCATGCTAAGTTATTCAATGTACACAACAGTTGAACATCGTCTTTTGTTTGCTTGGATTTCCAAGACATATCTAGTTCCAGTCGCCGCGGGAATCGACATTCTTCTTTCCCCTCATCTGCATCTGCGGCCGTTTGGACCCGAGCGCTCATGACCTACGCTGCAAGTCGACCACAGAACCCCTAATTGATGATCTCGTCTGAACTTGTTGCTACACGTACACTCCTGCGCCCTCCCATCCACTCGCATCTTGTCCTCGTATCCGAGAATGGCACAGTCGAGATATTCATTTGACGACGACCAAATGGCGGAACGCGAACCTCTTGGTTCGTCAACATCTCCATACCATTCACGAAACCAGTACTATCCGCCCTCGCGTTCCCAGCAACAGTACCAAAATTCATTCCGTCCGCCGTCCGCATCCCGACCCGGAGCCCATCCGGATTCTGCCTTTGAGCGACTTCGTATGGAGAGACGCAAGAGTCAAGGACAATCATCAGAAAGGAGTAATGGCGATGGCAACTTCAGAGCGTACATACCAGCTGGTACGGCATCCAACAGCTACGAGCCACAAGATATAGTGTCGCCTATATCCCCTCCCCAGCCGCCTCCTCATCGCGCCGAGAGAAGATCGTGGGGCAATGATCAGGTTAGCTACTCGGAGTCCCAACGACCTAGGCCCTTCAGCAACATCACTCCTGGAGCGGACGACTTCAGCAATGCTGCTGCCGGTGGTGTGACGGGGATTGCGCTGACTGTCGCTGACCAGACTGCGAGGGAGAGCGGACTCAACGCACTTGACGGCCCCGCTTACCCACAAGAATACGACCAACAACCTACTCCAGGGCAATTTCAAAGCCAACAGAACCCCGGGCCCAATGCGCGCGACGCATCGAACTATTTCCAGGCGCAGATGCCTTATGCCAGTCCGTATGCACAAAACAGCGGGCCCCCTAGCCTACAAAGCAGTTCGCAGGCATTAAATGCTGCGCAATATGCGCCGGGGGCCGGTACACCTGGGCAGACAAGTCCCTCCAGAAGCCCACGTCAAGGTCCTGGTACGACAGGTATCTACACAGACGATCCCTTTCTGAGCTATGGCCGTCCTCAGCCACCAGGTCTGGGGGTTGTCGATCCGCTCGCTGCTCTTGATGATGATGACGATGACGGGCTCAATTACCACCGCAAGTCGAAAAGGAACAGCATCCTCAGCCTCGGTAATGGGAGCAACAAGAGCGCTGGAGCCGTTGCTGGCACCGCTGCGGCTGGCGGCGTCATTGGCGGTCTGGCCAGCCGTAATGAGAGCGGTAATGTCTCTGGCTATACTCCGATCAAAAACAACGTCCAGATGACCGACACTATACATGCGGCCAGTCCATATAAACCAGGTTTCGTAGCTGAAAAGCCTGGGTGGAACTCTACCGGCAAGTCGAGGAGTAGGGGCAAGAAGTGGAGGCTAGCGGCCATCCTGACGCTTGGACTTCTTGTTGCTGCCGCCATTGTCCTCGGAATTGTATTCGGTGTTGTGCTCAAGCGCGGCGGCGAAGACAAGAAACAGGGCGATTCCGCTGCTGATGACATGCAAAATAATGGGGATCTCGACATCAACTCCTCCGAGATCCAGGCGCTCATGAATAACCCCGGCCTACACAAAGTCTTTCCGGGTATAGATTATACGCCACTCAATTCCCAGTACCCGGATTGCATCCACAACCCTCCTTCGCAAAACAGCATCACTCGTGATATCGCGGTTCTGTCACAGATGACCAACACAGTTCGGCTTTACGGCACCGATTGTAACCAAACCGAGATGGTCATCCACGCGCTGAAGCAGCTGAAGCTCGACAACACGATCAAGATTTGGCTGGGCGTCTGGCAGGATGGCAACACAACGACTAATGATCGTCAGCTCTCCCAGATGTGGACAATTCTCGACAGTTATGGCGATAAATGGTTCAAGGGTCTTATTGTAGCTAACGAAATTTTGTTCCGCAAGGAAATGACTCTCGCTAGTCTGAGCACACTACTCTCCGACGTCCGTACGAACCTCACCTCTAGGGGCATGAAGCTACCAGTGGCAACCAGCGATCTTGGCGACAACTGGGATGAATCACTGGCCAAAGTGAGCGATTACATCATGGCGAACATTCACCCTTTCTTCGGCGGCGTCAACGCCAAGGATGCAGCAGCATGGACCACGACTTTCTGGAAAGACCATGCTGGCACCTTTATGAAATCAGATAAGTCTAAAAACATCATCAGCGAGACTGGTTGGCCGTCACAGGGTGGGTCGGACTGCTACCCGGATACCAAAAGTACCAACTGCCCGGGTCGTGCGGTGGCTGGCATTACCGAGTTGAACCAGTTCATGAGCGATTGGGTATGCCAGGCCCTCGCCAACGGAACCGAGTATTTCTGGTTCGAGGCCTTTGACGAGCCATGGAAGATCCGGTTCAACACCAAGGACCAGCAATGGGAGGATCACTGGGGTCTCATGGACGTCGACAGGAATCTCAAAAAGGGAATCAAGATTCCGGACTGTGGTGGCAAGACGGTTGCCTGAGCAACAAGACAAGATTTCTGGCGCCAATGCTGCGCATTGCGACCGTGGCCTTGTCTCTGACGTGGTCTAGGACACCAACAAGTTAATATTGGTTTGACCATCATGGTATAACGGCTGTGCTGCTGCTTCGAGGACAGTAAAGCTAGAAAGGCTTTGGCATGTATATGATGGAATGATGCCGAGGGGTAAGATCGATAGATCTTGCGATGCGGACGTGGAAAAAGATTCACGAATTTCTGTTTCACAAGCGTTAATTTGGCGTTCATACAGCAATACAAAGGATATTGTGTTTATTATATGGCCTGATATCTCTTGGCTTAGTCGATAGAAGTCCTTCGGGGAGCCTCTGTTTTTTTTGGTTCTTTTTCCATGCTCGATCGCAATATATTTCATGGATATGGGTGACAAGATATTGCTGCTAGGGCTTGCTTTGCTGGACTTGAATGGTTAGGACTGCCTTGGATTGCGTGGCCTTGCATTACCATTAGCTCTCTTGCCAGCTGCTCTATCATTCTTCGACATAGATCACACAGCCCTTCGCTCTTCGATTCTTCTTGCCGCCTGGGTGGGCAATCTCTCTCTTGAATATGATGGCATATTAGTCACCACCAGCGCATAAGACGTTGAGTTTCATATTGGACATACACAAATCCACCTACATGTCACTTCAACGGTGGACAACCAGTCGGTCGGTAGGCTTCTCCAGATCGGTCCGTCCGTGTAAAAGCTCCCCACCCCCCAACCATCTTCTCCCTCCCGCCTACCACTTAGGCGAAGGGAGTATTGTTGAGAAAATATGACATGTCAAGTGTTTGAGGAAACATGGCACGAAACAGTTGAGGCCTCCGACGGCCAGTCCTTCCAGTTCACCGTAACGGGTTATCAGCCTCCGAAGAGATTGGAAGTTTGGAAGGAACATTGGAGTATCCCAACTCCCAGTTGTCATTCCACGTGTTACCAAAGATATGTCTGCGGCGACAAGATAAAGAGTAGTGCTTGTTATTGGTAATTGGTGGGTAGCAAGGTATGTAGCCGTGACCGTGATCTTGACAGCTGCTGTCATCATGGCCGTGAGACTGAGAAGTCGTGACCATGACCGTAAACCGTGAATGTAACCGTAATCGTGGTTTCACATTTCAGAGATTGAACATAGGTAAGCCATTGACATTGTCAGACAGAGACCCACTCGACGAACCGATCTTACTGGATCAGCCCGAAGGTAGTTGGAGTAAAGAGAGAGAGAGATATAGAGAAAGATAGGGAGTCTAGAGCAATAGTCGCGATGATAGTTGTGGTCGAAGTAGTGGTCAAACATAGTAGTAGTAGATGAACGTAGGTGATCTGTCGGGTAACACAGCCATGAGGAAGCCCAAATACCCATATGGGCGACGACACTAACGTACTGTGAAGAGCTGTCAGTCAGATCTAGGAAGATCTGAAGTGATGTGATGTGATGCCAATGGTTCTTTATCAAAGGAGGCGGGTACACCGCTAATAGACCGTTGTCGTCGTGTATATATATATATTATACATGCTACCCTGTAATATGCCCATCCCGTCAATTCCACCTTGGCAACGAACGGTAATGGGGTTGAAGATAATGAAGTTAAACCGATATGCAACTGCGTAATCTGCCAATTAATTCCGTGGCGTTTTGAAGAGTCATCCAGGATGTTGGATGTTGAGTGTCCCTGTTGGTGTTGGATTTGGGGTGTGAACTATGAATGTGAACCGGAGTCAACAGGCGAGCTGGGAAATTGTTCACTTTCATGGCTGCTTTCCTCTCTTCTATAATCGACTTTATTAGATCGATTCTTTACGCTTTCTGCCCGGCTTGTTATATGGCTCGCTAGCTAGCTAGGCCTCGTTTGGTCAACCATTTTCTCTCACAATCTGGATGTTTTTTATAGCTTCCTCTCTCCTGTGTTCTTCGTTAGCTTTGTTACTCTTTCGTCGATCCGTGGTCTTCGCCTTCATTCGGCCCTCTTTTTCTTTCTATGCAAAAAGTTTCTTCTCGGTCAGGCAATGGTGTCTCTGTATCTGACAACGCGATAGACACTGCGGCGTTGTGCGCCTCAATCAAGGCATGGAGGGTGAATAGCTTGACAAGCCTTCTGCCAAGGATATCAGGTATGATGCAGAAAAGACACCATAGGACGACAATATCTGAAACGCTTACTCCTTTCAACGTACATCACTGTCTCGTCTCATGACTTCTTACGGGAATAGTTCAGGCTCATAAGACAGAGATGGTCAAAGTCGGTCCAAGGTCCGAATGTGAGTTTCTTGCCTGGAAGTTGGCATCAACTGGATGTTGACAGTAAGCCAAGAAGACCAAATTCGACCTTTCTCTTTCTTGTCTGTTTCAGAAAGAGCTCCAACTCCTGTCGAGTCACGGAAGTGATGACAAATTGTTTTATAAGCGCAAGCATGCGAATGGACAAGATACTACCCGACAGCAAGAGACAGGACCTCGAAAAATTCAGCAGAGATTATCCGACCTAGCCGGCCCTTTTCTCATCATTTTGCAAAACATCTCAAGCCACTGGCTCGGTGTTGGTTTCATTTGTCTCTCCTCGTTCTAAAAGGGTAAACCTCCGTACACCCACCCCAAACCTATATACACCCAAAAACCAGGGAAATGTGGGACCGTGTAGCTGATGATACCTGATATTGTAAATCCCGTTTTTACCCGCAAAATTTCGTTTTTCAAATACACGCAACATTTCCTCTAACTTGGTCATTTCTTTCGCTCTTTTTCACACAGCCAATTGCACCAGCACCAGTATTCTGCACGCTATTATACTAGTACTTTATACGTATCTACACTAGCGCTTTGCATACAATAGTACTATACATATACCCTCAACGTACATAATCTTACTCAAATTAATTAATTTTAATTATCTACAATTGCTCTTAATTACGTACAATCGCTAACAGTTAATAGATATTACCTTCTTCTACACAGCAGCCTCATCGCCGTCGCGATTTAACTACTTTATCGTCTATATTTGCAAATAGTCATACCTCCTTCGACAGCAATATTAAATAAGCTATCCCACCTAATAATAGCGCCTTTATTCTCCTACCTACCGATTTAAATACTACTATACAAAAGATTATTGAAATATACCGCCGCTATAAATTCAGCGTATCTATACTTCGCACTGACTACTTTATAGCGGGACTATATAAGGGCGAATTTTACTACAAAATCTATCACTATAACTATACTGAAGCTACGCCTAATATAAATGTAAATCCCTATAAGAAACGTCGTACAACCACCAGAAAGATCGCTAATAAATATCCCTTCTATATTGTAGTTTAATACTTAAAGAAGAACGGTTATAAATATTCAATATAGGCGATCGATCGTACGTACTAAGGCTATCTCCCATTGAAAGACTTATCTTATTATTTAATCTTCCAATAATAGTCTCTCGATACAAAAAGCTACAAATATTATACAAGTCTCTTTCGCCAATAAGAATTAACCGTATATAATATATATATATAACGGTTAAGAAGTAATACTCTAAATTACTCTTTACGTACAAAGACCTTAATAATATACGCTAGAAGTTACACCAGCAAAATAACGGAGGTTATACTAATATATAAATATTCGTACGCACCGTCAATAACAAAGAGGTTATTACGCTTAAATACTATTAATTTAATTACTACTATAACAATAAGGGTTAATAAAAAGAGGAGCCTACTATACTTCGCTATAGTCTTTAGTATATAATTAAGTAAAGAAAGATATAGAGGCGATATTTATATATTCTATTACTCGACGGTACATATAAAACAAATCGGTATTATATACTAATAATATAGGGTATTATAGTTACCCTTGAACGGTTATTAATACTAATTTTTTAAATAGCTATTAATAATGAGAAGGATAAGGGATTTGGCTAGCTGGTTGAGTATATTAAAAAGATTATAAATAATTTATCAGTTCTTGAACTAACGGTTATTATTACTAATAGTAATAACTAACTTATTAAAACTATTAACCGAATCTTCCTAAACGTTTAACGTTAATATTATATATAGTATATTAACTATAATATTATTAAGTACTTCAAAGATAATTAGGAGCGTATAGAGCCAAATAGTAATAAATAGTAGTCTAGTAATTAGAGTAAGAATAGCGAAGAATCTAGTAAGGAGGAGGATAACAGCGATAACTCTAGCGGTAGTCAAACGGCAGCACAGCAAGTACAGCGAGAAGCAATAGATTAATATAATTAAAATAATCTCGATCGATTATACTGCATACACAAAAAGATCAAAACAACTACCAAAATATAGGCTAAATTAAGCCCACTCCCCACGAGGATTACTAATATTTGGGTAGGGTTCTTTTATATATAATAATATATAATTTATACCCCGTTAGTCCCGGAGTTTGAAGCCACCTTATTCCTTCTATATTATTAACTTAGGGGAATATAAGAAGCTATTATTAAATAGATCGCGGCCGATTTATTCCCTTATAAGAAGAAGTAGGCTAATTACTATACGAAGAACTATTTCAACTATAAGCATCGGACTACATCGCTAAGTAAATTCAACAATAGCTCCCTCAAATTATATAGGTTATTTATTCGTAGCAGTTTAATAAATCTATACTATACTAATAATAAGTATATTACCCGCCGTTATACCCATTTTAAGGAAAAGATTACAAAGGCAGCCTCACGCGTACGTATAAACTAGATCGGGCGCCTATAGGTAGGCAATACTCCTCTTAATATAACGGCGTAGGTATATAAATTACTTACTCGCCAATATAATTAATTGAAGGCTATACTCCCTATTATAAATTACCCTAATATACTGTTTAAACTATATATTAAATAGTTTAAAGCCTAGTATAGCCTCCCTTATACCTACGAGATAGAGGTAAAGAGGGAAGCTAGTAAGATAGTCTTAGTTACTAAGGATAATTATTATCTATTTTAGCATCTAATTTAATAACGGGTAAAATTATTACTATCCCTTCCCCGGTCATCCTTATACTAACTACTACATTAGAATTCGGTAGATAGATATTTACGTCTTCGCTTGGCCGCTAAGGGTATGCCTAAAGGTCGCCCCCCTAAATAGGGTAGCCTATTTGGCGATAAAGCTATTCTACTAAGTGGGTCATTTAGCCAGGTGACCTAGGGTAAGAAAGCTAGTACAGTGGCGCCCCGTAATAGATCGAGGAATACCCAGCCCATATGGGCTTCAGTACGGCGCAACTACTCCCAATACGAGTTGGGGCCCAATATTAAGTAGTTAGATACCCAAGACGAAATACGTAGTTGTATTAAGGTAGTTAACGAAGATAAGGATAAGGATAACGAGCTAGGTAGATATTGGGAGGCGAGAGTAAGAGAGTAGATAGCGAGAAAGGAGGCGAGAGAGGAGGCTATTGAAATATTATCAACAGCCTCCTCTGACGAGCTATCTAAATTGTCAGATATTAGTATTTAGAGTAGAATAGAGTAGAGTAGAGTTCCCTCAACACTATGAAAGTATTACTAGATTGGCGCTGTCAGATTTGCTATATGGGATTTACTACATAGGATTTACTAGGTCAGAATGTGCAAGACATTACAAATCACGGTTTTTACAGCTAAAACGACGTATTTTACATGACAGCTGACATCCCTCCTTTTTGGGTGTATGTAGGTTTGGGGTGGGTGTGCGGAGGTTTACCCTTCTAAAATCTGACATAGTCATCACAGATCCAAGCCAACACTTCAATGTCAAACCATGAGATGACGAAAGAGTAGCAACACCTTGTTGACCCAAGCCATGTCCTCTTACTCCGCCCAACGAATTATTGATAATTTTTTTTCCACCGCCGACGCTCTAGCCGCCTACGTCTCATACAAGCGGACGAGCTGGGTCATGCCTGTCTGCAATGCTGCGGTGCTGCAGCGTGTCAACCCTTTGCAGGAACTCGCAGGATACATTACGCATACGCATCTCGAATATAGGTGCCCAAGCAGGATGGATAGAAGTCTTCTGTGAAACGTCAATATGCCTCCTCAGCCCAAAGGTAGAATACTCACATGTTGTGTAACTTGAGCACATGTAACAACGGCTTATGGTCTGTTACACAATACCAGACTGACATGCTGTTTGGGTACTAAGTAAGCGGGTGGGTAGGTCCTCTATCTGACCATTTCGACATTCTCTCATAATAGGATCGGAGAGAAAGGCGTGTAGTTTCTCCAAGAACTCAAACGGAAACAGAATCCTCTATGTCTGCTTGCGGTCTGGACCCGGAGTTTACAAAGTGTAACTGAACCGTATCTCGACGAAGCCCGAATCTGTGGTTTCATCTTTGGTTAGGTCGATGTACACAAAATAGAGAGCACACTTCAAAACGATAACAAAGCGGGTGTGTCGAGTGATGGTTCTTTTGTGGGATCCTGTGAGAAGACTGGCTTGTCTACTTACGAGTACCGGTTGGGCCTGATTTGATATGCTCTGACTTGATATCCTGCGTCAGTGGCCTGGTATATGATGCTGCTTCGAATGGCCTTGAATCGACCAATCCAGGTAGAATATGAAGACGGGGGACAAGTAGATCAGCTGAGATCATGTCTGACGAGATCTTGTGTGTCGCAAATTGATTGCTTGATTAAGTACCCTGATGATCAGCTTCGGTACTAGTACAGTACCTTTGTAGATCTGTATGTATGTCATCCGGCAGCAGTTGGTTGCGATGACCGGCGACACCTGCGTGGCGTAAGATATTTTTGCCAATTGGGTCATGGTTTTCCCAACACGTCCTCTCTATTAGTCAGGAGCCAGGTCCGAGAGGGTGGTAATCCCCATGCAAGCAGACGCATTGACGGGCCACAAAAGATCAAACCAACAACATAAACACAAGTTAAGGAAATGAGAGGTGTCATGGCTGGCAAGGCTGAGGCCAGGAGGAATTTTTGTAAGTATAGGACGCTGACGACATATGGATGCCTGTCAAATGTCGACAAGCGGTGGAATGACAGGTAAGGTTGTTTCGAGGTAATCATACCTACTGGGACTGAGGGTTATACCTGCGGTGAGTAATCCCCCAGAACCCCTTCGCGGTGTTCGTGGAGGAATGGTGAAGAAAGAAATTGCCGAAGGGCCAGAATCCCGTCAGAGTAAACTTGGCATCATAAAGCATGATGCGATCGAAGATAAGTTGAAGCCACAACCGCCGGCAATGCTCTGGCCTCAGTGTGGAATGATCACCAGGCGTGATAAGATCAGGGGTGTGATTGGAGACCGACTGGGGAATCGAGTGATGTAGCAGCTATGCGGGCGGGGGTAGTATAGGGTGGCATGCATGGTGGTACTGATTTGACCTTCCCCTGGGAACGCTTCATTTGCTAATAAGCCCAGTATTGCGACCTAGCATCTTGCCCGGGTGTGCCAATCTGGCACCTACCGAGCCAACAACGAATCTTGATGGAGTCTAGCGTAGGAGCGGCGTTGGACCCCCCAGTGATATGGATAATGGCTGGCCGTATGGGTCAGGGTTGATATGCATTCGTTGTTGCAGTTTGTTGTCCTTTTGTGAAGGTGTCAACTGAGCAGGCGCTGGCAAGGGCTCTCAATATTAGTATAGGATGGTCTCGTAGACTAAGGTGCTGGCAGATATAACAGCGGCTGGATGGAGACTCCAGGTGTCACCTGGATTTCCCGCCGATGTCATCTAGATTCCATATCCCTTCATCCCAGAACGCCCAGGGTTTCCTCATAGCGCTCTCCCGGTTCGGACATACTATTGACTGCGTCAGCAAATTTCAGCATATAAGTTGATGTGACTCTGTAGCCGGCTTTTTGGGGGGTCACATCCAAACGCTGATGAGTATGCACAGTCCGTACGGTGTCTAGAGTCCGTATCCTTCGCACAATTTGGGACCCTTTGCTAACGGTTGAGAAGGACCGCGCCCGATTCATCGAAGGAGACCTGTCGTGGTTTCCTTTTTGGTCCAAAGCCATTCCAGTTGAGGGTTGAGAGGTGGTCCAGAGGTAACAGAGCCTCCTGATTTGGCACTGTAACTTTGTTTGCCAAGGTCACGGCTAACGCATCCGAGTCTAGAATCGGGGCATCTTCCAGATCAACATAAACGTGAGACCCAGCTGTTCAGCCAAGAAGCGCTGTGCATCCAGCCCGTGACACCTCTCTAAGGGACGACACAACATCGGACTACTTGAACTTCCACTAAGATTGGACTGCTAGGTCCGCGAGGAAGATAAATTGGATGGTGCCCTCGCCGTGTTCAGCAAACGAATCGACCACCATCAGCAAAGAGCCTTGACTAAGGAGCTCGACCTCCCTCCTCCCCGTCCTGGGATCTTCAATACCTCCTTGCGTTCTTCCGGTCAACTTGCAGAGGCCACTTCCCCCACCGCCAACATGGCTCCGTACATACAGGAGCCGGACATGCTGTCCAGCTCTGGGTACTGGGTTGTAGATAGGAGGATTATGATTGCAATACCCGATTCCAGCGACCACGTGGATCCACAAAGGCTTGCTATTGAATCACCGAAGCATGTCATCAAACACTCGCTGATGGAGGCAAATCCACCGCTTGATACAATCCATGACCTATCATTTGGGGTGGAACTAAAGTTCTTGCTCCCTCTCCTTGTCCAGGGTGAAGAAGATCCGCAACCTGAAGACCACAGAGAGGTCAGCATGACACAGCTGA
This sequence comes from Neurospora tetrasperma FGSC 2508, assembly GCF_000213175.1. Taxonomy (NCBI): domain Eukaryota; kingdom Fungi; phylum Ascomycota; class Sordariomycetes; order Sordariales; family Sordariaceae; genus Neurospora; species Neurospora tetrasperma. The sequence continues at coordinate 3,591,969 of NW_009799179.1, forward strand.
AAGACAGCGAAGCCACTCGGCGGGAACAGATTTATGAATCCATCGCCAAATCGATAAGCCAAGCGGGGGAGAAGTCGACAACCATCTCTCGAATCACAAAAGATGCAAGCCATGAGCGAGCATTCTGGAAGTCGCACTGGATCGTGAAGAAAGCCAACTCGGCCGAACCCACACCAGAGCAAGCCAATCTAGAGGGCTATGTGTGGCTGTCTGTCGAAGTAAGCTCGCCATCACTGCCAGCCAAAGATGCCGAGACCAAGCATCGGATCGAGGCAGTATTGCGCTCGCTCTTTTCGGGCCACCGTCTGGTCGCAAACTACACTTGCGAAGTGCACGTCCACATCGGACGCACAGACGGACAGCCTTTCAGTCTGGCCACTTTAAAAAGACTAGGGACGCTGCTGTGGATGGGCGAAGAGCAGATCCGGAGTATCAGAAATCCAAGGTCGCCCAACTATCACAATGTGTATACGTGGGGATTCGAGACACGAAAGTACAGTCGCCTGGCTTCGAGGGCTCAAGAACTCGTACTCCGAGAGCATGGGTCGGCGACTTGCCAAGACGGGGTGCTGGTCGAAGATTGGCAGGTGGCCGACGTGCTCAAAACCCATCCGGAAATGCAGGCCAAGGACCGAAAGGCCATCGAGGAGCTGTGGAAAGCAGAATCGCATATGGAGCTGGGACGGTTGTTGTCGGGAGAAAAGAAGCCCTATCGACGACTCGGTTTCAACTTTAGCGCCTTCGGTTTGGAGGACGAACGGGCGCGAAACAACCCTCGGACCATGGAGTTCCGCATGATGGAAGGAACAACCAACATCAATTACATACTGGGCTGGCTGTCCATCTGCAGTGCCTTGGCTGAGGTGGCGGTCTTGAGGTCGGACGGTCGGTACCTCATGGTGTTGGATCGGTTGATAGGACACCGACACGCCCGGTCACGGTCAGTTGGAGCTCGGCGAGAGACCGATTCGGAGACGCAGGGGCAGAGATGCGGTCGAGAGTTTCGAGAGATGATGGATGACCTGGGTGTTCCACGAGACCTCTATCGAGATCTAGAAGCGAAGGTGACACTAGATAACGAAGTATGATTCAGTTAGTGCGGAGTCGAAACTCGTACACACAGAAGCGAATGAGTGGAAGCATTAGTACTTTGTTAGCATCCATGGGCAGGGCTCGAACGGAAAGACTTTGGTTGCATTGGACGCGCAGAGACAGACGGGAGAAGCCATTGAATGAGGGCGGAGGACCGCGAAAGAAGGAGAACAGGAGCCGAGGGTGAGGAAAGTTTCCATCTGAAGAGCACAACAATATTTATGTCAAAGAGGCGAAAAGTGCGGTGGAAGGAAGCAGATCGTGCCAGATAGACTGGTCGAAAGAGGAAGGAGGTCTGGGGTGGTTAAAGCGTACTATAGAGTTACAAGTTTCCTTTTCATACTAGTAGCATCGACCAGGCACTCATCGGAGCGGGAGCATACGGTACGGAAATACAGTGCATTCGTCCTTTCGAATTTTTTTTCCTTGCCGCCGAGAAGTATGGTACACAAGGAAAGCAGCCGGTTCGTTGTATTCGCGACTTGCCGTTGTTGATGACACCGTCGGAATGCAGTACTTGAGTAATGGCGCGTGCACTCTGAGAGTACACGTACGGTCGCCAATTGCGGGGGAACAAATGAATATGTAGGTACTGTACGCAGTGGAGGTAATACCTGACCTATCAGCGCGGCGGACGGGGAAGTGGGTCATGCCTTACGCACGTTCCTCTTTCCGTCAAGGTCCCCAACTGACCGTCAAATCACATTCTAGTTCTTACACTCTAGTAGTACTAGTAGTGTAGAGAAGCAACGAAGCAGTTCTCCATTCAGCGTATCGACACCGTGCTGGCAGCCATCATGACATCATTCCTCCAGGCTGTTTACCCCCATTGACAGTTCAATGAAAGGTCGGGACCTTCAATGTCTCTTCAAAGTCACTGTCTCCCACCTGCAGTCTTATCTCGTCGCGTGATCTAGCTTCCTTCCCTCAACCTTCTTCGATTTACTGAAAACTTTCTGGTCAACCCACCCCTGTCAACATGGCGCCCAGTACAAGAGAGGCTTCCAAGAAGGAGAAGGCTCCTGATGCGGCACCTCCTGCCTCAGAGGCTGAGCCCGGCTCTAAACACAAGGCCGACCCTGATTCGGAAGGCGCCAGCGAATCGCCCAAGGCCAAGCGGAACAAGACGGAGATCGCGGATAGCCATTCGACCAAGAAAGAAACTGAGGAGACCAGGCGTGCTGGCGTCGAAGCCGAGAAGACCGAGTGTCAGAGAGAGGAGAAAGATGACCGAGACAAGAAGAGTGCTGTTGAGCCACACGGTCGAGACGCTCCCAAAGCTGTGCCGTCCAGTATTCTCGAGAAGGGTATCATCTACTTTTTCATCCGTGGCCGTGTCGGCATTGATGAGCCTTCTGACGTAAATGAGATTGCGAGGAGCTACATCATCCTCCGCCCTATCGAGAGGGATGCCAAGCTTGGAAGCGGTCCTATTGGTGATGCTGGCAACAGCCGCTTGTGCGCCATCCCGAAGAAGGTGCTCCCCCAGTCTGGCAAGGACAGGTGGATCGCGTTCGTTGAGAAGACTAGCGCCTCGTTTCAGCAGCTCAAGGATGAATTTTTGGCGTCCAATGACTATGAGACCAAGACAGCGGGTACCAGACACTCCCCCGCCGCAACACCTGTGGCCGAGGGCGTGTATGCCATCACCAGCACTGGGTCCGAGAGCCACCTCGCGTACATTCTCACTGTGCCCGAGGAGCTCGGGGAGGTCCAGACGGAGCTCGGGTTGAAACAGAAAGGCAGCTTCATAATCAGTACCAAAAATCCACAGTATCCTGCCCCACCCAATGCGCGTTTACCAAAGGGTCCAGAGTATCCTGAGGAGTGAGTTCACCATGCCGTATCACGAACCCATGGCTACCAGCAAAAACTAATCACCATTTCTGTACAGGGTCCTCAAAGAGTTCCGATCTCGTCGATGGATGCCCACACAGCCCAAGCACCTCGACATAGTCAATACTCAGTTCCTTCTCATTGGCGAGTCGTCCGGTGTCGAAAAGGTGCTGGAGCCGCAGAAGGCCGATGAGAAAGAGAACAAGGAAGAACCAGCCGAGGAATTGGAGAAGCTTGAGGAGGAGGATTTACAGAGGCTTAAGGGTCTAAGCGATGATGACTCTGGTCGGATCTTTGCGGACTTGGAGGTCAACGCCAATGACTATCCCAAACTACAGACCACGTTCTGAGATTCCAAGTGGAACAGCTTGTCGACGAGCTTTTGACGCCTTCCACCCCGCTTGTGTCAGCATACCGACGCCACATCTGTCGATGGGCTTTACCAACCTACACCACCCAGTAAGGGGATCAGCCACTCGAACCAATGCCTGCCCCTATCCGTTTCCGCGCCAACCGAGGCGTGTATCTGCCAACACCAACAAAAAAAGCCCCAGGCTCGATCCCCCTGCGGTCTGTAGCACAGCTTCCTATGGTAGACGGGCGCCGACCTTCATGTGCCTCTCACAATACCTTGGGTGTTCTTCCAGGCTCCGGGGGATCCTCGAGATTAGTTCATGTAAAATGTTCACATGTGATTTAATTCAATCGCAGAGCTGGATGTACCCTGGACCAAAACATGAATGAAAGCAAGGTCTGCCTCAAAAGTCTGGAAGAAATACAAAAAGGGGAACCAGTCAAATCGCGCATCTCGTTTGTGACATTGATGGAAATCTCAACTTGTGAGCATGTTGAACAATAATCGATTTGTCAGCACACTTGTGTTGCACTTCGTTGTGTTGTGGTAAAACTTGGGTACATGTTGCAGATGCTGGCATGTATGATAACCACGGTCAATCACCTACATAACACCTGGTGTGGGCAACCCCAGCAGTCACAAAAGCCTCAAAAAACAGGAGGCCCCAGAAGTAAATAAAAACACAAGGAAGAAACAAAGGAAAAGAAGCAAAACATACGAAGAGAAATTGAAGAATGAGGATATATAAGTGATAGAAGCAAAAAGATAAAAATGAATGCCCAATAATAGGATTGAACTGTTGACCTTCGCATGGACTTGATATCAGAAGACTGATATTAGTACGACGCTCTAACCAGCTGAGCTAATCGGGCTCCGGTTTAATGACTATTTGCTCCACCATTTCTTTCTATAATTCCCATTATCACAACCTGCGAGTACTTGATCTCCGTAGCTGATTTCCACGATGATACGTCCTGAGCCGTGGCCAGTAATCACTTATGTATAACCAGTTGACCTCCGGTAAATCGCTTGCAAGATTATCGCTGACAAATACCTTATGTCCGTCCCGGATTTAAAGGATTGATCACACATGATCATGATTCCTCCGAAGCCACCTCGGATCCCATAATCCTTCAATATGACTTGTCTGTTTGGACTCATTGTAAAGGTTAACTTATGTGCTTACCAGTATAGTAGCGTTTCCGATCCATGCACTTGCTCGATTCGAGATTTCAAATCGTGCTTACAAAACTCAACCCATGTGGTCGCATTAAAGGTCCATGTGCCATATCACGACATCAGTCGGTCGATACTGTGATAGGGCAACACCTGTATCTGGATGGGATGGACTTGGGTAGAAATATCCGATCACAAAGCTAATAAATGGTGCCGTGAAGCATGACTCCAGGACGTTACTGCAGACATCCGATTCCCTCCCAGAACTTCCAGACTACCATCAATCTCCTCAGTGTCACGGTGTCACTCCCACGAAAAATGCTTGCCAAATTACCCCCAAACCTCTCCCTCCTGGGGATTCTCCTCCCCATCTTCATAAGCCCAACACGTGGCCACAGTTCCGCCGCTCATGAGCTCTCTCACAGCTCTCATAACCCACTTTGTGCCCCTCTATCCTTCACCCTCACCGCGACCGCCTCGCACATTTTCCTCGCCTCCCCTCCCGACCCTTCTAACAAGACCGAAATCCTCGACACCATCAACCAATCCTGGGATGGCACTGTAGTGGCAAACGGAAACCATACCGTCAACGGAACCTTCACCCTCAAGGCCATCTATTGTAGACCTTCCCACAAATCCAAAAATGAAGGCGTCCTCCAAATCCTCCTCCACGGCGCCACCTACAACAAAACCATGTGGTCCGGCTACGGTTTTGGTTATCCCTACGACTGGCAGTCCTACGCGACCAGCCCTTCGCAAGGCTACCACACCCTCGCCCTCGACCGTTTGTCTCACGGAGAGAACGACCCGCGGGATTTGGATCCGTTAAATGATGTGCAAATGCCGTTGCAGACGGAGCTTCTGCACCAGCTTATCTCTGTGATCAAGACCCAGCCCAACACCAAGACTACCTTCCCCAAGACCAACCCACTGGGAAGGACCTTTTCCAAAATTGCCTTGGTAGGGCACTCCCTAGGCTCCTACCTCTCTGTTGCCCTTGCCCGTTCCTACCCCCTTGACGCCTCCGCCTTGGTCTTGACAGGCTACAGCTCCCGTCAAAACACCTTGCACGTGCGTTCCGCTCCTTGGGCGTCCGCCCCTAGCGTCTATCCTGATCGATTTCCCTCCGACAAGTATCTTCACAATTTAGAATATCTGACCATCGCCACTTTGGAAGGCCGGGAGAAAGGGTTCTACGACAACGCCACCGATGCTGCTGGTAGGTCATATGACCCTGAGTTAGCGAGGACGGATTATGAATACTCGGATGCGGTCACGCTAGGGGAGGTGGTAAGTCTGGGGGATTGGGGCGTGGGTGCGGAAGAATTTGAGGGTCCGGTGTTGGTTGCAACGGGACAGAGAGATTTCGTTATGTGCAACCCGCCGGAGGAGGATTGTGTGAAAAGGTTGTGGGAGACAGGGAAGACTTTTCCGAGGGCGAGGAGATATGAAGTTTGGTCGCCTCGCGAGACTGGTCATGATTTGACGCTGAGTTATTCGGCTGGGGAGACTTTGGAGAGGGTTCATGAGTTCTTGGGAAGGGAGGTTTAGGTAGATATGATCTCCCTGCCTGCAAAAAGAGGCACAACGAGAGAAGGAATGACAAGTGAAGACTGGGACAGATAGATGATACTGAAAGCGTTAGCGGGCGGATTATGCATTCTTGGAAAGTATCGGTATTTGTCCGTATCAAGTTATACGTTCTTTGCCTCGCTCTTTTGCTCACCAAACTTTTCTCGCTCCACACACCGCTCGCCATGGTACCGTTAGTCAACAACACCTTGCGGCAAGACAGCAATATAATCCAACGGTGCCAGCTCGTTTCCTTCAGCTACTCCCGTAATCTTCAACACATCCCCTTTTTGGATTTGGATGTCACGAATCGTAACCCTCGTAGCTGAGTGTCCATCAAGCTTTGTAGAGAAAGTGTGGCCTAGTTTGTCTTCCAGATCTCCAGCCCATTTCAGCAACAACTTCCCGTTGAGGAACGCCTTGTAGTGCGCCTTACCACCGATCAAGTCAAAGTAGTTGATCGCGACATCATACTTGCCCGAGTCAAAGTTGAGTTTCGTAGTCGCCTCTCCCGATGTGTGGTTGGAAACGAGAACCACAGCAGTTAGATTCGAAGCTGTCTCAACCGGATTGACCCCCGTAAGCTTGTAGTTCTTCAGCGCCATGGTCTCAGCCTCGATCCTGTACTCATGTCTCCCCACGCGGCCGGTGCCGTCTGGGATGCCGGAGAGATTATAGTAGAATTGACAAATGGAATCGCGCCAGACTATGGAGTGACCGGCCTGGTAGCGGAGGCGGAAGAGAACGTCATTGAAGCGCTCGGTATCAATCTTGTTCCGAAGTGATTCCCATGCGATGGGGAATGTCTGTGCTGTTTCGGCACCGGCGTAGTGAGCATCGTAGAAATGCTGTATCACTGACTTGCCGGACTTGAGAACGTGCGTGTAGTTCACGTGGTGGAACCAGAGGAGCAGGTCGTCCGGAGTAGTCTCGATGCTCTCGAACTTCTCGGCTACTTCGGCGGGATACTGGCCGGAAAAGCCGGTGCCTGTGGAAACCGTTCTGTCCATGCCGATCCCGTCATGGTCTGCACGTGTCCACTGTCCCCAGCCGTTGTTGTCCTGGGACGCAGGGTTCGGACCGTAATGGGTGTACAAGATATCGGTCAGTGTCTGGATACCAAGGTTGCCAGTGTAATTTTCGTAAGCTGGCCATGATGCCATGGATATCTCCGTCACTACTCCAAGTACAAGAGGGTCTGAGCCAAATGTGAGTCGCGTCCAGTCTTCGAGTAAAGCTTGCGGGTCTTGGTTGGGATCCCAGGCCAGACGGCCGTAGGCATACAAGTTCGACATAGCCAAATGGCTCCCTAGCCATGTGGTGTTGGTTCCAACATTGACGACACCAGCGTAGCCACCACGCTTGTTGCTGAACCGACGGCCGGCAACGACATCACGAACAAGTGACGGTTGGTCATCAGCCCGAAGATCGAAATCCAGGATCGTCTTCCACAACGGTGCAATATATACCAGGTGGCTCTGCTGACCCAGATATTCTTGAGTAATTTGAAGTTCTATCGCGGTGTTTGTCTGGGGTATATTGGCGAATAAAGGCGACGCTGGCTCTCGAACCTGAAAGTCAATGGGTCCGTACTTGATCTGCACAACAACGTTATCCAAAAACTGTCCGTCAAGACCCTTGAAGAACTCAACCGCATGCTTGGCGCGGTCCGCTTTAAGGTCCGCTGGGTTGATGTGATTGTCATAGACAAAGGCTCGAAACATGACAATGCCGCCGTGCGGCTGCACAGCTTTAGCGAACAAATTTGCACCGTCTGCAAGCGTGCGATTGTAGGTCAACGGTCCTGCTTGCCCTTCCGAGTTGGCCTTGACCAGGTAGCCTGCCATGTCTGGAATGCGCCTGTAGAGGCAGTTCGTCTTGTCTGTCCACCAGGAAATCACAGATTGATCGAGAGGATCGAACGTCAACAGTCCTCCCAAAGTCTGGGGCGATACAAAGTTTAGCGATATGCCAATCTGTACACCGTATGGGCGCATTGCATCTGCTATACGGCCCAGTCCATCAATGTTAGCGTCAGTGAGCAAGTTCGCATTAGCGTTGACGTTGTTAACAACGATGCCATTGATGCCGATGGAAGCGAGTAGCCGAGCATACTGGGAAACCCTGTTGAGGTCCTTGGGAATGGTGTTGTTGCGGAAGAAGATGGAAGCGCCCGCATAACCGCGCTCAATGCTGCCGTCCATGTTGTCCCACTGATTCACCCATCGAATGGGGGCGTCTGGGTTTGCAATCAGGTCGGCATCAGAGAATCTTCCTTGGGCGATTCTCGAGAGATAGTCAAAGGCTCCGTACAAGGCACCTCGCTCCGTCTGACCCAGAATCACCACATTCCCTGGTCTCACGCGAAGGAGATAGCCATCATCAGCCAGAGTTGCGGCAGGTTTCACGCCGTGAAATTGTCCGGTTGTAGCGACCAAGATGGTTGACCCTAACCACTTGTCGGGTTCGTGATAGAGGGGAAGAGTCTGGTTGAGGATGCTTTTGATGCCGGCTTGTAGCTCCTGGCCTGCGGTATAAACGGGGCTGGTCTTGTTGGTGCTCAAAGCCATGATTGCACCCGGTAATAGCAGGTTTGGTGGGCGCTGATCGTTGGGAAGGGGCGCATATCGTAGCCAGCCGTTGATACCGTTCTCGATCGCCGATACCGCGGCCGGAAAGGCCAGAAGGCCCCAGGAAACCCGCATCTTGCTGAGTTAATTTGCTGCTTCGGTCTCTGCTCGGCTTTCAACTCCGGTACCAATACTGATCTAGTCTGGGCCAATGTCTTGAGTATCTAGCAGAGATCATCCGCATTGATATATGCGGCAATAGCATCGTGAACGGTCTTTGTCAATCTCGACCCTCGTCATGTGGCGATGTTACATCGAAGAACCCCGCTGCTCTGGGAGCTGCTTTTCCGAGAGCTTCAAGAGGGGAGTATATGAAAGTTCGAGTCCAGGTCGTTCGCTGATCAGCCTGAATAGGAGGCTCCCGTGACTTCGGTCGTCGATTCTCGGTATAGCATTAGGCGGTGTTGAGCTTTTATTGGTGGCATTTTGCCCTGATTAGTCCGGACTACGTCAAAGGTAGCAGCGAGCCCCGATATCCGGGACGTGATCGTGCCTCTGGAATTCTGCAGATCTCTTTGAGGGCTGATGGGAGTTTATGTCTATTTCGGGCGTATCTGATGTTTGAGCGGAAAAGTTAGTCAGAAGATGTCTATACCTTATGAATAGCGGGAAGGGACAGCCTCAAGAGCACTCAGCTCGATGGATGACGCTTTGAAGAATGGTATTATCTGATGGAATGAAGGATCTCGAACGACCATGGGGGGCGGTTGCGAGGACGACCTGGGGGAGCAATTCTGCGTATCTCCGACTATGTTTCGAATTAAGTTCCCGTCCGGGACGGCGAATTGCGAAGGACACAATTGTAAGTCGGCCAAAGTCGGAAGCAGCGCTTTACGAGGAGCGAGGCAGGTGCCGGTTTAAGAAACCGATAAGTCGCGAAATGCTTGGTTCCAGGCACGGCTCGAAGAAACGAATATTTCCAGTCATGCGTTCCGACTGTATAACCCCTTTGATCCTGTTTGGTTTTTCTGTAGGCAGTAGTTTCTATGAGAGAAAAAAACACAATACCTACCTACCTATGGGGTGATTGTTGATGGGCCGGGAACCTCGAACATGGCGTGACTTATCGAACCACCACTCGGGAAGGCGCATTGTGCTGCCCCACGAGAGAAGCAGGTACCTTTGGCTCTCGCATCACCATCGCCTTTGGACCTTCAAAAGCACCATTTGTCCTTCTAACTTCTCATGGGTCGCAGATCACTATCTCCTCTCCAATCATCTGGAGTTTTTTACCTATTATTTTATTTGTGGTTACGTTGCTCATCTGCGTTACTCGTGGACATCAAGGTTCCCCGCTAACACTAACACCCGTCCCGCCCCCACCAATTCCACCATAAAGAGGTAACTATCGGCCGGTTTCACCAGCAGCTCAACACTAACTGACTGACTGACTGACTGACTGACTGCAGTCTCGAACATCAATACCTACTTTGCAAGACGTCGGGTGTCGTTTTCTTTTCTTCCACTTCTTTGGGACATCAAGACACACATCAATATCCTCCTCTTGGCTTGTAGAAACAACCGTCAGTCACAATGGCGTCTTCAGCCAGCTCGAGCTCTGCGAGAACCAGAGCCCCGATGCAGCACATCGACCGCAAGGAGCTCTACACCAGTCTCGAGGCGCGCATCCGCTATCTCCATTCCTTCCTTGATTTCGGCACCGGTAAGTTGTTTTCAGGAAGGATGGCTTCAAGTGCCAGCCACGGACAAGTGTTTCTCACATTTCTTTTCAAATACAGATGACGTCGAAGCTCTCTCCTCCGGCGCCAAGTACATACAAGCCCTGATCCCCGCCGTAGTCAACATCGTCTACAAGAAGCTCCTCCAATACGACATCACGGCGCGCGCCTTCCAGACCCGCAGCACCGCCTTCGAGGGTTCCATGGACGAGGTCCCCGACGAGGAAAGCCCCCAGATTCTCCACCGCAAGCTGTTCCTGCGCGCATATCTTAAGAAGCTATGCTCGGACCCTACGCAGATGGAGTTCTGGGAGTATCTCGACAAAGTGGGCATGATGCACACTGGGCTCGGCCGCACGCACCCGCTGCACATTGAGTACATCCACATTGGCGTCACCCTGGGCGTCATCCAGGACATTCTCAACGAGGCCATCCTGTCGCACCCACGCCTGCCGATGCCGCGCAAAATCGCTTTTGTTAAGGCACTGGGCAAAGTCATTTGGATCCAGAACGACTTATTCACCAGGTGGTATGTACACGATGGTGAAGAGTTCACGGACGGAATGGACTTTGGCGTCGTAGAGAAGGAAGGGTTCTTACATGGCAAGAAGGTGCTAGATGAGACTTCCGAAGCCTCTTCTTCTTCGGCTGCTGCTGCTGCTACTGGCAGCTCAGCGTGTCCTTTTTCGTCCGTTGTCGAAAGCAAAGACTGGGCGGCGGCGGCGGCGGCATCCGCATCTGACAGCACGTGTCCGTTCTCTGGAGCCAGCAAGACGATGGAGGGTCTCAGCATCAAGGATAAGAAGCCAGTGTCTGCGGCTAAGAACAACGATGACGCTAGGTCTGATATAACAGAGAAGGCGTCTCGTCAAGAGAAAACCATCTGACAGTGTTCTTTGAAGAGGGCGATCGTTATTATACTACGAAGATCATGACTGGGGCTGCATTTCATCTTTCCTTCTTGTTTTCTTTCTCGGTATTGTAGTTTCTGGCACGACAAGCGGGTGTATTACTAGGTTTATCATTGTTGCGGTAACAGGGACTTGGCTTCTGGCGTGCATGGGAGATGATGGAGGGTTGGTGTTGGGTTCCACTTCATGTTCTACACAGGTCACGGTTCTTGTTTGTTGATCCATAGATAATGAAAGGAATGAGGAGTGCTTTTCTACCCGGAAAACTTGCTATATCTCGCGATTGCAGATGTAACGACCATGCGAGCGGCGTATGCTATTGGTAGGTCAACATGTAGTACGAAAGAGTACCACTTAACCACGTTGGTGAAAGCAGTGCCTACATGCGTGGCAATTACGGCGCGGACTGAGAGCTAAGAAACATTGGCGACCTTCCAACTGACATACATCAATGCCTACCTCCTTTACCAGATTAATAGTAGATGTCCTTTATTGTCGTTACCTATCCCGAGACAAAGGGTTATCAAGAAACAATACTTCCTCATTTCCTACCACAATAGCTTGTCCTATAGGATTTCCTGACATCGACCCCGAGCAGCAGCCTTGCTTCAGGGTAATAGTTAGAGGGATATGTGGCGTCCTTCGTGGTTCGTTAGTACAAGTGGGAGTGCCGTGGGATATGGGTTAAGAGCTCATTAGTACGAAACAGAATTCGAGGAATGCGATCTGGATGGGTAGGTAGGAAGGGTATAGTAAAAGGCCATATGAGTGAACAAAGGTCGTGAAAAGCAGAGCCCATAAATACTTTGACATGCAAGAGTAATTGCCCAATTGTGCAACCGTACTTGGACTATTTGCCCGGATCATGAGGCTCCGAACTACACACGGCAAGCTGAAACGACGATGCAGCGGGCTACTAAGGAGAGTAAACTTGGCCAAGACAGGATTCATATCAATGAACCAGGCACTGCCAGGACCAACTTGAGGGTGTCCCCTAGTAGATCTACAGAAGCGTGGGAAAACTACTCTCTCGATCCAGATGTGGTAGTACGGTACTTGTGTGAAGGGGTTTTCCGAGATCTGATGAGAACGAAGCAATTCATCAGATGCCAGAACATCCTGAACAGAGTTCTGGATAGCTTCGTGCCAACAACCATTCAGATGTGTATAATATGCCTTTCACAGCCTGGAATATGGAAGGCAGAAATCATTCGACAAGATTCCCCTCTTGGACAAGCTCCTTCATGTTGAAGATGGCAATCACTTGAATGCATTCGCTTTATCCACTCACTACCATCGCCCATTAGCTGCACAGTCATTATGATGTTTTCTGTTTTCGCAAGTGCACTACTCTTCTTGACCTGGGGTGCACTAGCAGCCCCAACCCAACCCCAGCTCTCTCGCCGGGGCATTGCCATACCACCAGGCTACTCCCACATTCTCTTCCAAGACGACTTCTCCCTCCTTCTTGCGGGCTTCCACCCCTCGCCCTTCCCATGCATCATCGCCACGGGAACCTCCTGGAAAGGCGAGAAGTTGAGGTATTTGGTGGATGGAAGGCCGATGTTGGTGTTGACTGGAGCGCAGATTGGGGATGAGAAGGCTTGGACGGCGATTACGAGGATGCCGAATCATTTTGATTTTGAATGTGGCAGTGGGAGGGAATTTTCCGAATAATGTTGCGAAGAATTCAGAGGGGGAGTAGATGACGAATGACAAGACGGTGGACGGGATTGGGGCTAGGTAAAGAGGTTGAGTAGGTGGCTGCTGATAGTATCTAGACGTGATGAAGGTGGTGATGATCAGCATTGTTGAAGTACAACCTACATGTCGTCATGTAGGTGAAATCTGATATTGCTGATCGGATTTCATGTTTTGGGCATCCTCAACCTCCAATATCGTGCCGGTGATGGGGAATGCGTCGCTAGAAGTAAAATAGAGGCGGAAGGGAAACGCGCGTTGCTTTTGAGAAAAGCGCGAACCTTCAGGTTTCGATGTTGAGCGTGTTTCAGGATTCGGACGAGCAAGATGGGATGAACCAATCGGCACAGATATGATCTTAATTGACAGGCGATGCCCGTCAGTGACCTGGCACTGTCGGCGTTTGCTGTAACCTTTCGAAACAGAGTCCATGCCTCGTCTACCTCACCCCCGCAGCAGCAGTCCCGGGGTTCGTATCACTAACAGTTTCATGCCGAAATCCCATGTTTTACTGTTAGTGCTACCCCTGACGCCGCATCCCTCTCAGGGGGGTTTATCCCAGGTCGCAATTCAGGTACCCGACCGTCAACCCCACAGTACGTCCTGCGGTTCACGTTGACGATCTTGGCACGACGCAACTTCCGCAGTTCCGATTTCGTCTTTCCCTCTGTGCCCACGGGAAGGAGGAGGGGGAGGCTCTGTTATAAGTAAAGACGGCCGCGGGCCAAAGTTTCCTACTTCGTTCCCGCATATGATTCTGAGAGGAATCTTTGTCGTCCAGGTCTCTCTCCTGTGTTTCCAGATTCTCCTCCTTCTTTTTCGAACCCGGTGTTCGCTTTTTTTCTTGAAACCTAGTTTTGCTTGCAGTTTGCTAGTTTTGGCATAGCATTCTTACAACCACCCCTTTTCTGGTAGTTCATTGTTCGCAAGCAGAAAGAGACGGGAAGAGGTCCCCTCAGCCAAAGATAGGTGAAGCTGTGCTTCGGATCTTCTGCTGCCTTCGCCTTCACTTCTAACCGCTTTACCTTTTGTCGCTGGTTCGACATCTTTACCCCGACGGCTCTTTCTTTCGGCATTTCTCCAAACAGCTTAGCGTCATCTCCAAAGCCCAGAAAATAAAACAAGCAAAAATGAAGGCTTCCATTGTCCTTGTCTCCTTCCTCGGCCTGGTCTCCGGCATGGTACTCCCCGGTCACCGTCTCAGTCCCAGCGGTGCTAAACTGCAGCCGCGGTCCCTCTTTAAGCGTGAGGCCAATCTGGACTACCGCTACGCCCCAGAGGTAGGTTGTCTTGTAATGACCCCAAAGAGATAAATAACGAGCTTGAGCTGACACAAGCCTTTCGTAAACTAGCCATGCCGTGCCATTCTCACCACATGCCGAGTCACGTCAGACTGCTGCTCAGGCATGAAGTGCGTGAGCGCTGATGGCGAGTCGGTTTGCACTCCCAGCGATTAAATCAGTTGAATGGATCTCGTTTGGTGATCGAATCCGACTGGACGGGGCCACTGGTGGCTACTGAGGAGTCGAGGTTTTCCTGCCTGCTTAGCCTGGCTTGGAGCACCTCCTGTGTCTCGGCCGGGTCTGGGACTGGGTCTGGGACCTGTGTTGTCACATTCTCTTTCTTTGTTCATATTCGAACACTGTTAGTGTCTTTTGGAAACAAACAATTGCCTTCAGGCTAAGGGGATTGTGGTAGTAGGTTGGGTTAGTATCTCGAAACAGCATGGCCATGGGATGCTTGGTCGACGAATAAGGGCAACTATACGCTGGGCTCAATTACTTCATTGTGTGGTATTTGAGACTTTCAAGTGAACAATGGTATCCCAATTCCAATACATAAAGTCGAACGCCGGTCTTGTCATACCGCCCCAACCAGCAGAAAGCTGAAGGAGGCGCTCACCGTGTTGGTGTTGGTGTTGTCGGCGCGCGCGAGAATATCTCGGAAGAGGTTGAGCGTTGGCGCTTTTGTAACGGGGACGGGTTGAGGATCAACGCTGAGGCCTCGAGCTACTTGAGTAAGAGTTTTTTCATTGCTGGGAGATGATTGAATAGATGTTGATCACGTATAGAGGAAAGCTGAATATTGTTCGAATCGGTATGACGGCCGATGAGCAACCGACCCCAAGTCGACGAAATTTAGCTGCAGCGATAATGCGACAGAGGCCAGGGGAGGGGAGACTGATTGTCGGGACCAGGCAGCTCCAAGTAAATTGAAGTGGTGAATGGTTGTCGATACATGCCCACGTTCTTTCAAGGCTTCGCTCGGGTGGCGGCTTGTTGACTTGTGGTTTCGACTCTCAAGGAAGATTGAGTGTGAGGAGAGGAGGGAAAGAAGTCGAAGTTCTGACACTCGTCTAGGTAGGAATCGAAGAGAAACGTAGATCCACACTTGCACTTCTGTTGACCAATCAAACGCTGTTCCTGATGAGCACTAAGAGAACACACCATCTTATTGGTTGATTACGGAATGAACGTCCAGGGTTCGGACTTGCAGCTCCGTCTTTCGCACCTCAACACCAACGCTCAAACAAACAGTCTCTTGGCACTCGAATACATCTCCCACCAGGTATTCATCGTCACCATCGTCACACGAAGAAAGGAAGTTGTTACGAACTCCCCTACGAACTAAAAAGCGGGAATTTGGATTCTTTCAATGAAACGTTTCTACATTCGTTCTTTTACTCACGGGAAAATGAGTCTGCGAAACGATTCATGCTGCGACATCGGAGGTGTCGTTATCCAGAACGTACCTCTAGAAGTGGAAATATGGCAAAGTCCTCTTCACCAAATTGATCACTCGTTGAACTGAAGCCAATTCAAGTGGCTTCGGGTAGCATGATCTGACCAGACGAGCCTTACTGGTAACGTAGTCCGTTTCAATGTACTTTGTTCGCTTAAAAAAACAGAACCCCTCCTTTTTTTCGTCTTGTCGTTGGAAGGGCAGCAAGGCGCACGAATATCATTCGGTAATATGAAGCCTAAACATTCCACTCGCAAACTCAACCCCCAGACTAATACTCAAATAGCTCACCACTACCCCTGAAAGTCAAACCGACTTATCAAACTTAAGAAAATGTTTCTGGCGAATGGTCCAGGACTGAATTTCGAGCACAATGCTCCCTTGTACTAACGACCAAAGACGGCACTATGACGAGAACAAAGCAAAGTCCCCCACAGTCACATTGTCTGCCGTATATTTTGAACAAAGGAGGTTTGGTGGCGTTATTCTGCCTCATATACTCTTTGAGTTCAGCGAACAATTCCATTGAAGATGAGCACTAAACTTACCCATCGACAGAGTGTCAAGATAACATGGTTATTCGACCGTTGCTTTGTGGACGGCGAGACTGTACGGTTTATAAACATCCCGATGTCTCGTCTTATGAGAGACAGGGAATAAGCATCTCAGCAGACTAACCAACAGCGAAAACATACACCGAAAGTCAGTTGCCTCCTCTCAACGACCATGTCCGACTCCAACACACGAGCGTATCTCTTCAAGTTCAGGGGATCTGACTATGTCTTCTGCAGAACGGCCGGTCATGGCGCCGAAGCTCAAGCACAAGTCGTCCAGAAAGTCAGCACAGGTGAGCTTCTCATCCGAAAGGTGAGCAAGAACCGTCTCGATCGAAGCAAATGCATCGAACCTAATGAGTTCCACCTCATGGAAGAATACCTGAGTAAGCCACCTCGTTCGCCCGATATCCGACCCCTGATTCCGAAATTCTACGGATACGAAAAGATCCAGTCCAAGAATGGGCTTTTCCATCTGGTATCCTACTGGCAGCTCATCAACGGCGGTTCAGTCAAGGACTTGATTATGACCAAGTATAACTCCATCAAGCACACCAAGTTCAACCCAGACAAGCGGTTCCCAGCAAGACTCATCGCCCGCATGCTCCACCAGGTTTTCAGCTCTCTGCAACACCTCTACACCGTCTATAAGAAACCAATCTTCCACAAAGATCTACACCCCGGTAATATATGGATGCACTTCGCTCCTTCCGGCGACGGAGAGCTCAGCGACATCCCAGACTTCTACGTCGGTGATTTTGGTTATGCCGGTTGGGACTTCGGCTTCAACCCCAACCATATGGCCACCAGAGACATCGACCAAGTCATGGAATGGGCACGTTTGATGATCTGCATCAACCTGCCCGAGCACCAGCGGCCACCGAAAGACGGCGCGGTCCCTTACCCCGATGATCTCCAACGAGGTGGTACCATCCCGGGAGACGCGCCCATGACCGCCATCCTCTCGCTCTACTACGACTTCTGTCACGAGCTGAAGCAATTCAAGGACCAAAAAGGCCGGAAAATCCGCGAACCATCCTGCCCCCCGCCCGATCTCAGCAATTTCATTCGCCGCGCTGAGGCGCTCGAGAAGAAGCTTACCCCTTCGTTGACTGGGTGTATGTTGATGACGGGGCTGAATGAATCGAACGACCCACGCGTCCAGAATTTCATGCATGAAGTCAAGGAAAAAGCCTTGCAAACGGCTAGTGCGCCGCCTTTAATCATGCATGGTACCTATGAGAAATGCTTGACGCCTATGGTTAGAAATTTTCCTATCAAAGTCCATGGTCCGTTTTATCTGGCCGAGATGAGCGCAACTACAGGTAGGTGGGAAGCGATTGAAGATGCCACGTATCATCGGCCGGGCAAAACGAGAGGCAGTGGAAGGGGACTGAGAGCCATATCTGAGAGCCCGGATGAGGAGGATGGAGAGACTGATTCGGAGCCTGACTTTTGATGAAGTTTGAGCGGTTAGATGGTGCTGAATTTCGCTGTGTCAAGTGAGGCAGCTGTGTTATTTTGGAACGGGTCTATTCTGCTTTCTGTTCTCAGCTTTCGCATAGGGTAGTTTGCCTCGGTAGGCTTGGGCGTAGAGCAGGTCTCTCGTCATCTCTCTTGGTGATCGTTGTTGGCTTGGGCTATGCACTTGACGAAAGAGAAGATCAACTTGAACTAGATTAGCGTTGGAATAAATTGATTCATGAATGTCTAATCGGTTTTCCAAACAAGCACTCTACGTGATCCTTCTATTCTTAACTTGTATCGTGTGCCCAATATATCTAGGCACCTTGTAATCTGAAAAACAGGCTTGTGATCATCCTGCTCTGTCGAGGTATCTTACCTATTAATGACCGCGTCAATTGTATGCGACACCAGCCTATCTCTCGCACTCCACCAAGCCCAACGTTTCTAAGTCTTTTGTATGCCATGTTGAACAAACCTTAGCATGCTATAGGGTCAAGAGTTGTTGATCAGCTTAGAGGTAAAATCAGACGTCATAAAGGTGAGGAGAAAAGAGTGTACATCAGGTTTGATACGAGGTCTTTTTGTGGCTAGTGACAACGAAATATTGATGTTCAATGACTTGACGGTCATCTCAGGTAAAGAAGATATTCCCAGAGATCGATTTTGATAGAGTCCGTGCCCTTGGACCTTGTTCATCCGAAAAGGGACTGCTTCTGGATTGCAAATCTAGGGTCCTTTCATCTACGATGCTCCTCCCGCTCCATGTGACTCTACTCTACCTGTGCATACACTATGCTGAAGTCGGGCCGCTTGAACTCCATTCTCGCATGGACAAGGACAGGAAAGGGTGCGGGGAGCTCATCGGGATGGACCTTGATTGGCTGGAATTCAAGTATCGGCCAATCACTTCTCTTCCTCACGTTTCATGACATCAAGGTCTGCGGGACAAGGAAGAATGATCGTCAAAACCCCAACACTCCAACTCCGCCATGATCGCCATATCCACTCACTGAAGCGACGACAACCGATCATGTTTCTTCAGGCGTCAAGGCCAACAGCAACCTGACAACTGCCAGTATCAGACAATGAAGGCACAAACAATAGCATGGTGATAAAGAAAGCCCTTTGGCAGCCCTCCACCTTGATGACAATGGCCGGTTGTCGATTTCATCTCTTCACCGTCACACAACGAAAAAAAGCCGAAGACTCGGGGGGCGACTTCATCAGACATTCATTCACATTGATGTTTATAACTTTAATCATCAACGCCATCAGTCATCAGTTCGTCTATGGTAATTACAAAGATAATAACAATTAAGCTCTTCTATCAGGAGCTGATAACAGCTGTGTTCCAATTCACCATTCCGCCCACACATTCCGTCGTGATAGCTGGTCCTCCCTTCGCCTGCGCGATTAGCTGCGTTGTCCCGTCTTCCAGGGTTCTCGACACCGACACCACCACATCCCCCATGCTGTTGGTGAACAACACCTTGCCCGAGTAAATTCCTGCTCTGCCGTTCTGCGGCGTCTTCGAGAAGGTGGCCTTCTGGTCCTTCCCGCCGATCGAAACGCTGATATCGGCTGGCTCTGCCAACAAGGCGGTGAAGAAGATGTTATCCTGCAGGAGCTCATCTGGTGCGTACACCTCCTGATATTTCGGGTCATTGCCAGTCGTGTTGCCGTTGTTACAAGCATTTGCTGGGTTAATACGATAATAGGCTACAACCGCCTCTTCTGGCACAGCGAAGTCTTGCTGTGCCACCTGCTCCGCGGCTCTGAAGACAGTTGACGTCGGCGATGGAGCTGGCGCGGTGACAATAGTGGTCAGAGTTTTGACAACGGTGGTAGGGATCCGCTTGGTCGACAGGCCCTTGCTGCCTTGCTTGTACTGCTGAATATAATAGGGCAACAATCTCCTCCACCCGTCATGCGGCATGTTTTCGGCATAGTTGAGCGGTGCATTTGCACTCCGAAACAGCCCAAGCGATTTCTCGCGGACTGGGCCGATATAGTGCGATTCGCCGTAGTCGTTCCAGGTAAGAATCTCCACGAATTCGGGCTGGAATTCGATTATCTGCTGCCAGCGCGTGTCCCAAAGCTCATCTCCCTTCCAGAGCCAATTCTTGTTCCAGCTGGGCAGGTTGGTGTAGAACCACCCGGCGACCGGCATGATGTAAGGACGACCCTTTAACGCGGTCCGATACTGCTCATCCATTTCTGTGGTCATGGCAGAAGGCCCCTTTGGCCAAGCAGCGTAGCTGAATAGTCCATCCACAACACCACCCGCCTTTGTGGCTGCGTTTGCAGCGCCGAGGGAAGACCAGTCTGGGATAAAAAGACAGTTGGTCTTATCCTTGATATCGCGCCAGTCTTCCGCATAATCAGGTCCCTCGAAGGTGGAAACTAAAGGTCGGTAGGTGTTGTCAGGCTTGAAATACGAGCGCTCATCCGCCCAGCGATTGATCAGGGCGGTTACGGCATCTTTGGACCAAGGAGCTTGTGCGTTATAGTCAAAAGAGAAGAACAGCTTGAAGTTGACAGCATTGGCAGCTCGGAAGGCATTGGCCAGGGAGTTGGCGTTGCTTTCGTCTTGCGAAGCAATATTAAGAACGAAGCCATCGATGGAAGCCTTCTGTGCAAGACGAATGTCATCCTGCCAGTCGGGCAGGTCATAATAACGAGCATTTCCCACCTTAAGCATGTGTAAGCTGAGTGTTTCTTGTTTGCCAACAGGTGGGAGTGGACTTACAATAAAGTGAGCAAAGACCTCCTTCGCTGCTTGCGCAAAGGGCAGCAGCGCCAGCGCTGTTACTAAACGAACGGAAAATGAGTAATTCATCTTTGATACCATGGCCCTAAAATCTGACCGAAGAAAGAGGGGATAATTCGATAGGTAAGGACTGTGCTTATAAACGGAGAGGCTCCTCGGCACTTCACCATCGCGAGGGTGACCTTCTTCTTCAAAGAAAACTCAAAGAGGTGGGATAATGGCGCGTCAAGCTTTGTTGGGTAACGGTTCCTGGTCTAGAATCTGCGGACTGCATCTTGACATGGTGTTCCTGCTCCTGGGGCTGAGAATATTTGACTAAAATCGGTTAGCTGATATTGGCAATAGCTTCATATGGCAGGCGTAGCGAACCTACTAACAATCAGCTTGCAACACCGGTGCATATGTACTGATATCGGAGATACCGGAGCACATTCCGAAAGAATAAAGATGTCAACAGGGACCATGCGTCCCGCCAGTCGAGCAACAACTTGGATCCACCGGGTGTCGCCTCAAACGGGAAGGAGAAATTAGACAAGGCATATCTTCGATGCTTGACTGTTCTGCTTGATCACTGATCAAGCTCTTCAGGGCCGTCCGTGGTTTTCTCAACATCTCCCATTACAAACGCAAAACGGATGGAGGTGTTGACGTTATTTAGCAACCGATTGCCAATTGACCGACGACCGTTCCGCTCTCCAGCTGCGAAATCTGCATCTCTTACAGGGAAAGAGAAAGGCCTGAGTGAGGCCCCTTGGCCGAAGACTGGGCAGGTGCAAAGTGGCGTTGACAAACCGAAGCAGAAGCGGGCTGGGCCGTTGAGGTCCAAATTCTCGGTGTGTCCAAAGAAAGAAAAAATAAGACAAACGACAAACGGCCGAGTTTGGCCAATCCGGCGCTTGTTGTGGTAGCGGTGACGCTATGGCAGCAGACGCCAATGAGATGAAAGAAGAGGAGCCGCATTTGGAACATTTGACGCTTCCGCGAGCACGCCCAAGTGGATTCGTCAAATTCAAGGGTCTTACTGCGATGTGAACAATAGTCCGGACAGGACGCTTTTGACAAGCTAGACCCAGTGGGTATGCGGACTAATTTTTTCAGCTACATTGACTGAAAAATACACGCCACCGAAATTCCTCCGGCAAGGCGACCAACGTCGCTCGTCTTCAGGTCTCTCAGCAAATGATGCGACGTCACGGAACCCTGTATCGCCAGGCGGTGGAAGATGTCTTGAACGGCCTTATGGCGGAAATTCAGCCGCCGCAATGTTTCGGAGGACGGACGGAAAAAGACGGTGTGCTTGTTCCTTATCTTTCCGACTGAAATTGGTTGTCTCAAACTGAAGTTATTCCCGTCCGGTCAACTACAGGCGGCGAGCGTCGCCGGCGATATACAAAGGGATGCCGTGGTGATCACAATGATAACATCTAGAGTATCTGCCAAGGTGTCTTGCGGTTTTTATGAGTACGTAGAGGGTTCCGAGACTTTTGCAAAGTTACAAGAAGGTCAGAGGAGGCATGGAGTTCAATCAGGGCAGAGTGAAGTTGATCGAGGTTCAGTTCGCTAGGTAGGTTGCACCGACCCGCTCGCTGATTGACCTCTGTCTGATGAGCGTTTTTTGGAAAGGGCAAGAAACGAGTGGAACTTGAAATGAATCGGATTGAGCCACCCACAAGACTGGAAGGCAGGCGCGATCGAAAATTTCCAAAGTCGAAGCTCTTTCTGGAGTATGGCGCATCTCCTGCGACCGTTGTTCTCACCTCCAACCTTCAGTCATAGGCTGCGCGATGCAGCTCCGGCGCGACTGCATTTTTGGAAGAATCACGGGCGCGAACATGGATGTTTTCTGGCAAGTCTCGGATATTCTTCTTTCCACAAAAGGATATCCTCGCTAAAGGACGGAACCCATCGCTACCTACTGTACTCGCGGCATCGAGCTGGGCTGCTATGTTGTCGCTCGAGTTCATCAGCTTTGTCGCTTGACAACCGTGACATGTTCGGGAGAACAAGAAGTGGAGGTACTTCCTTGCATGTGCCTGCCCTCCCCTATCATCTGACTTCCTGACATCATCTCAGGATTATCAGACACCGAACAGAAAACTGTCAGCAATGGCAATTTTCACACCCTCGTCTGTTTTCATCTTGCGACGGGGAGGCAAAGCACTACTTTACGCCCAGTTCAACTCTCACCCGCCATACGGCTCGTGGCTATGCTCGACTCAACCCGCCTCTCGAAACACCTTCTCCATCCAAACATCCCTACCTCACTGACAACCTCGCGCCCATTCAAAAATGCCTTCCTCCAACTACATGTTCATACGAAGGAACTATCGGGACGGTAGCCATGGTAGTTCTCTCGCGTTTGCCTGCATCGAAAACCAAAGTCAAGAGAATTAGTGTCGCCAACACGTCGGTCTTGTATCATGATGGGAGAGCCCTGGCAACTTGCGAGAACGGACCGTCTCTTCGGTTTCTGCTGCCAAGCTTGGAGACGATCAGATGGTTCAACGGAGTAATAACCGACAATGAGCCCTTGGTGACTACGAGAAGATTGATGGAGCGGGTGCCGTAGGGTTTGGGGGAAGGGGCATGCTCTCATTCATAAGAGAATGGACGATGGTACATCCCCTAGTTGACCAGGACACGGAAGAGCTGATCGCTTTCCACTCATTCTCGGTCGAGCCCTACGTTAGTTACTCGATCATTCGGCCCTCTGGGGTTTCAACCTCACCTCGGCTCATGAGTGTCCCCGTCCCGGGCGTGGCTTGCCCAAAAATGATGCATGACTGGGGTGTATCAAGGTACCACACTGTCATCATGGATATGCCGCTTTCCCTGAATCCACTCAATGTGTTGAAGGGTAAACCCGTTCTCTTTTATAATGGGGCTGGGAAAGCCCGCTTTGGCCTATTCCCAAGGTACCCAGCAGTGTTAGTGACCATCAGATCCTTGGAACCCCATCTCGATGTTGGTCTGGTTAAGGTAGCTCCGGCTGAAACTTTTGGACAAAGGTCTCTGCTGGACTTAGCAGAGCTACCTAGTGTTGCCTGGGTTTTGTTCCTGCTTTGGGCCTGCGGCGACTGTCCGAAACAAAGAATCTTTGGACAATCCCACCTTCGGCAGTATCTCTGTTCGGGTTTATTTCATAAGTACTAGACCAGACTCGTAATTACCATCCGACCATTCAGACATCTCATACAGGAGACAAGATTGAAGGAACATCTCGGATCGCGGCAGGATAGGTCAGACCATTTTTGGGGCAGGATCAACAGCAGGGGAGTTGACAGCCTGGAAGGAAGTGGGTTAGGGGGAATATTCCTGGTAGACGTTCCTTGGAGCACGTCGTTTCGGCATTTCAGGGGATGGAAGGCACGCTTGCGAAGTGGGGCCCCAGAGAAAAGTTGAGTGGGAAACCCTAGTACTACCGCGGGTATCAGCGTGTGTATGTGGACTGATTCGAGTCAGGAACGAATCAACGGATGTTTCACTGAGCCTGGTTAAAAAAACAGATACGGTAACTGGTAAGGCTCAGCTTGAATTCAGAAAGCGTTGGCAGTATCGAGCATCACATAGTATGACAGTGACGGTCTGCGCGTATCTAGTAACACTGCCATCAGGTTCCGTTCCCAATCAGGTTAGGGGGCCCATTCAGAATACGCTATTCACCTCCAATAGTAAGTATCATCAACTTCCACCCCCAATCTACCGAGGCACTTCTGCAAGTACGACGACAGAGATCTGGCCGTCTGCTAAACGGAATAACAACAGGTCACCTCTAGGCAATTTGGCGCGTCATGCACCACCCAACCAAACGATACCAAATCTCCCCGCGCACGACAAGTCAAACCGATGAGTCCACAGTCACGAGCCGGCAGAATTTGAGACTGCGCTACAGGGCAGTCCTACGCAGTACCCGTCCTGGAGATATGAGATCAAGGTTGCCGCCATACCTTTGTACCATGGTACAGTAACCCAAAAGCGCTTTTCTGCATCCTAGACCACAACTCCTCCATCATATGCGTCACAAGCCCCACGGTCTGTTGTATTGGACTCTATTCGGTTGATTGATGCGCCTTATCCATTATGCTGGAGACTCAAGCTCGGCCGTGATCAGTATCAACTCGCATCTTTCGCCTCTGGGGAAGCCAGATCGTGGGCCGCTCAACAACGGGTTCACCTCCTCCCGGCTTGGACGCATTTTGAAAACAATTCAATTGCGAACCAAAGCCGGAACTCACGTCTTTATTGGATTGCATGAAATAAGAGCCGCAAAGCTATGGGTGCTTTGACGCTTGGGTCCGCGGCATCGATATTAACAAGGGGCCATCACTACCATGCCTTTTGTACGATCACACACAACCGTGGACCAAGAAGTCTACAAGTTTCGGGTAAGGTTGCTCAGAAGATACCACTTATGTGAGAAATGGCGGGGCGTGAGCAGGTCTTCTTTTTATCCATTCTGGCCACGTAAGACAGCTCGGTGCCATTCCGCCGAGAGATCATTTGTTTTTAGTTCGTAACAGCGCCGCCAAGTGCGGACTAGCCTCCTGTCTAGGGCTGGACTCATGGTTCTTTTGGGCGCTACATACCCTGATCAATGTTACCTTGCTCCCCCCTAGTCATCAACTGTGGCCTCAATAATCTTCTTTCCTACTGAAACGGGCGTAGGAGTTGTTTGGAAATGCTCACCTTCTGTTCATTTGCTTCCCTCACCAGGCTTGATTCCTCAAACCTCACACCCTACTACACACCGGATGGCCAAAGTCACTTCTCATCCTATACGAACATATTCCCATCCTTATCCGCACATTGAAATGCCAACGGGGCCAGGCGGAATGTGGGGGGCTTGTACGCCTAACGCATGTTCACCCTTGAGCGCTGAATGAATGCCGCACTAAGCTTTGCAAGCCACCAAAGCAGAGATTAACTCTGCATTATGCCCACGTTTTTCGTCTCGGAAGTTGAAACAAAAATTATCCATTTGGTTTACATCTCTACTTTTGTATGCGGCTGCGTAGTTCGTTCCTGAGAGTGGGGATTAGGTCAGACCTACCTTCTCGTTCGGTGGTTTATATACCGAGATTCTGAAACACCGAACTGACCGTATCCATGGGGTATGTATGGGTTCGTCTCTTGACTATTTGAATAAGCAGTTTCAACCACTGCACTACCATGTTGACTACTCGTAATGCTAACACACTCTCTCTCTTCTGACCTTTCGTCTTCCATACTATGAGGGGTGTTAACGAACGATTTGTTGATGCACGATATGTATTGGTTTCGAGTGGTATAAACCAGGATAATGTACCAGTCAAGGTTTCACACTGCGTAGTTTGGTTCCTTGCGGAGCGAAACCAAGCACCTTAATCAAAGGATGTTACGGAGACCCTGCTTCTAGTGTACCGTTACCTGCACATGATTCTTCTGTACGCTGGCGTTTTTTTCCTTCTCTCCTTCTTGTCTTCCTGCTCTTTTCTGTGTTCCTTTTTCCTATCGTTTCTTGTGTGGTTACTCGATCATATGAAAACACCGTTCGTGTTCGGGTCTTAGCTGGTTTTGATACCGATGCTAGCTTATGCAACAAGGACTGGATATCATTTTCAAGGAAGGTCAAAGCGCACTTCTCGGGGTCACTTTTCAGCATGTACACCTTGCAATCCAGAGATATAAATCGACAAGTCTCACGACAATAAATGATATCAAACATGATCAAGTCTATCTCGCATCTCTTGAAGTCGGTTTGCCTCATTACACACAAGTGAATTCGCATCTACCAGAAGTCTTTTTTTTTCCCTTGTGCGCGAGACCCTTCCAGTCAGGCAACCGTTGGATTATCCCTTGATCGTCATCAAGCTTAACAGTACAGTACGCCTTCATCCACTCTCATTGTTGTCCGGATTTACTAACCAAACTATTAGTCCCATATCCTCTGCATCCCGAATGGGTTGCTGGAGATTTCTTGGCTCATTCACGCTGCACATCATATCACCCACAAGCCATATAACTGTCTTCCAATCAACATGTGCAACTTCTTCAAAAACTACTACATCTACGCGTCATGCACCGACCCCGGTCTCCACTTCTACAAGATTGAGCTGGACGGTAGCCCACAAGGCGCCTGCCCCAGAGCGCCTCATGAACGATTCATCGTCAAGGGAGACAAGTGTGAGCATTGCCAAGGGTCGTTACCACTGCGAATCTGAAGTGAGGGCGGGGCAAGGGAGCCGTCATTCATTGTTGCATGGGGCTGGCTGCCGCCTTTGACAGCAACGATTCCGCATACAATATAGCATCAGTGGTTCTTCGGTTCTTTTTTTCTCCTGCTTTCTGGTTTCTCCCGTCTGGGGCTTTCACTCTGCACTATATCCTATATTTTTTTTCTTTTGTTTTCTTACGGCATATAAATGGTTAACGGTTTTCGGTGCCATAGGGAGGAGGCAAGGAACACCTACCGGCTATTGTCGTTTGACCGACAATAGTGGGGAAGAAACGATGGTCGTGATGAACAGTTAGTTTTGACTCTTTTGTTCTCCGGCTACTAGACTGTGGAAACAAGACATCAAATGGGATGAGCTGGTCTTTCACACACTGCTACTCACCAGGTCCATGAACCGTATGTTCAGGGTCGATTTTGTACACCTGACGGATAGTTGCCCTAGGAGATCACTACGGGGGATTAGCAATTCCCAGGGGTAGACATCACTGAAAAACATGAGGATGGACGCCTCAATTCTTTTGATCTCGAATCCTCACATCTTCCCAATTTTCTCAATACTTGGTCGAGACCCATAATCCAGGCCACAAGCGAGAAGGCATATGCAAGTTATTGCAAAGCAGATGCAGGGTTTTCTGCACTTAGTAGACCACATGACCAGGCGATATGAGGGGACCACAAACTGTGTAGTAGACCCGTGCCGTCGAACTAAGAAACTTGGAACTAAGCTCGTAGTGCAGCCGGTGTGGAACGGTCGAGGGAGGTAGTCGTCAGGGCTAGAAGCGTCCATTTCTGGCCCCAGGCTTCAGGTCAGATTGTGCGTTTCAAGTCGGGCGAATTCCACAAGAATGTTCTGTTCGAGAGAGGGCCATCGGTATCAAGCGTGGAAACAACCCATTTTCGAACGGTGTGATGGCGATGTGACGAGATTGGCGAATGGGAAACATATCGACAGCGGATGGGGTCAGCCGCTGGGTCTCCTGAAAGTGGTGTAGCTGGGGGGGGGGGGG